>NW_019392664.1:1129650-1729650 GCF_000648675.2 Cimex lectularius
AGAGAAATGTTTAGATTAAAAGATATCACGATTTTCCGACGCCAGGACGTGATATCTTTCAAAATCGATAAAAAGCGAAATTACTCTGAAATGGTTGAGAATCGGACCATGGACAATATGAACTTTTTTGTTCATTTTAGGGTGAAGAATCTACTGGAGAAGTTTGTAGCACGAGTAGCAATTCACCCTGTATAAAGATGACGATGATGTAATAAACGCCTCTCAATAGCTTTTGTTTAAGAGAAAACATAAATACGATAAAGTCAATTAAATAAAATACAAAGTATCTCATTTTAAAATTTTAATTGTTTTATTGTTTTAAACCAAGAAACATTTTTTGTTGGAAAAACCTTATTTTATTCCCTAAGAAAGGGTTTTGCTCCATTTGCCCCGTTTTCCCACAGAAGAAAAATGGTGTAGAATTAGAGGGGTTTTTTTTTCAGAATCGGGTATAATTTCATGGCCTAAACGCTCTCATGACCGTTTGACCCGGAATGTCTTTCTATTCTTCAAAACACCCGCTATTCCAGAGGCTTTTAATTGGGCATCGATTTAGGCCTGTGAACGACACGAAGAATTTTTTCGTCTTTTCTCTTCCCACTTAACGAGAAAATGTGGACGACCTGAGATGATCCTTGAGAGGATTCAACAATGGGAATTCTTAGGCATCGATTCTGGGTGGGTAAACCAATTTAATTCTTGTTTACTGAAAATTCCCAACTTGCTCGCCTTTCTACCGTAGGGAGGTTGCTAGTTTTATGGCGTAATACTATGAATAGAAATTAATCTAAATTGTTGGTTTGGTTTCCTAAACTAAACATAACTTTCATGTAACATGTCTTTTATACACAATCTTACTAAAGTCCTAAAACTACAGCAAATGTTAAACGAATTCGAGTTATCCAGGGTTCACAAGATGGATGAGGGGATAACGGTACCAAGCTTGGGAAAAGCAAACTGAATTGCATCAATTTAACTTCTATGTCAGTATTTCTAGGGCAGGAGTGATTACAAAAATGCTCCTTGAGATTTGCTACGGTGGATTATAACCGATGGAGGAAAAGTGGCGAGGGAAATAAACGTCTACCGTTTTAGAAAATCACAAGGGAATTCTTAGAAGTAGGCGTTTAACTGGATGACGGTTGTACAATAGTTACTTACGGATACGGAAGAAACAACGCTTAGGAATGCACACCTGGAAAAAAAATTGCCATTTATCACGCACATATTACATAAAAAATAAACAACAACAAGATCAAAAAAAGGCATTCATAATCAAAGACAATATTTGCGAGATTTCTTCTTAAGCTAGTAAATTTCAGATCATTTTGGCCAAGGTTAATAGACAGGATAATAAGCTTAAGTTCATTTGGTCCTCCGGGGCGGATAAGATATTGTTAACGTTTAAAGTGAATTTAACTCAATTGTTTGTTTCAAAATAATGCCCAAACTATCGAAAATGGTCAAAAGCCGAAATATAACTGATCGATCAAAACAGCTGGAATAGACTGAGCAAAATGATCGGAACGACCTGACCACAAGTCATCATGCCGCAGACGCCCAGATCTCACAAAATAATATCTATTTTTACAAATGTTAATTAATTATTGTTATTCGGAGAAAATTCCTCCAGAGTCCTCATAAGCTTCATCGAGTTGACTAAAGCGCATGAATCTTGGAGGAATTGTAAACCACTTATTACTAAAATAGTGGAAGGAAGTGCTGATAACTAACTCCTTGCTGTTTTGATACCAGAGTACAAATAAATCAATAATAACTAAATCATACAAGCTTTCTGCACAACATGCAGGTCTAAAACAGGCATCAGCAAATCTAACAACTAATTACATCAAGTTTGTTTAGAAGACAACAAATGCCCACGCTATCATTAATATAATCATACCATTGACCCTGCACAATAAACTATCTATCGATGAGTTTGAGGTATTTATTTTTTGATGATAGCTATTTAGGGAACCATCGTTATGTTCGAATATCCAAAACGCGTCTGACTAGTCAAAACAGAGATAACCGGAAACGACTAACCTTGTATTTTACTAAATATATACAAAGAGATTCTTGTGCACAAAACTGCAAACATAAATATGCGATCTTTAAATATGTAAGGTTATTTCTCTCCGAAATCCCGAGCTATTCTGTTCTCACTGTACACATTAAAATTATGAACTTTCGCTTGCTAATCTTTGAGCCGATGACCCCCTTTTTTATCTCTGGATCCGCCTAGTCCCACTTTTGTCCATTATCAGACTGGTTTATGCCGTAAGACTTCAATGAATGTTTTTTGACTGATAATAGGCAAAACGTACGACTACATTTTTATTTATACTATTATGTTTAAGATACGATAAAAATAGTTTTTGCCATGGATGAAGACTTTACGACATAATAATCGTAGGTCTGTTACGAAACAAAAACCACAATTCTATTCGATTATTTTATTTTATTAACCAAAAATGGTTCTGCGGTTTTCTACTGAATTAAATGTCACAACAATGTTTTCAATGTAACAAATCAAATTAGATTAATTTTATTGATATAGTATCATTCCTGCTGATAAGACATTATAATTTAAGAATATCTCTTAACATCATTACTAATTTCAATTGTAAAGTATGTAATAATAATTGTTCAAAAATCCCAGGATCGAATTCAGACCGCTGGACATAGTTAAAATAGGCTTTTTTTTTCAAAACCACCCGCACCCCAGGGGGTTGATATGACCTTTGTTATTGTGAACCCCCATACTTAAAAAGTCGTAGTTTGGTCATTTTGATTTACCTATCATTGCTGTTTTGGTCTGTCAGAAGTTCCAGCTCCACCGATCTTCATCGTTAGGTGGGCGCTTTTTAACATGACAACAGATAATTTTAATCACACTGAAATCAAAATAATAAACTTTCAAATATAAGCATACTGAAAGAGACTAGGTATTGACTATTGTCAATACAAACTTTAGCCAAATTAACATTTTTTACGACAATTCGGGAGAAAGCCTCTTCTCCATAAAAATGGACGTTTCAAACATATTCAGATAAGGAGATGATATGCCGGCGATAATAGACATTAATCACAAAATGGAATATCACTGTGTGTGTGCTGGTGCTATGCTCTTCTTATAGCTATGACCAAAGCGAGGCTGAACTTGGCGAAATGCCTAAACGCGTCTGACAGACCAACTAGCAAGGACAGGCAGACCACAGAGTCTAAACCATCCACGCAAAACCAAAAGTCCAGCACTGGAGTGCAAACAACAACATCGTCTATAAAACAAGACAAGTAAAAAAAAAACCATACTAAACCAATAAAAACTGGGATTAACAACGAAAAACGGACAAGTTACGAGTAGAAAATAATACACAGGACCTATCACTAATTACCTTTATTAGGATATATGTAATAAAATAATCGGCAACGACGAAATTACAGGTTCTTTACTCCACAGACAAAAGAGGCATTCTCACAAAATCTACAACTTTGGAACTGACTTAACCCCCCCCCCCCCAAAAAAAAAATAGGACTGATAAACAAGCAACACCACTGGCAATAAAAAAAAAGACAAGAATACAACTCTCAATTGTACATTACCAAACTGATAAACAGTTTTATTAGGCATAAACCAACCACAGAAGATGGGCGAGAAGCTGAAATGCTTCTAACAGACCAAAACAATGAGGATAGATAGACCAAAATTATGGGTAACGACCAAATTACAGGTTCTTCAACCCGCAGACTACAAGGAGCAACCTTACAAAAAAATGCAGTACTGGAGTGAACTTTTGGAAGCACAAACCAACTACAGAAGATAAGCGAGAAGCTGAAATGCTTCTAACAGACCAAAACAATGAGGATAGATAGACCAAAATTATCGTTAACGACCAAATTACAGGTTCTTCAACCCGCAGACTACAAGGAGCAACCTTACAAAAAAACGCAGTACTGGTGTGAACTTTTGGAAGCTCAAACCAAGTACAGAAGCCGAAATGCGTATGGCAGACCGAAACAGGGTGTAGGCAGCTCAAAATGGTTGGAAACAACCGAACTACCGGTTCATAACCTCGCAGACCCCAAAATAAACCTAACAATAAAAATAGTCAAAGTGGGTGTTGGTTGTTGGTTGTAACAAGTGTCTATCAGTTCAAGATAAAAATTATTATTAAAATTTATATTTTTTTAGTTGAAAATTAAAATTTAAAAAAATCAATCGATAGATTACAAGTGTGTTACATGCATTTCACGCAATTTGCGCTCAGCAGGCGGTGTTAATGGGTATTGTTTGTGTTTAGATCGAGAGGAATAATGTCTTGTGAAGTCCTCGGAGGAAATCGAAGTTCCTGAATGTGTTAATCCATGTAAGCACGGTTAAGCACATCCTTAGCTAATGCAACCGAGGTTGTAGATGTTGCTCTCTCGTCGTCCTTTTGTGTTGACGATGCTTATAAAACACCCACAACCTCTAAACCACACTCATTTTTCGCAAGGAGAGTTTCTTTTGTTAGACTCTGCCGTGTCACTCACGCCAGGGTTGCCTAAAGAAGTTCCTAATCTAGACTAAACGTTGCAAGTTTTTATTTTTATCATCATATTAGAGCTTAATGCCGGCCAACATCATAAGACTGAAAATACTGTCAAGAGTTTTATACTCCTGCTTAAGAAACATTTGTGTGCTCCCGGCCGAGATATTTTCCAATTTTTTTTAGACTTTTCTTTCAGAAAAATAACTTAAGGGATTATGCAAAAATGCTCTCTTCCTCATAAAGGAAAGTCCCTTAAAGCCCCTTTAGTCCCCCTCTTTAACGAGGCGATCGGTTTTTCATTTTCTTCTATAACATCATGTCCGGGAACCCACGTCGGAGTAACCTAATTGTGTCTCCATGGAGGTTGAGGGATTTTAGGCTGTCTCTAAAACGATAAAGTTTATAAAAGAAAAATACGAAATACAGTACGAAGTTGAGAGGTATGTAACATTTTTTTAATATTGCATATTTTATTAAAGAAAGAGTAAAATATTGGACAGCAATGTGAGAAATCAAACACGAACGTGTGAAAGAACAAATTGGAAAATTCAATTTATCATAGGTAGTACACTATAGGTTGTAGTTTTCTCTATGATATTTTTTCCTAATTACATACATTATTGTGAATAATTATATAATTCATTGAGTGCTGTTACTCTTATATTGCAGAAAAAACAATTTTACATTTAGTTGGTAAAATTTTACATTGCAATATTAATTAGTGGGGCGTTGGTGACCGCAACGGTTTAGGCGTTGACACGGCGCTCATCACTGTAAGGTAAAGGTCCCGGGTTCGAATCCAGCGGCTTTGCATTCGAACCCAACATACTTACAAATAGGCTTTTTTTTCAAAACCACCGGCACCCTGAGGGTTTATATGACCTCTGCTGTTACGAACCATGTAAAAAAAAAAGTAATTAGTATTACTTTTGTGCTTTTTTCTTCAAACACGAAAGTATAGAGAAACAAATCATAAAATTAAATGTATGATTACAATGTACACTTTTCTTAAAATGAACATTTTCTATCAGCATACATTATTCTGAATAATTATATTATTATATAATTCTTTCTCTAAAACGATAAAATTTATAAAAGTAAAATACGAAATAATAAAGTATGCAGGAATAAATCATAAAATTCAATTTATGATAGAATAATCACAATGTACAGTATAGGTTGTAGTTTCGGCTATGTTAACCTTTTCTAATTACAACTTTATTGTGAATAATTATATAATTCATCATGACTGTTTTTACTCTTATGTTACAAAAAAAAATACGTTTAGTTTGTTCACATTTGTTTATGAAAAATGATTTTACATTGGAAAATGGTTTATTTATTTTAGGCTGGCTAAATGTGTCTCCATGGAGGTAGAGGGATTTTAGGCTTTCTCTATAACGATAAAATTTATAAAAATAGAATGCGAAATATGGTACGTAGTCGTATGCAGGAATAAATCATAAAATTCAATTATAATATGAATTGAATGATCACAATGTACAGAACAGGTTGTATGTTCATGCTAATCTTTTCTAATTACTTACTTTATTGTGAATAATTATATAATTCATCATCACTGTTTTTACTTTTATATTATAGGAAAAAGAATTTTAAATTTAGTTTGTAAAATTTTACAATGCAATATTAAGTAGTTTTACTATAGTGGGTTTTTTCTTCAAATACGAAAGTATGGAGAAAAAATCATAAAAGTAAATGTATGATTACAATTATTAATTATTTAACAATGTACATCAATCAATGTAAGTATAGGTTGTAGTTTCGTCTATGCTAATCTTTTCTAATTGCATACATTATTCTGGATAATTATATAATTAATTCATCATGACTGTTCCTATATTACAAAAAAAAAGTGTAGTTTGTTCAATTTTACATTGCAATATTAAATAATTTAACTATTGTGGTTTTTCAAAAACATTTGTTTATGAAAAACGATTTTTTAATTAGAAAATGGGATATTTATTTATACAAATTTCAAATTTATAACATTAAGTTAGTATTCGATTGATGTATATGCAAAAAGACAAACTTAAACGTCAAAACGTGGCATAAGAATATCAGAAAAATTGTATAAACAAAGTATTTTATTTACTGATTTATTTATTTAACGGGCAATAAGTCACTGTAAACTGGTTGTACATTTATAACCATATAAATTATTTATTAAAATGAAATGTTCATTCAAGATAAGTTTTCAAGTTGGCATTACGCCCAATACTCAGTGAATTCGGAGACATTATTTGTAATAGCTGCCAGTGGTAGAACTGGAACAACACTAAGTGATTGAGAGGGTTTGTACTGACAATTTGTTAGATTGTGATACAACCTATGTTTTTATAATTCGGAATAAAAAATTTCAAATAAAATTAAGGGCTTGAAGATTCAAAACCTCCTTAAAGAAAGAACACATTCGCCAAATTGAAAAAGCGTTTTTAGTTCGGGTTGTTCACCGTAATAATTCATTTCAAAATAAGATTTACGTAAGTCATTATAGTTGTGAATAGACGGCTGTGAAAATATTTCAACAATTTCACTGACTTGAATAGATACAAGAACCGTTTCGAGCCGAGGCGCGCAACGTTCCATTTTATGTAATTGTCGCGAAACGCTTTTTCTCAAAAACATTTTTTGGACATTTCCGACCGGCAATACGTGCAGAACTCTTCGAGTGTGAAACCAAGGAACTGGATCGGCCTCTCTTGGTGCAGAAGGACGCCAAGGTCTCATGGGCACGTCATAATGCCTCGCATCAAGGTCTATGGCCTACCGGCATTCCCCCAATCACATATATTTGGCACAAAAAAAATGAGAAAACTTGTACAAACATCCTTGGATTGTGTACCGGCTGCGGTTCGCCTACCGAGAAATACACGTTGGCGCTAACGATGGCTCTTTTAACTCTTTACCTCTACGAGTGTCCCTGGTTTAATGGCCTCTTTAAAAGTAATCGTTTATGGCATTAACGCCACTTATTTCCAGGTTCTGGTTCCATTGAAGTATTAATGATCTCAACCTTTAAATACCACGGTCTTGCCTAAAGGCTTTATGAACTTATTATAACCTCTAATATACTAATTTTAGTTTAAGCATCATAGGACCAATTTTAACTTTGTGAGAAGCACTAAGTAATTTTATCGTTTTCCACAAATCTTTATTTTAAAATTGGTACATTAAGGTATGAGTGTATTTTCATCGCACATCTACGACTGAATTAATTATTCTTTTTATGTAAAGTTTCGGTTGAGATGAAAAAGTTAGTGTTTCGAGGAAAGGATCGAACCCCGCTCCTGACACTAACTTTTTCATCTCAACCAAGACCTTACATAAAAAGAATAATTAATTGAAATAATTAAAATAGTTAATTAGACCGCTAAACATAAATGGATTAAAATTGACTATTCAAATTTAATTTATGTCTAGTGGTCACCTTATTTTCTTGGCAAGAAATTATACTTTTTTTGGATAAGTAAATTTTTTTGTATCGAAATTTTCTACACAAGAAATAAAGATGTCTGTGTAGTGCAGACGTGTGTAATGAAAATATGTCGAAACTCCGCTAATTAAATAATTAAATAGTACGCTCGATCTAAATATTATTTGACGTATAATACATAGAAAAATGGTGACTGTTCATTTTATAAAAATAATCTGGGGTGAATTGTTTAGGTTTAATAATAATTTTTCTTCCACCAACTGAATCAATTTAACATAATCTGAAACAAAAAGCATATTGAAATTTTCCCCCATGGAAGGTTCTCTTCTCCAGTCCTACACGTACATGGTATAATGCAGTGATAATCAATTTGACGATGTTTGAAATTTTCTGATTTGTAGAAATGATAAATGATGGAGTGAGTGTGGTGTTCAATACTTTTTAAAAGGATAGCTCCTACTCACAGTAAGTTGGTTTGCAACGATCGGATTTCGAGCCTTTTAGCTCATCATCAGGTTGAAGGACTTCTACAACCACGTCTCTCGAATGAATTGCCAAAGTGAACCGCTGATACCTCCGCCAACGCGACGTTCCAATTATCAGCTGATTTGACCAGTAAACCCGTACTTCTAAAGCTTTCTAGCTTTTAGAAGTACGGGTTCACTTAAAAACATCCTCTCAAAACCTAAAGACAAAGTAGACAACTTGGCAAAAAGTGGGGTTTACCAACTCAATTGTAATGATTGTGATATTAAATATATAGGACAAAGCGGTAGAGAAATAAAAACAAGAGTAAAAGAACACTTGCCTAAATCGAGCAAATTTTCGGAATTTAAGGACCATCTAAAAGAAACAAAACATAATTTCAATTCAAATTTAAATACGAGAGTGTTACATAGTTTCAACAAAGGGAAAGAACTAGATTGGTTTGAGAAATTTGAAATTAAAAAATGTAAAATTGAACATGGTGATAAATGCATTAATAATATAACAGATTTTGATCTACCTCCCATTTTAAATATGTACATAAATAATATCAAACATCCAAATAATTAATCTAATTATTTTAATTGTTATTATTTTTATAGTAATTTATAGTAATATTAAGTATTTATTATTCTAATATTTATTTGTGTTATTCGCGCGTTCAAATTGAGCGTCATTAAAAAAATCAGCTGATAATTGGAACGTCGCGTTGGCGGAGGTATCAGCGGTTCACTTTGGCAATTCATGTCGAGAGACGTGGTTGTAGAAGTCCTTCAACCTGATGATGAGCTAAAAGGCTCGAAATCCGGATCGTTGCAAAACAACTTACTGTGAGTAGGAACTATCCTTTTAAAAAGTATTTTCTGATTTGGGTGAAATTGACATGTTGTCCCAGTAACATCATTGGGTGTTATGATGTTACTTCTCTCAGCAGTACTGTGACAAAACCCCATTTACTTTTGTATTCTATTGTCTATGAACTGAGCTCGGAAGCTTTGTCAATTCAGGGTGGTTATTGATCGTCTTGAGTACTGTTCAAATTGTCGATTAATGGCCGTCGTTGTCAATTAATCCAATAAATCGTCGAAATTCTTTCTGAAGAGTTATCATTGATTGGGCCTATTTTTCGCCCGTAGAATTAGTCATGATGTAATTCCTTGTAAGCACGTGACTCTGAATGTGTCCTGAATAATTTTATTAACGATGCTATCAGATTCATGGATTGCAATTGTGCAAGGTATAGCCAATTGCAGGTGGGTCCTTTGGAACGAAATTGTTTTATTACTTTTTATACATAATGTAGCCGCTCTTCTTAGGAACTACTGTATGGCTGCTGATACAATTTTACTTTTACCAGGGCTCATTGTCAGAGTTATTAATTAAAATCAATGATTAGTTGGGACAGCAGTTTCAAACTGTACGAAATCAAGTTCCTTCTCCCTTCTAAAAAAATTAAAAGAAATACTCTCTCTAGAGCTCTATTCTATGTAACTGATCAAATTATCGATGCGTTCATGACCCTGCTTCGTCTTCGCTAGATCTTAGGCAAGATGGAGCTTCATGTCTTGGACGCGCCACTTGCCCATTTCGCGACCATGTCCTCTAACAAATAGACGCTATCGATCCATTTTGCTTTCAGACGACACTTTTCGAATTTGGGAGCGAACTTAGCCACAAATCCCTTTGAGGCGTCAGACAGCACGTAAGTTCTATTCCAATCAATGTCCCCAGCATTGTACACCTGGTACACGACTTATTATCACCCTCCAGGCTAACCCACCCGATGGAACGTCCAAATCGAGTGATTAAGACGATGTTGGCTTCTTATGTTAAAGAGAACCATAAAAACTGGGACAAATATTGCAAGATTGCATTAGCAATTCAGACGTCAGTGCATGAGGTAACAGGCTACAATCAGTGTACTTTAACTTTGGTCGAGGGCTCCCACGAACTAGAGAGAACACTCCGATCTGACTTCTGATAAGGACGATATGCCATGGAAAATGGATAGGGAGTACAAGCTGAAAAGTTGCCGAACCTTCTCAATGAATATGAACAAGCCAAAAAACGTAATAAAAGAAGCTTACAAAGAATTAAGAATATCCGAAAGAAATTGTTGAAGGAGTTCCCCATTACTCCTCTCCTGGAGAACGCTGGAGGCATAAAATGGGATGGCTCCCAACTCAGAGATATTTCTTTGGTCTTTAACTTTTTTCTCCCTTCATTCCCACCCATCACTTCCGACGAGCTGCCGGGATAATTTTGCTCTGACCCGAAATAATTTTGAGTGTAACAAAGTGACAAATCACAGTTTCACTTCAATAAAATTCATACTTCATCAGGATTTCCAATTGAGGCCGGTAGATAACTGTTGCGAAGCATGGCTAGCAATAAAATTAAGCCAATTTTATTTTCCCACGCTCCGATAGAAGTCGTTTAAGCCTGAGGTGCAATTCTCGTACTTTATACGTTGAGAGCTTTGAGAAAATTGGATTACTCTTAGAAAGATTTATTCACAATATCCACTTTTCAAGATCTACCACTTGTATTACAATATTTTTAAATAAACGTTGATTACTTTTACTACATTGGCGTTTATCAAAAGTTCGACGTTCTGAAACGTGAAATGGCTCGTTCAAAGTGCAACCCGCTAAACATTGAATCAGATTGTCAGCCGACGTCAAAGCGGAAGGGGAGTCGACAAGCTGAATCGTATCTCTTCCTGCTGATACAGCAAAAACATCCCCCGTCTGTAAAACTCGCCAGGACGCGCTCCCGGTTGCATTTCGCCCGTGGCAACGTGAAGATCTCCCTAATGATAGGTTTGCTAAAGAAAGCATGACGATTCCCCCAACGTGTTGCATAAACTACGACCGGACGTACGGACAGCTTGATATGTGCCTTACGTCACCTATGATTCTCGTGCTTAAAGCTACGCCCTCGGAATAGACAATTCCGCTATTTGCTGTAATAGCCATCGAGAGGATTCGGACGAAATCACATCACGCGAAAACAAAGGCAATTGATTTTGTTTTCTTCACAATTATTCCCTATGAAAGCATAACGTGCCAAACAGGGTTTCCGGGATGTTTATTCCTTTATCCTTACCTTCACTTTTAAATTTGTATCTTTTTCCTTACAAGGATTTCGATGTTGCGTAAACTAATTCTAATGTAACAACTATAATTTCCAACTTTCAGATAAATAGTGATAACTGATAATCTTTTAAATCAGCATTCCACAAATATTATTTTTTTCTTAAAATCGTATAAAATATACAATTTTCATGATTATATATATATTATATTTGAGTTTAGAGTAGGGCTTTAAAAGGGCTTTAAATCGAATTCCACTTTTATCATGAAGATATGTATTACGATTAAAAAGACAGAGAGAGAGAGAGAGAGAGAGAGAGGGAGAGAGAGATACAGACAGACAGATAGACAGACAGAGAAAGATAGCGAGAGAGAGAGAGAGAGAGAGAGAGAGAGAGAGAGAGAGAGAGATACAGACAGACAGTTAGACAGACAGAGAAAGATAGATAGATAGATAAAGAGAGAGAGAGAGAGAGAGAGAGAGAGAGAGAGAGAGAGAGAGAGAGAGAGANAGAGAGATACAGACAGACAGACAGAGAAAGATAGCGAGAGAGAGAGAGATACAGACAGACAGATAGACAGACAGAGAAAGATAGCGAGAGAGAGAGAGAGAGAGAGAGAGAGAGAGAGACAGACAGACAGATAGACAGACAGAGAAAGATAGCGAGAGAGAGAGAGAGAGAGAGAGAGAGAGAGAGACAGACAGACAGTTAGACAGACAGAGAAAGATAGATAGATAGATAGAGAGAGAGAGAGAGAGAGACAGACAGACAGACAGACAGACAGATAGACAGACAGAGAAAGATAGCGAGAGAGAGAGAGATACAGACAGACAGAGAGAGAGAGAGAGAGAGAGAGAGAGAGAGAGAGAGAGAGAGAGAGAGAGTTACAGACAGACAGATAGACAGATAGACAGATAGAGAAAGATAGCGAGAGAGAGAGAGATAAAGAAGGGAGAAGCAAAAAAGATAATCAAGAAAAAAGAAGATAGAAAGCATAGGAAGGAGAAAGTGAAAGAAATGATACAGGCAGATGTACACAGAGAAGAAAGAAAAAGAAAATGAAGAGAGTAAGAAAAGGACGTAGAGAGAAAGAGAGAGACAGGAGATGGAGAAAAAAACACACACACACAGCAGGAAAATAAAATGAAGTGAGGAAGTCTCTCTCTCTCTCTCTCTCTCACACACACACACACCCTCACCCTGCTTATAATTCTAGCCAAAACAAGATTAAAGATGCGCTAAAACCCATCTGACAGGCCCACACAGCGAAGATGGGCAGTCCAAGTTACCGCCGGCTCATCACCCTACAGAACAGATCACACGGAAAAACCTCCCAAAAAGCTTTAGTTTGGAAATTTAGCAATAGAATGTACTCTTAGTAGATTTAAGCCACAAAATTTCAGTACTGTAATGTACGCAACAACATCGCCTATAAAACAAGACAACAACAAAACAATTTCCAAAATAATAGTAAATTGGGATTAACACCAACCCTAACAGGAAAAAATTAGGAAGATGGCACCGATATGTAGGATATACCATACGCCATATAAACTGAACTACATAGGAAAAATATCATGGGGAAACCACATAAAATTATCACCATTTGAGACACAACGCGGCATAAATAGATGTTTATTAGTTAAGTTATACAATATCCTGTGTATCCAGGTGATAGTACTTTCAGAAAAATAAAGGAGATACGCAAGGAACACAACCAACTACACACCACGAAATCTCGACAATTCAAGCAGGTTCAAAAATATCTATTCAATACATAAATGGAAAATGTGTAAAAAAAAAAAAAGACAGAAATGGCCGAATAACACACGTAGTCAGCAATTTCAGACGGCAGACAAAACCGAGAGTAGGCAGCAAGGGTCATCAATAAATTACTTTGATCTTGCCTGTTTCAAACCAATCCCACAGTGATGACAATAATAAATTTAATTTTTAGAGGTGGTGTAAGGAGATTTTTTTCTTCTAGAATTTCCTTTTTTTTACTTCATCCTTACGTTTACCATTAAACATCAAAACATATGATTAAAGTTAAACTCTCTCGACCTTGAAGCCACACCATCTGTCCAACTTCCAACCTATTGTACTTGTGATTCACCTGTTGACTCAAGACACCCGAAGCGTATTAAATATTCATTTGATATAAAAAAAACTGAATATTTTTGTACATTTCGAGGGCCGGACCTTATCAATGACCTTCCCTTATCACGGGTGTGTTCAAGGTGCTGCCGCTCCCTCACAGATTAAATCTCTCATTCCTTTTCCGCCGGGGAGATTGATTAATACTACATGAGGAAGCCGTGTCGCAAAATCAGGATCGGTTGCACGCAAAATGAATTCCTAGATAATTGTTACTAATAAAGTTTCACATCAAAAAAATAAAAATTGATTGTCCAAAAGTCGAGCCGTGAAAGTCTCTTTGGCGAAAGATAAACTAAACAAATATTTTTTATCAATATTATCACATTCTATCGTTTACGTTCTTTTCAAGTAACAAATATATATCAATGTTTGGAACTTTAGATTATGATGGATGGCTTTTAGGTGGGGCAAACCTGTCAAAGTTCCAATCTTAGTTCTTAAATGAAATTGTAATGTTTCAAAGGGATGGAATGCCGATTGTAACCTTAAATGTGAGTTATCAATTCATACAGCCTTGTATGAAAAACTTTTATAAACATAGCACGTTTATCTCTTTAACCGGGGATAATGCAATGACCTTATAAAAAAAAAGATCTGGACGATTAGAACCGATAATCATAATGTTTGTTTAATTACAACTCATAGATAATTGTGGATCTCTACCATCTTTTAGTTATTTAACATTCATATGAATGTGGAACGGTTTATACATCCTCGACACTTTTCCTCCACCTCAGGCTGGAATGAACTTTCCGTTCCAATCAATTCTAAACTGTTTATGGTTTCAAGCTCAACTTATATTTCTTCCGGATTATGTACGGTCTTTGGACTTTCTAATAAATACTTTCAATGTAAACATTTAACAGAAAAATAGGATGATTAACTGCCCAAAGTAAAAGAACTTTTCGAGCCTGAAAACTCGATGAAGTTCCCAAACATTTCTCCAGTAGGGGGAATACGTGTCTATAGATCCGACTGCAATGGCAATCAACTGGATAGATAGTTGTTAAAAGACAAAGTAAACAACCAGTAAGCCGTAAATCAAAAAACTTAAAAAAATAGAAAATTAGTTCGCAAAATTAGATTTGCAATAGTGTGAATTTAACTTACCAAAGAGTGAATTCAATTTGCAAAAGGGGAATTTGACTCACAAAAAAGTGAATTTAATATTCAAAAGAGTGAAATTGATTTGCAAAAGAGTGAATCGATTTGCAAATGGGCTCATTTAATTTGCGAAAGGGTGAATTTTGATTTACCAAAGGGTGAATTTAGTTTAAAAAATTATGAAATTAATTTGCAAAATGGTGGATTTAATTTGAAAAACCAGTAGTAAAACCTGTATGCATGTATGGAAGACATATATTAAACTTAGGCCGCTTAGGACACTGTAAAAATTTGAACACTTAATATTAAGCCTTTTCGAAAGGGGAGAATTTCAAAATTTGCATTTCTGTTACTGGCTGGACTCACTGATCATCAAAATTGTAAGGCACTTCCCGAATAGCTAGAAAAGTGAAAGTCTGTTTTTTTTTTAAAATTAGATACTATAATAGCAAGTAAAGGAAAAAATCTGAAAAATGCAATTTTCTCAAAATTTGTGCCACTATAGGGTTGGGGGGTTAGCTCACCATTAAAATTATAAGGACTTCCCGTATAGGTAGAAAAATGAAATTTGGTACAAAGAGAGGTCTTATATTATAAGTGAAGGTAAGAATCTGAAAATTGCTATTTTCTCAAAATTAGTGCCACTTTGGAGGGGAGGGTTTAGTCATCATCAAAATTATAAGGCACTTCCCGTATAGGTAGAAAAATGAAATTTGGTACAAAGAGAGGTCTTATATTATAAGTGAAGGTAAGAATCTGAAAATTGCTATTTTCTCAAAATTAGTGCCACTTTGGAGGGGACGGTTTAGTCATCATCAAAATTATAAGGCACTTCCCGTATAGGTAGAACCGTGAAATTTGGTAGAGAGGTAGGGCTTATATTGTAAGTAAAGGGAAAAAATTTAATATTTCTAGTTTCTTAGAACTTGTGCCGCTTTAGGGATGGGAGAGGGCAGTTCCGTTTTAAAGTTAAAAAAACCACGTCCAAATTTTTGCGCGTTCAATTGCCTGATTAGAACGGGTGGTTTTGGTTGCCCCAACGGCCCCAATCTAAAACGAAATATCTAAATAATTAATTTTAGACATTCTATGATCTGTGCCAGCTGATTAATTGAAAATACCTACTTATTAAGAAAAAATATAAATACACGTGTATAATTTGGATCAGCTGATTAAATGAAAATATGTACCTACTTATTAAGAAACCAAATGTTTAAAAATCCTTCTCCTTAATTCTAACTTGATAACATTGGCTAAGCCTAGTGAAAAGGCCTCAGTTTAGTTTCGCCTTTAGATCGAACAGCGTTAACTTATTCTTTTATTTGATTTTAGTTGGTTTTAAGAAGTTCACCATGCTGAAGCGAACAAAAAAGTATGACATCCCGTGAAAAAAGGGCCAAGTTTCAGACCCCTCCAAAAAAATTAGCGTATCAATATAATTCTTTCTGCACTGTGGCTAAGTCCGTTCTTTTTTTAGCTCATAACCTGAGAGAGCTCAAAAGTAAAGATAAAAGTTCCAGACTCCCTTCCAAAAAAGGGAAAAGTCAGTCTACCAAAGTAGTGATATCTACATTGTGGTCAATTTCACATCACTCCTTCTTTTATGAGCAACACAGTTCTTTTATTTTTATTGGTTAACACTTAGCCAGTTTCTGAATGAGTAATGAGGTGTCAGTAACGTCAGCCAGTTTTTCTTTTCTTAAGAGTTCTCTAACTTCCCTTCACCCACATCTCCTGTGTGTGCAAACATGGTCCTGATGTTTTAATCTTCATTCAAAAACTGGCTAAGTGTTAACCAATAAAAATAAAAGAACTGTGTTGCTCATAAAAGTAGGAGCGAAGTGAGGTCACAATGTAGATATCACTACTTTGATAGGCTGAATGTTTTTACTTTTTTGGGAAGGAGTTGGAAATTTGTCATTTCTTTTGAGTTCCCTCAGGTTATGTACTAAAAAAAGAACGGTCTTGGCTACAGTGAGATACAGTGCTATCATTAGATGGATAGGCTTTTTTTTGAGGTCTGGAACTTGGTTCGTTTTCATGGTTAGGTTTCTGTTGGGATGATGATATACATACATGAACACTCCGCACATCACCACTAAGTTCACATTGTATGATTATAAGCACTATCTATGCTTTCCAAGCTATCCGAATGCCAAGGCCAACAGCCTGTTACAGTGAGCACTTTGTACACTCGGTAGCACAGATTATGAAGAAAAAAAAACCTATGCGCTCTTTATATGGAACCGAGGTATCAGCACGTTCAGTTTTCTGTCATGTTATGGTACAAGTATTTTTATAGTTTCCGGTTCAAGGATTTCTAAAATTTCAGTTGGGATTGGAAAAAAACTGAAAATGTTCTTACTAGACTGAACATCGGTGAGAATATTACAGATCGTTAAACAAGGTTCGAAAATGAAGCGAACCCGAAAACCGCAAAAGACAAAGCGTCCCGAGGCCGGTGTCTCCAGGCGGCTTTGTACCGCGGAGCCGGGTTCAAAATAGGACAATCTTTACAGTGGGAAACGTACAATGCAAGGACATTGTGTCCTGATAAGGAAACCCGGTCCGGCAGAGGTGGCCTATTCAGACCCATGTGTCATTCCGCTGTCGAAACGTTTACGTAACTTGTCTCCTCTGGATAGGTCCTTAATCGATTTGTTCCTCGTCGGCGGAGAAATGAAATACGTGGGTTACAAGATCAGACAAAGATATCTGATAATATAGGTTGTGTTCAAGATACTGCAGGCGAAGGACACTCGTTTCGTACATCTTATAACAAAAGCGATCATACATTTCACAAAGATAAACGGAATTGTAGCCCATAATAATAAAAACAGCCTCATTGAAAATGAGAAGCCGGTGAAATGTAAACCAGCGACAATAAACAGACCCAGTAAAGTAGAACAGTGCCAATCACTAAATCCCCTCGCAGACCAATCGACACCACGAAAACTTAAGCCTAACGTATTGTTAAAGAAACTGTTGTTAATTAAAAATATTATCCTTTTATATTTCATTTTTCGTATTAAAATAATAAGGTGACTCTGGTTTTAAAAAAATTCATTTAATTGAAGCCTTTCGACGTAAGGCGAAAACCGTGGGAAACTCTTGCGAGGCGTTGCAAGCTCTGTGCGAAAAATTGAATGCCCTCAAAAAGAAAATGGTAAGAAACTAGGCTAATAGCAGGCTTCTTAAATATATCTGACTTTCCTCTCGTTTTTAATTAAAAAGTTGAGTTAAAAATAAAAAAGAAAAGAAAATACATGCTCAGTTCATGTTGGACAAAATATTCTCTTTGTTTTATGTTTTGATATTTATTTAAAAATCATGTGAACTCTAGGTTTAGTTTTATTGCTTATATAAGTTAATTTTTATTATCTTGGCAATGCAATGATTCAGTATTTCAGCTTAAAATTAGTGTTTGCTCCATCAAGTAGGAAATTTTTCTAGACTTTTAATTAAATTACGGACATCAGCCTTCTATGATTACTTTTTTCAATTTGTTTAAAGCCCAGACTGGAATAACTGAAAATGAGAAGGCGGACCGAATGGCGAGAGAAGCAGCCTGGGATGGTACTCCTCACAGAGGGCACTCTGCTGTCATTTTAGGCGGCTCGTCTGGGAGGCATGGAAGTAAGAATGGGGTGCCTGCACAGGAAACAAGCTCCTCGCAATAAAGAAAGATGTAAAGAAATGGGAATCCTCTTCCAGACCTTCCCGAAAAGAAGAAACCCTCCTAATCCGGCTTCGAATTGACCACTCCCGATTCAACCATAGTTTCCTCCTTGAAAGAACCCCTAAACCTACGTCCACTCTGTAAACTACTATCACCACATCCTAATAGATTGCCCGTTATAATCAAAAACCCACCACCAAATCCCCATCAATATTAAGCAACAACTCAACATCAATAAACAACATTTTTAACTTCTTAACAGACATCCACCTAATAGATAAAATTGAATATACCATCCCCTCAACTCTTGTTTCCTTGGCTGGTTCCCCGTGTTGGCGATGTGGCGCGGCTGACTTCTGGTGACGCCCGTACGGGGCCTCGGGTGCTGGTCAGTCTTGGGCTGGATTGAGGGGTGCCTCCCTGGACTCTGAGATCAAGGAAACTCCAGCGAGCTTGGAGGAGGTGTCGATGGTGACTAGACACCGACCCCTCATCGATAAAGCCCTGCGCACAATATTAAGATTTAAAGCATCAGTTGCGAGAGATCCGTGGGGCCGCCAAGCCTGGGGCTGCCACTGCGCCGGGGTTTGCGGGCTTCGCTCTGATGGGGCCGGGCTGCGCCGTTGACTACTATAGACTCAAGGCTTAATGACCAATGTCCAATGGTCGCAGCCTTTATTTAAAAAACAAAAAAAATGCCAGACAATCAATTTTCTTTATTTATTAACGCACAACAGAGAAAAGTAAGTGTTTAATAAGAGAAGTTGAGAAAATAATATTACATCTTATACTGTTAATATTATTTTACAGGAGATTTAGAATCTTTATAAAATCTGGCTTTTCAATCAAGCTGTTTAATTACAGGAACAAGATATAGTATTTGCTGAGAAGGGAGATTTGACGAGAGATAAAAGTGAACAACTCGAGATCAAAATCTGCTTAGGCAAAATATTTTGCAATTTGAAGACACAAAGAAACTCTAAGGGTCTTACTTGACATTTATTTTCAAATTCAATCATTCATTTCATACAATTTTGTTTTTTAGTACTGGCAATTGATACACTGATTAAATTAAATTAAAAAATGTAGTAAAATATACGTGAGCCACGTAAGAACGTCATCCTCGAAGTGGTCTTTTATCGTTTTTCCATGTAAGTAGTGCGCGATCAAGGTTGTTACTTATCGGGCAAGGATTGTTTCGCGTTCTTGATTTTCCCCTGTTATTCGGAGTTATCTTCATCCGAGTGAATGTAAACGATTCAAAGCCACGGTCGGTGGCGGGAGCGATGATTGAGGTAAGGAAGTTATACAAAACAATTACACGCATTCCAGGTCTGAGGACCTCCGGAAGAGAGAAGACCCGGGAGGTTTAACGCCATTTTTTTAATTCCTGTCTGGCACGTAGGTAAAATCGTTCCTTTCATATAAAACATGTCTCCACCATCGTTTCCGACAACGCCAAAACCATGACATTTAGAAAATTATAATATCGGATCTATATTTTTGGATATGCGAAGTAAAATTTGGACTTGGGGCGGTTATATCTTTTCAAAATAAATCAGATCAGATTAATTACAATTTAAACATTTTTCATGCCAGAATATTAACATACAATTTCGATTCACTGATTTATCTGCTTTCAAAATTTAGACAGGATATAATATAGCAACAGAGGTGAGTCGATGGTTAGGGATTTCATTTGAAAAAAAATCAAATACGGCGTGTAGTTTGAACTTAATATGTTTTAAATTTTACTTTAAACCACGATTAAACCAGTTTAAAAATTGTATAAAGTGATTTCATAAAATTGAAAACTTGAGAAAATTTGAACAATTCCATTCCTCTGAATGAACAAATAGTTTTTCGTTTTAAATAACGAACTTCAAATAAAGCACAAATTTGGGCGCTACTTAGTTAATTCCAATTTTTATAAAGAAATCATGATTCATCTGGTTTAATTATTTAATAAAAAATACGGTTTTGTAATAGAGAAAAGTGGGGCGTCGGTGGCCGCCAACGGTTTAGGCGTTGACACGGCGCCCATCACTGTAAGGTAAAGGTCCCGGGTTCGAATCCTTCAAAATTATTCAATCGATAAATTATTCGTACATATCAGCTCGCTACTGATCGGAAAAATGTGCTCTTCGGTTATTTTGAATAGAATACTGAACGAATAGTTACTTTGTTTTACGAGGGTTTGCAACAGCAGAGGTCATATAAACCCTCAGGGTGCCGGATTCGAACCCGGGACCTTTACCTTACAGCGATGAGCGCCGTGTCAACGCCTAAACCGTTGCGGCCCCTTAATATTTACTATCGTATTATACCAGGAATTAAGATTTGCTCTCATAATGCGAGTTGTACAATGTAAATAATAAAGACAATTAATGTTTACTTTAGAGAAGAAGAGAATTGTTGGAATTAACAACGAAACAAACGAAATGCGTTTTTTCAATGTTTTTGCCATAATTTTGTCATTTTTTGACCAATGTAAAATCCGATTACACCATTGTTTCAGCGTAAAAAAATCCTTTAAAATGATATGTCAGTATGTATAGGCTCGTATTTGAAATTTTGAAGTTGAACGGGCCTGAAAAAATGAGGAAAATTTGAAACTAGAATAAAAAATATTAAAACGTATTTTTTAGTTTTTGTTATAGCTTCATTGGTTGAAGGGTAATTCGGCCAAGCCCATCTAAAAAGGACACCCTGTATAAAGATACCGTTTAAAAAGGCAAATTACAATGATCTCCCTTTGTTCTCATCTTAAAATATTTAATAATTTTTAGAATGATAAAGTGTACATCAGAAAAGGACCAAAACGGTACATTTCTTACGGTTAGGAGAAATAACATGATAATCGAAGAAAAGGTCTCATAAATCGTTAACCAAGTCGTAGTCGTACGTATGGTCGTTAAGGAACGAATTAAAGGACCGCTGTAACTATTGTGTCGTTCGTCTCGGTTGTCTTCTTAAGAGAGGGAAAAAATTGAAAAATTAAAATTGTTAAATTCTTTCAATCCATCGGTTTTTCGATTGCGACAACGAGCTGAGTGCAGTATATCATGTTTATCGCCTGCCATTCTCTTGCCCTTTAAGGGTAAAAGGAGTTTCTTTGCAGGCGATTCTTTTTTCCGTATTACAAAGGTGACGGAAATAATCCGAACCGGCAAGAATCATTTTACCGGCAGTGTTTGCATAACAATTGGAGTTTATGTTTTTGATGATTTGCAGAGGTCCAAAGATCGGGCTGCCCCGCCCCCGGATTTTATTACCGGCGCGCAACATGTAAATATTCAACAATAGAATTTATTGTCCATTCCTTTTCAATTTAATCGGTCAAATTTTAAATTTGTAATTATGATGTTATACTTTATCGTAAAAGTGTTGACGAAATATGCACGATATAAAACGTCCCGCGGTTATTCTATTAATATAAAACAACAACAAATTTTTAAACATCAATCTGTACAATATAAATTTCTCAGAATTCTTGCCTTTAAAATAAGAGTAACTAATAATGACTATAAACAATTTGAAAAGTAATTTACTTCCCCTACTTCGCTCTGAATTACTTACTCTTTTCAAAATAATTAACTATTACATTGACAGTCCTTTTTTACATAGACAAATAAACTTTTCTGTACCGAGCTACTTGATCAGGCATATTTTTTTCATATTTCATATTCCCTACCATTTTCCTAACTATAGTAAAACTATTCCCATTGACGATGCGTTCAGCCAATAACTTTCCAAATCTTACAAATTTTAATTCATCTTTTTCTTCATTCTACAGTCAAGCGAGCAGAAATGTTAAATCATAAATTATTATGTATAATATACGTTAAATTATCTTTCATTATTTCTGTAACAATAAGATGTTTTTCATATAAATTATTTAACTTGCACTTCCGTATGTGTATGTATGTATATGTATATATTTCCATATTTAATTTATATTATATCTAATTGAAATTTTTACTGAATATAATTCATCTAAATATGCACAAAATATGTTTACTAGCTTAATCGTCCCATTGTTATGTAATTGTTTTGTAATGTTTATATAATATTGCAAAATATGTTATATTATTTTACAAGACAATTTAAAAATTTAAAATAACAATTTTTTTAAAGATATTTTTTGGTTTAAGCTGACATTATTTTTTGGTTTTTAAGCTATTTTATTACTTTACATATTGTTTAATAGTTAAGTAATTTTTTCTTTTGTTTTCCTCTTTTTGCTTTTATATTGTTATATTTTGCATTTTTGCATGCAAAAATTGCATATTTCTATATTTAATTTTTTTTTATAAATTATATTAATTCCGTAAAATTTATTATTATTGTTAACATGTTGGTGTTGGTGCGAAGGCTTATTCGTTCGTGTGTAGGTTGAAAGTCCTTCTCCTAGGATACCCGGACCTGGAAAATACTAACGGTAGTCCTTGAAAAAGTTTTAGGATCTAGTAAAAAGCTCATTGTTACTGAAGAGCTCCATCGTGTTGTGGACACTATTCCTCCTTACGTTAAATTATTTTGTAAAAAAGTCTTATTAAAAAAAAATCCTTTCACGATGTGCTCCAAACTGAAGAGCATCCTACCCATTACACATTTTTAATCCTTAAACAGTACCTGGTTTATACTTTAGAATTCGGTTTAGATCCTCTTTCTCTCCTTTGCAAAGTATCGATGCAGGAGTTTCGCAAGGTAACGTCCTAAGCCGACTGTTGTAAGTAATATACCCTGCCGATATCTATTCTTATTCTGACCCTATGGTTCAACATTTGCTGATGATACCGCCATATTATCATCACATGCCGAACCCCAAAGCTACAGATTCTCCTCTACATCTTAGAGCAATGGTTAACAAAAACTAAAGACCTGTAAGTCTAGACTTTTTAAAAGTGAGCTTACTGAGTGAGCTTTACATCTGTAAAATAATATTTGTCTAAGTTTTGTCTTAAGAACTTTAATAAATATTAATATACTCTTTACATTTTCTTATATTATATTTTATTTATATTTTATGCTTCAATTTATTTATGTATTCTTTCTGTAAATTCCATATAATCAGATTCGTCGTTAGAATTTTAGACCAATTTTTGTAATCGTTTCGTAGCCAATTGGTTTTTGTATTATTTATATTATTCTGATTTATTTTTATATTTTATTTATAACGTTTTTAGTTTATCAATGTTTTTTCTTAATGTTCAATTTTTGTTTTACTTTCTGAAGCCAAAATTGCTAAGAAGTTGACACATCAGCGAATTGTAGATGGCGGATCAAGAAAATATCCGGATTGTAATTTAGCTGCAATACTTTACAATATAATAATTATTTATTTGCTAACAAAACGCAAAAATGAGTTGCAGGATTCAAAGATTTTCTTTTCATATTATTCTATAGTCTTATCTTTTCTCTATAATTAATTAATTCCGCCCATTGTAGAGGACAAACCAACGCGTCATCCTGCTATATCTAGGAGGATCAGCCATCTAAAATCTAAATCCAACTTGCTATGAACCACTCTCCCCTTTCATAATCCATCAAGACGTTTCGAAAATAAACACTCGGTGGTTTTTTTTTTGTGTACTTTAAGCGATAGCCTCACAGAGTGAAAGACAAATGCCGGGGGTGTTTTAATTAGACGTAGCCAAGAGAGCGATGTCCCTGTGTAAAAGGGCGATGGCAAACTCCAGCTGGATTTGAGCCTGGACGGAAATAAACACTGGAGATGGAAACGACCCCCGGCCAGGGTAAAAGACATGTAATCCCGTCCGGACTAAAAATACTGACAGTTAAAACGAGTTACCTGGGGTTGCGCCTCACTAATTTTGGATTATCTCGGATCCAGCATCTGTCATTTATTTAAACGAGTTCATGTACATAAATCGCAGAACTCTTTAAATAATTATAAGTATNTCTCTCCCAAAAGATCGTAACAATACTTGCGTACATATTTATCTATTTATTTATATATTATAACATATAGGCTGTGATAATATAGAATTACCAATGTATTAGAAATTAAGATCTTGTTTTTAAAAATTGTGGTAAATGATTGTTATCATTAGGTGATAGTGTGGGGGAACCTCCCACCTGATAACGTGATACAATTTTCTAGTCAAACGCCTGTGATATTTATGTACAAAAAGAATATTATTTATTAAGTAATTGTTACTGGTTTTAAAAAATGCCTATATATGTAAGAGGCGGTTAAGAAGAGGTTTTTATTTATTTATTTATTATATATGTATATAGTTTGTTTATATACATATCGTGGAATGTGCAATGTGTTTACGATTTGACTTTGTATCTGTAAGTAACAAAAAACTGATATTTTATAACCATTTATACAATTTATAACTGTCTAAATGATTATGTCCCTATGTCTCTGTAGATCCCCTGAAGAAGACAATAAAACTTGTCGAAAGCTTGGGCGTTGATATAATAACATTGTATGTTTGAAGACAACAACCCGAATCCCAATCAACATCGTATGAAAGCTGGTTGATCGCACAACAAACATATATTTGTACTATACAAATATATAGTACATAACATAAAAAGAATAATTAATTGAAAGAAGTAATTTGATCAATTAGACCACTAAAACATAATGGATTTAACAATTATAGGGTTTAAGATATTTTACAAACATAGGTATATCGGTAGATACATAGATAGATAAAAACATGAGAATTTGTTTTAGCCTAAAGACAGTGTTTAAATATCATAATTTTCAATTTATAAAAGTAACTTTTTTCTTTTAATTTCTGCAGTGAATAGTTTTGGGTCACAAATGCCGTTAAGTTACATAATTTTTTCCTTTTCTAAAAGTGAAACCCACCGTCAACTCGATTAATACTTATAAAAAAACCTTCTTTTTTTTTAAAGTGCATAAAATAAAGAATAAATCCCGTTTGTAACTATGCACGAGGCGTTTCCGGATGGCGGTGGCGTCAGATACGAGTTCCGGAAGCGTCCCCCTCCTTGTTTCCGAAATGTCTATGCTGATTTCCATGCAGCACGGCCGTCGACCATGAACGCCCGTTGAATGATCTCTGTCTTCATTTACAATCGCCTATGTTTTCAAATCTAGCATTATAATCGACACAAAGACACATGAGTGCGCGTACACAATTCAAATCGATTCATTACGCTTCGAACCTTGCTTGATTCATCTGGGGCAGTTCCTTTAATGCTCTTTGCATACCAACTGCCCATAATTGTTTTAAAGTGACTGTGTGAAAATGAAACAGCGAATACTTTCTTAAAATTATCATACGATTAAAAATCTAATTAAGCTTGCATTTCTGAAGTGGTAAAGATACTGTGAGTGATAATCGAATTGGGGAAAAACCGTACCTGTGTAGCTAAAGTCACTATCCAGCACGATTTTATTTTCATGTTTCAAAACGTAAAAAAAATATATAGAAAAAGATAAACCAGCAAGACACCAGGAAAGATCAATGTTTCAAATTGTCAAGCCCTGGACTTTATCAGTGAAAGGGGTCTGCTAATAAAGTTTACAAGCACTCTTTATCCAGTATCTCTGCATGCTGAGTGCTCAGTAATTTTTTTTTCTTACTGTCTTGCCATATGTCGCGTGACGTAACTAACAGCGAATTGAAAAAGGTCGCGGCCCGCTAAACATGGGACAGGCATGATCAAGACAGAACTTTCTCGATATTATCAAATTGGGAAACTCATTATGCATGGAGTAATAACCGTCAATTAGCGGTTGAAATAAACCAAAGAAATCACTGAACTTTTTGAAACTCAATGCCAACCTACATGTATTTTTTTCTTGAAATTAAATGAGCATGGTCAAAACTACGTAGGTAGGTATAAATCTGATTAGCCTAGTTTTTAAATATTTTTGTTATTAGTTCAAAAATTTTATTTTATATGTTTTATTTTTAGCAAAGTCATTATTCATATATTTTTAGAACATGGCCAATAATTGGCCAATGATACACTGCACTTTAAATTGATAAGACCCTGGCATATTTCTGGGGATTTAATTATATCATTCTTCAAAACAATTTTACGTAGATGGACTTTTGATTAATCATACAAAGAAAACTATCCTCTGACAGATTCAGGGTGATCCCAGAGGCATTGTCCTGAAATCTTCGATCATTCTGGTCTATCAATTCTTCCAGGTTATAGTTTATTAATCCTGTTTTTCGGAAAATAATGCTTGCGCGACATTCTCTCGAGAAGTATCACATGCCAAACTGCTTTGCATGAAATGTGAAATCACATGGCATATAGTCCATAGTCTTGTTTATGTTATAAAAACAATATAGTTTTCCTTCTTAACATCTGGGAAATAAAGATAGGATGGGATCAGTAGCGGTTTACATCACCTCCTTCCGCACCCAGCGAACTTGATGGCCCACAACTTTTCCATTTGAGAAGTTACCTAAACTTCCGATCAATCTCATCTTCTATTAGGTTGTATCACATGAAATGTACGTTTCCAAGGTAAAGGTTTTTTAGTACAATTACTATATAAAAACAAAATCATTTTATTTGATGTATTTACCTTGATTTTATACACATTCCCAACGAGTGATAAACTTTTTTATGCCCGAACTGAACAAAATCTGAAAACGCTTTTTGGACTTGAACATCATTTTCAAAACTTTTTCCTTTGACGAAGTTGTCTAAATTTCCAAATAGGTGAAAATCTGTTGGAGACAAGTCTGGAGAATAAGGTGGTTGCTGGAGAAGTTCGTAGCCAAGCTCTTTCAATTTGTTTACAGTATGTTTGGAAGCATGAGGCCTGGCGTTGTCGTGGAGGAGTTCTTTCCGATTTATTAATTTTTTATTCATTTCGGCAATTTCCTTGCAGTACGATGTAGAGGTAGAGGTAATGGTCTCACCTCTAGGCAGAAAGGAATAATGAATCATTCCAGCCTTGGCCGGCCATACGGTCACCATCAATTTTTTGGGGGTGTTAATTTGGTCTTTCATCGATGTTTAACCACTCCCTGGCCGACGCTGATTGTCATATGCAATCCATTTTTCATCGCAAGTGATATCTCAAGGCGCTTTAACTGCTGTCGCTCAGTGAGTTCACGACCCACAGATCAAGCTTTTTGACTTTTCCTATGTTCCTTAATGTCTTGACACGGTAGCTGCACTTGGATTTACTTGTGCTGCGAGTCCTCTGACTGTTCGATAGTGGTTTTCTTCCACCTGAAGATTAAGGACTTCGTTGTCAATTAAAGTTGGAGGTCTTCCGAGGGGGCTCGTTTTCCAATTAGGTATTCCTTCCGAAAACTTGGCAAACCAACGGCGAATGTACACTTACTCAAACGCCTCACTGATGTTTTTTGCAGCCTCAGCTGCCGAATGTCATGTTCATATTTGGAAGTATACTAAAAAGTGTGTTATGGATTGAGGAGCTCACCATTATAAACAAAAGCGGAGGATTAATAACTGCTTAATTATAATATGTAAACAATTGGAAGTAAACTACAGAAATACTCTCTGAATTTCTGAAACTATAAAATCGGACATTTCATGTGAAACAACCCAATAGAATTCTAGGTTCCAGAGTTTTTTGTATATTTTGATAGTAAATTGAATGAAAATTTCAGGTCCTTGTAAACAAATTTACTCATAAATCTATGAACCATTTTCTTCCACTATCTGTTGCCATTTTTCATGTAAATTTGTAGTTCCAGTCCTCCAAGAACCTCTAAGTTTTTTGAGCGATAAACTCCTTGATGTATTTTGTGCAGTCCTCAAGTAAAGTTAAGTCTTTCCATTTAGAATCTTGCAGATTCTAGCCGGGAATAAGTGAAAATCTGAAGGCCTAATGGCAGTTGAGTACCGTGGGTGAGGTAGCTCTGCCCAGCCACAGCACAATTTTTGCCGCGTCTGCACACGCGTGGCCGAGTGTTATCCTGGTGGATGGGTTGAGATTAGCCGATGCAAGACGTTTTATTGGTAAATATCTGACTTTAATCTTCAGTGCAAACGAGAATTAACGGTTGGGCGGAAGAAGATCATAAAACATTTCCTTCCTTACCCACCAAGTTGCACAACTTTCTTGGCTGTAATCCGGCTTTTGAAGTTGTTGCCGGTGGGTCGCTGCGTTTTCCCCAGGATTATCCTGCCTGAACATTGTTGTGACGATTCACTTTCCATCCCAAGTTTTAAATCTTTTTAAAAGACGGTTTATATTGCATTTTAGGCTGGAATTGCCGATGGAGATGTGGTTCAATAAATTCTTCTCAAATGCCTTGAAACACTAGTATGCTAAGTGTCTTGACGATGTTTCGTGTCGTTAAGTTTAGGTTATTTGTGATAAAGCTTAAATTTGGTCATCATCAACGGTTGGACGACCAGAGCCCTATGCATTTTCCAAATCATAATTTCCACTACTTCGGACAGTATTTTCTCCAAAAGCGTATTCAGCATACACGAACTTCCTAGCAGTCTGAGCTGCAGTTTTCTATTTAAGGTAATAAAAAAATAAAAGATGAAAATGCACTAATTTTCTCCCATTTTAAATCATCAAAACGCCTTGTAAAAATAGAAGATCTCCGACTAAATCGATGAATAAAAACACCTCAACTAATCCTATTTCAGGGTTTGTAAACAATAATGACTAAATAAACATTTCAAAACACAAAAGAGATAAAATCGATTTATTTAAAAACGCTGCAAACTTAATTTACAACTACATATTTCTACACTTATTTCTGGTGTCTTCAACTCGGGCAAATTGTCTTAATCTTTAATTCTGTAATTTTTCTTTGCCAATCGATCAAAAGGTGGATTACGTCGTTACCGGAGAAAGTCTTGATTGGTCGTTTCAATGTGAGAAAACAGGAAATAAAACAGGATGTCCTCTAAATCAAAAATTAATTATCAAATTAAATTACAATCATTATATTCATTTTTGTAAATTAAAGTAAAATTTTATACATAGTACGCTTGTAATTGTTAAATTAGTTTAAATTAAATATAGGTAAATACGGAGAAAATTCATATATTTTTTATGACTCTTGGATTCAATTCAAATTTGATCATCGTTCAACTTTTTAGCATAGATCAGTTTGTTTAAACTGTATTTAAAGAGGACAATTTTTTTTATTGATTTATAAATGAAATTTTGTATATTCAGGTAAGAGACAGCCATATATTATGTTAATGTTATTTATTAAATTAATTCTCCGGCTATGTCTTCACAATAATGGCCAACATGTAGTAATAAAATCAAGTTTTAAAACTTCCACAAACGTCCTGTGAATTTTAAAAAAACAGACGAATAATATTAATATTATTTAGATCACAAGTCGTTTCAAAAGTGGTAAGCTAATAAGTTAAAATTTTACATAAAATGCTTGTTCACAGCTTCCCTCCTTCCCTTGTCCTTCTTCATTAACATATAAAGTAAATTTTAGTTTAAGAATATTTAATAATAATATAAGTTTTCGTCAAATTACAAATCAAGAAATAAGGATTAAAAAAAAACAATATATTTACGTTTTAATTCCAGAGGTATGTCAATTTCTAGGGTAGGCAAAGTTTTTTATTTCTAAAACCATTTCCAATTGCGAATAAAGCTAATGTTATCGTCCTGTTAGTCAAATTGTTTTACAAAAGAATCGGCTTTTTTGGAATGGGTAGGATTTCACGTTAACGAAATTGGATTAATTTTAATCTTAATTTGCAGAGATTAAGAGTCGAAGAAGTAGATCAAGAAATATGCCCGAGTGACTATGTTTACTGGCAAAAGTGAGGAATTTCTCCCTATAAGGGATGACTGTTTTTCCTGATTTCATTTAAAATAAATCCAAATCAGATTAATACAAATCATGATTACAAAAAAAGTCCTTCGATTGTAAAAACCTAGTTATCAAGCTAAATTAACGAAAGATAAGATGAAAAACCCAATCCAAAAAGTCAGACCGAACGAGTTTACCTTTTTATACTTAAATCCTGTCAAAAATGTTTAATTCAGGTGTGACCACTATACTACTATTTCGATTTCGAACCCAAATAAAAAAAAAAAAGTGTAATAAATTCATTTAAAATTTCCCTAAGTTTTTTTTTAAATTTTCCTTCTTACCATTCCTTCAATCACGGTTTTTTCTTTTCCTTCATCAATTTCTTCATCTTTGAAAAAGGTAATTAAAAAAGTATATTAAACAGAGTACGTTTTCTGAATTTTGCTGGTCTCAAGGTTTGGACACAGTAGTATAGAATCACCATAGTAAGTTTTCCAACTTTAAAAAAAAAAAAATTCAAAGTTCTCGCTACTAAAACGCCCATTTCACGAAGATCTACAAGTTTAGTATTCATCAGATCTTATTAGAAATTTAACGTAGTTATCAATTGTATCAACGGATTTGTCCAAAACCTTTTAATTTTGTTTATTTGAAGCAAGGTCGTGAAATCTTCAAAAATCATAAAAAGTGAAATAACTCCGAAACTGTTGAGATTTGGACCATAGTTAATTAGGACTTTTTGGTTCCTTTTTGCATGTAGAATCTACTGGCATAGTTTGTATCACGAGTAGCCGAACACCCTGTATAAATTATATCATTGTTGACATTGCTTAATCCTTGGTTCAAGAAATGGCATGGCTGTTGACTTGTTTCATTCTCGTAATTACAGAGGATACTGAGTTATAAAAACCAAATATCGCTGGAAAGTAGGCAACATACTTGCGCGTCTGGTAAAATTTTGCAAAAGATCAGTCTTATCTCGCCCTGCTTACAACCCAAGCATAGCATATCCAAACAATGCACTTTTGTGCAAGAGGTTTTCTAAAAGGCTGGCAACAACATTTCATTTCGCAAAAATTATTAGATCAGAGGTTTTTCCTAATTTTTTATCAACACTTAGACTCTGTAAGACATAACTAATAAGCAATAAAAAAAATAATTCACTGCTTTAAAAAATGATTATTTACATTCCTAAATTATATTATACAAATGGTAACTGTGTAAAAGGAAGAAAATGTCTTTTACTCTCCAAGGACGAACTTCAACATAAAAATAAAACTGCAAAAATGCAAAGATGAATTTTATTTATATTATGTTGTAATGTTATAAATAATCGATGGGCGGATTTATTTTTAACTGGACTAGTAAATATATTTTCGATCTTCACAATAATTTTTTTTCAATTAATTGATCTTTTTAAGTAAGGTATTGGTTGAGATAAAAAAGTCAGTGTCACGAGCGGGATTCGAACTCACGACCTTCGGCTAAATACGCCGCTGCTCTACTACTTGAGCTATCGTGACTTCGATCCACTCATCTCAACCCCATATTTTGAATTTTCCGTCCTTTTTGCCATTTTTCAAATCTTTTGTATCAACCAATGCCTTACTTACAAAGATTGATTAATTAATTGAAAAGAATGTATTTGGTCAATCGGATCATGAAACCTAATGAAGTTAATAAGCAAAATGAAGATACTTCACTAAAGCTCCCCGTGGCCGTTTCATTTGTCGCCGAGAATCGAATCCTGATTACACGACATTTGGAAAATAGCAAAAAGGAGGGAAAATTCAAAAGGGTGGTCGAGATGGGAAGTTGGCGCACGAGTGGATCGAAGTCACGATAGCTCAAGTGGTAGAGCAGCGGTGTATTTAGCCGAAGGTCATGGGTTCAAATCCCGCTCGTAACAAACAACCAATACCTTACTTAAGAAGATTAATTAATTGAAAAGAATTTATTTGGTCAATCGGACCACGAAACCTAACGGCTTCACAATAAAGTTCAGCAATCAATTGAGAAAACATAAAAGGTGTTATATGGTTCTAGGACAATTTATTGACTTTGTGGTTTTTTCCGGTTTCCATTAGTCGGCATAAGGAGATGGGTTTGGTCCCTCAGACAAATTGCACAAGTCGTGTTTCTTGATCGGGTTTAAAAGATCCTTCGTACTCGGATAACAAAAGGGTTAAAAACAATGAACATTTAACCTCGCACGCGTCAGAACAGGCATCTTTATAAAACATCTGACATTTCCGGACTACAATACTAAAAGACGGTCACAATTGGCTGCCACCGGCAAGACGTGAAGTGGTTTCACCTATTTTTTCACCTGTAATTTTTAAAATACTAACAAAACACTGACTAAATTATTTTTTTCTATTTTTCCTTGATAGTTGTTTAGATCTAGTAGGGAAGGTATCAATCGAACGCCGTAAGTATACCACAAAATTCTCTGTGTCAACTTTTTTAGGTCATAGCATCCCCAGATGGAGGAAGTTTCCCCAAAATGTATTGTTATTCAGGATCCATTTTCACCGTAGCTAATCTTGTAAGAAATGGGACGTTTCATTTTATTGAGTGTCCGTTTTTTCCTCAGAACACCGGCTAGATTTTATATCTGTTGATTTTGCTTCATACTCAGGTATTTTTCCTTTCCAAATATAAAACAATCAAAAATCACAAATCAAACGTCAAAATAATTACAAATAAATATAATTAGTCGGTTGTCCTTACAAAACCCTTAACAAACAAAATCATGTTCTAATATAAGTTTGTAAAAGTATTGCAATGTCAGAGGGTTCAAAAAAACCATTGGATAAAAAACACTCTTTCTCGCAGTTCCATATATGTATAGCATAAATTGATATAGATATATTGTTACTTTCTCTTCTATATTCATGGATGTAAATGCGAATCAGCATAACTCAAATATGGGCAGTGTTCTCGTTATTGCAAAATAATAACTAAAACCCATATTTTTATAAGAAATCCTTGATACCCATAAAAATTTTGTAATTTCTTATAGTACGAATTTCCTTATTTTACATTCCATCTGTTTTCTAACAGAATGATTTAAACAAAATTTATCATTTAAGCGGGAATTTCCTTGTTTTTCTGTTTTACTCGTTTACCTTACTTCTTGGGTCCACAGCTGTTAAAAATTAGGCACGTAACTACTATCAGAAGTTTTTATTTTTTTTATTTATTTATTTATTTTTTATTTTATTTTTTTTTTTTGCAATCACGAGTCAGCCCGGTTTATAAATATTTATGGGCGTTTTAACAAAATCTCCCCCTGTGGTCCAACATTGCGAACTACGAAAGAAGAGAATATGTATTGGTTTCGAACGTAAAAACTAATTAAATTCATTAGATTTCGTGGTCCGATTGACAAAATAACATCTTTCAATTTATTAATCTTTATGTAAGGCATTGGTTGAGATAAAAGAAGTCAGTGTCACGAGCGGGATTCGAACCCACGACCTTCGGCGAAATACGTCGCTGCTCTACCACTTGAGCTATCGCGACTTCGATCCACTCGATTACCCATAATAAAAATTTAGCTTTCTGTGTAGAAGTACCATTATAATAATATACCTATTGAAGTTTCAACCTAGCCGAACCTGATTTGGTTTTTGATTTGGCCCTTTGGATATATTTGGATATAACAGTTTCCAAGTTATTAGGTAGTAGGGTGGTTCTTTTTGAAGAGGCTCTGGAGGATTAAAAGGAAAATTGCAAAGATGAATTTTATTTATATTATGTTGTAATGTTATTAATAATCGATGGGCAGATTTAATTTTAACTGGACTCGTAAATAATTTTTCGTAGGTCTGTTTGGTTAATAGGGCAATGTTTGCTACAATGGAAGCAATAAAAGCAATGATAATTTTGAAGTCTATGTACGATAAAATTGTTAAGGGGGCAATTTTTTGTCAAAGTATAAGACAAGAATATCATTCATCACGCCGCGGTCGTGGGTTCGATTCCCACCGTCGCCTCTGGCCCTTTTTTCCCGATAACCCCCAATTTGAACAACATATATAAGAATTCGTCATGGCTAATATGCAAAGATCATAAGGCAAAAAAAAATCATTCTACTTTTTTATTACAAATACAAATCAGTTGTTCGATCTTCACAATAAAATCTTTTCAATTAATTAATCTTTTTAAGTAAGGTATTGGTTGAGATAAAAAAGTCAGTGTCACGAGCGGGATTCGAACTCACGACCTTCGGCTAAATACGCCGCTGCTTTACTACTTGTGCTATCGTGACTTCGATCCACTCGGACACCAACTTCCCATCTCAACCCAACCTTTCGAATTTGGCTTGAAAAATGACAAAAAGGATGGAAAATTCGAAAGATTGGGTTGACATGGGAAGTTGGTATCCGAGTAGATCGAAGTCACGATAACTCAAGTGGTAGAGCAGCGGCGTATTTAGCCGAAAGTCGTGAGTTCGAATCCCGCTCGTGACACTGACTTTTTTATCTCAACCGATGACTTACGTAAAGTAAAATTTAATTTTGAAAACTGGGCTCAGCCGTGGTATACGTCTTGCTAATATTAATCAATTAAGATATAGCACACATCGTTTTACTTTTTATTCTTATTTAAGTAATTCATAACCATATCTTTGAAGTATTTTCCTAAAACTTTGGACAGTGAAATACAACGTATAATACATCTTCATTGTTTGTTTTAATTTTCTCTTTAAAATAAATACTTTATCAATGGCATCCGTTTATTTTATCGTGGGAGGACAACGGCCCGAGATAATGACGGAACTAGATTATTTCTCGGACAGTAAACATTTTGCAAAAAATACACGATGTGTATTTTAATTTTTAAAATCCACGGGGTCAGGTTTTAAACCGCGATCAGCATTATTTTGGGCCGGTTAATCGATAGATTTTTCGACTGGTATACATATAGTAACAAATGATTTCCATTGCGTGACAAGCTCGATCGATTTTCGGATCCAGGAGGAATTCCATCGAGGGTGACTAAGAGCGAAAGAATTTCCGAAGACCCTTTTAAAGCTCGCGTCGGAACGGAAGCTAAACAACGGTGTTTAAAATACCTGGGACACAAAGGAATCGACTGTAACTTTCGATTCAGTTTATTAAGCTTTTGTTTGTTGTGACAATAAGAAAAAGGTGTGTGTTTTTCACAAAAACAAAAGTTTAAAAGGTACATCATAAAGTAAATTTGTGCAAGTGTTCATAATCATTGACATTTTTTCTTTTACATCAAAAACAGTCACGTAGTTGTTAATTGTGCTGAATAGTTGGAAAACCGTATTTTTTAATATTTGGTCTGTTTACCAAACAAAGAACATGTGCAATAAGGTCTGATGAAAACGAATGAGGAAAAAAGTTTCTGATTTAGTATTGATTTTGTTAATCTTAAATCCAAAAAGATATTGTTTAAAATGTGTGGCGTACTGTCTAAATCTGTCAGAGTGTACTTTACAGATTTTTAAATTTTTAAAAGGGCAAAAACACGCAGCCGAATTTGAAGAATTGGGACTTGCCCACTTAGAAAGATTATTCAAATAGATTCGTTCATATCCCAAAAAAGAACGATTTGGGATGCCGATGAAGCCGGTTTTCTGTTTTTTTTTTTTTTATCGTAAACACAAGTTTAAGCTGAACTATTCGTCGATGTACTTTTTAAACCACTTTGTTTTCTAGATGCTTTTCTGATTTCAGCTGCATTTCAGACGAAAACGATTTCATTCTCGTTTATAAATTAGGTTCTTTATTATACCTTAACATAATTATAATTAAATATTTTGTTTTAGTATTAAAACAAGTGTTTTTACTTAAATAATACATAATAAATTCTATCAGGGATGATTGTTAGAAAGAAAGATCTCATGAAACTATAATTACAAATTTAAAGGGCTTACAAATAAAAATCTATTTCCAATTAAGTAATTTACGGTTTCAAGTACAATGATATTAAAAATTGAAATCATACAGCACCAGATTAATAACATAAGATACAATCTATGAATCGTTTAAATTAGTCCTGATGAAGAGGAAAGCACGACGAAGTTACTGAGTGTATTCTTTCTAATTTCGATCTTTTGTAAATATATAAAGTTGAAGGCTGATCATAAATCATATCATCAGTCCGTAAATAATTGGCATTTATCGACTTTGTTTATGATTATCCTTTGGATCAACAGGTAAATTTTGGATTAGGCTAATATTGTATATACATTCAATGGGTTCATATTAAAGATGGAAAGGATTAGTGTGAAAAAAATTAACTACATCTAAAAATCTACGACTAATTTGCTGTATAATTTAATGAGCATGCTGAATTTAAAAAAAATTACTTACTGCTTTTTGGGGTTCCTCTATGCACCGGCTCAATATAGAAGAAGTCCACAAAAGAAAACTTCACTTCAACAGGGTTAACGAGACTATTTATATACAGACGCCCCTGGAAACACGTCTTTATACAGACAAACTCGATGAACACTTACTCCTCAGGAGTGCTGAAGGTGACTGAGGTTTCTCCGGACTCTGGAACCATATCCCCGGTGTCGGCGGTTCCCCTTCCCGCAACCACGGACTCTTTTGAGAGTGGGAGACAATGCGGCCACTCCACAATAACTTCCCATTACTATGTTCCAGGAACCCGATTGTCCTAGCTGAGGTGGATTTTTTGAAGATCACTTCCTCGTGGCTTGTTAGTCTGAGGCATGGATTAGAAAGAAAAACACTTCGGAAAACCTCAGCCGTTCCAACAGTCAACTTGGTCATTGGCTTCTTTCAAATAGACATTACATATTAAGCCATAGACCAATGGATATTTTTTCCAATGCACTGGTGTTGATTGATTTTCTATAAAACACTATATGTGTTTTTGATTTGTAAAGTATTCAAAAATCTTATTGACCTATCAGTTTGACCTATTTCGTCTGAAAATATTTATAAAGATAACATCTCTAACAAAGGAACCTTTCCTTAACGCGTACAGATTAGAAATATCGAGCTCATTAGCGACCAAGCTATACATTTTTCCTTTTACTGGCAAAAATATATTTGACAATACAAAAAAATAACCCTGCAAAACGTTCGGATGTACCAAACGAAATTACTGCATTGTTCGAAGAAGTGGAAATATTTAGAGTTCCTGACTTACAGAAAGTAAACATGGGTGTATCAAATACATACTTTAAGAATGTAGTTAATGAAAGATAGCCGGGTACCATTACGTCTTCACAGATGGATCAAAAATGGTTACAGGGACTGGTTGTGCCGTGTATGATCCCATTAACAAGTACGAATGTCAGATAAAACTACCGAAAGAATGTAGCATATACTCAGCCGCATTATATGCAATTACAAATGCTCTCAGTTATTTTAGCACCTACAAAATGAGTCAAACATTTAAAATAACTGACAGTCTAAACTCACTTCTTTTTTAAGATATTAAAATCTTTTCTGACAGCCAAGCTAGTCTTAGGGCATTACAAAAAGATTTGTGAACCTCACGACTGGCGGAGGAAACTATAGATCTTATCAATAGGATCTCTTTCAGGTTTGAGAACAAGGTNAAACCTTAATTAATTGTCATGTATTAATTGGTCAAGCGGACCACGAAAGTAGTGATTTAATAATAACTGACAGTTTAAGCTCACTTCTTAAATTACAAAATGAACAATCTCATGATTTTTGAAGTTCTAACCAAAATTAGTTTTCTCAGGCAGAGCGGTAAGGATGTCAAGTTTGCATGGGTTAAGACCCACGCTGGCATCGCATATGATGAGAAAGTGGACTCGCTGGCAAAGGAAGCTACTCAAAACGAAAAAGAATGCTTGTTACAAATTCATTATTCCGAAATCAAAAATTAATTAAATATGGCTCTAATAAACGATTGGCAACTACGATACAAAAATTCAAACAAAGGATTATTTTACAAAAACATTCAACGTAAGATTGAGACATCCTGGTTCAGTAAACATAACGTAAATAAAGAGATGTATAAAATTATAGCCAGGATCAGATCAAACCATGTCTTATCTGGTCAATATATGCATAAAATAAACAGATCTGCTCCAGACGTTTGCGAGCTCTTGGACTGTGTTCAATGGAACATTTAATCATGATTTGTGCTAGGTATGAGACGGAAATAAAAAATTTATTTAGAGCGTTGTCGGGTTATATAGATAATCCCTTTAGCTACCACAATATATTAAAGTCAAGGAACTACCACATATATAGCGAGGTCGTCTCATATGTAAAATCATCAAATCTCATCGTATAAAAAAAATAATAAAACAAATATCTAATATTATCTTTTATTTAATGTTAATTTTATTCATCAATTAATAAAGGTTTTTAGTTGAGATAAAAAGTCAGTGTCTCGAGCGGGATTCGAACCCACGATCTTCGGCAAGATACGCCGCTGCTCTACCACTTGAGTTATCGTGACCTCGATCCCCTCGAACACTAACTTCCCATCTCAACGCCACCTTTGAAAAATAGCAAAAAGGAGGAAAAATTCAAACGGTGGGACCACGAAAACTAGTGAATTTAATAAGTTGAAAAGAAGTATACCTTCACTAAAGCTCACCGTGGCCATTTCATTTGTCGCCGAGAATCAAATAGATTACACGACATTTGAAAAATGGCAAAAAGGTGGGGTTGAGATGGGAAGTTAGTATCCGAGTGGATCGAAGTCACGATAGCAAGTGGTAAAGTAGCGGCTTATCTAGTCGAAGGTCGTGGGTTCGAATCCCGCTCGTGACACTGACTATTTTATCTCAACTAAAAACCTTAATTAATTGATAGATTAATTGGTCAAGCGAACCACAAAAACTAGTGGTTAATTTTATTTTTTATTTTTATGCTTTAACAATATTACATAATTAAAAAATTTAAAAAATATTTCTGTGACAATGAATACCATATATATGTATCCTGCACACTATCCCGATATATGCGGATACCGTAAAAATATTATAACACCACCAAAAAGAAGAATGGGGAAAAACGCACGAGAATATAGAACGTAAAGAGCTACAAGGGCGGAAATATTTGATCAAAAAAACTAAGTACTCAGATGCCATGAGCATCATCCCCATGGCTGAATTGAAGCCGAAGTCCATGCGGGTGAGAGATATGCTCAAGCTAACTTGAGAAAAGGTTGCAAAAGCAAAGAAACTAACATGTCAGATAGCAAGGCAAAAGCATTTAACTAAATTATCAGATCGAGAATGGGATTGCAGAACCAATTATGTAGATTAGGGCATGCAGGAGTAAAGGGACGTCCTTGCAAGAAACGGGACTGCAACACATGGATCCATACAATCTATGATCAGCTTAGAAAAGAAGACCTAATGAGAGCGAGAAATCAACGGAAATCACTCACTGGACACACACAATCCAAAAACTTCCTTGCTTGAGTTGAAACAGCAAACAGCTCCGAATCATAACAAGATTCTTGGTGGAGGATTTGGGAAAGACTATCAATCAACACTGTGCAGATTCTGCGAGTAGGAAGAAAATACACACACACACCTAAAATACTGTGGTGTCACACGTCTACTACAACGCCAACGTGGAAAAAATACAACCACTACAACCGTGCCTAAAAAATTCCTTGATAAATTGAGACTCAACGGCGAATCATACATACTAAACAGGTGATACAATAGCTCAAGTGCGCAGTATACCAACGCCCCTGAATGTACATCTACACCAATTAATCAAACCTACCTCAGAAGAAGAGCCAAACAATTATATTCGATTTTTAAGTATACAAATAATAAGAAACCAGAATGGTAGGGTGAAAAAATATTAGTAGAAGAACCTAAAACGTACAACAAGATATTAATTTTTCTATGATCACATCCATTAAAACAGAAAATAAATGTCATATACAAAGTATTAAAAGAAAAATCTGCGCTAGTTTTTATAAAAACAAAAGTTCAAAAGGTTACAAAACTAATAAGTAAATTCTTTAGGTTTTGCGGTCCGATTGACCATTTGTCGCCGAGAATCATGGCAAAACGGAGGGAAAATTCAAAAGGTGGGTTGAGATGGGAAGTTGGTGTCCGAGTGGATCGCAGTCACGATTGCTTAAGTGTTAGAGTAGCGGCGTATTTAGCCGAAGGTCGTGGGTTCGAATCACGCTGGTGACACTAACTTTTTTACCTCAACCAATACCTTCCAAGATTAACTAATAAATAAAATTAAGTTTACAAAGAAAAAATGATATCAGATTTCACAATAGTAACTTTAAAATGATAAAAATAATGATAATGACAACTTTTCAGACTCATGAAAAAACAAAAGAAGTGTAATTTATCAAGACATATCAAATATAAGAAGGGTGATGACTATACGCATGAATAATTTAAATGCAATGTTTAACAGAAAGAATAATAAAAAAATTTAAAACGTGACAAAATTGTAGATAACATTAAATGTATAATTATACAGAGTTTCCCGTGAACACGAGTCAACACTTCAGGAGGTTATTCTAAATGTCAAATGTGACTAAAAAACCTACTCTATTAGTCAAAGCATAATTCTCAATTTTATGAAAGATAAAAGAGAGATATTTGACTTTAACATTTCACAACTGATCACAAGTTCAAGTATATAATTAGTTATTTATTTATGTATTCGTTTAAATTAACTGTCTACGCAAATATAAGATTACAAATAGTTGGGTGTGCGGCTTTAATTGATTAATTGTTCATTGTATAAAGAAGTATAATATTTTNTGTGTCCAACTTGTAGGGTGCCATTCCTTGGCTCTGTATAGAGAGCGCGTAGGTATGCCATCTGATATGATAATTTTGGAGGAAAGAGGGTTGGTTTCATTGTATATTGTACTTATAAATATCTCGTTTTCTGACCATTAGTGTGGGTGGAGAGTAAATATATTTTCTTGTGTGAATGTGTAGTGTGAGAGGGCCATGGCAGAATATTGAGCAGCTCAGTCGACCCTGAGGGTGATTAAGAAATCTAATAGTCAAATTTAGTACGTTTGGTGTCTAATGTAGTAATTTGGAGGAATCTAATATTGTACTCGACCTCCCTAACTGAGTGAATGGTATATAAAAATGTTAAGAGTGAGTAAGAGTGTTAATGAGTTTGGATTTAGGAGCCGATTGAGTTGGAGGCTGAAATGACCTAGTTCTTAGTAGTCCCCGGAGCCACCTCAGCTGGACGGATAAGACAAAGGTCTGACCCCGGACGGCCATCACCCGGGGTGGGTGATTAGGAGATAATGATGAATCATCGAGGACATTGTAAATAACACAAAAGCTGGAATTGCCGGCGAGCTGAGTGCGATAAGCTCAACTATGTACATGCGTGTGCAGATTTGAGATATATATCACTAATCAGTAATAACTATAACAATTAACTGTCATTTAAAGTACAGAATTATTTTGATTGTAAAAAATATAAGTAAGGTTATTCGTTTGAAAGCAGTCTTGTAGGAATATTATGTATAATATAAAATAATTTATAAATTGGAATAAACTTTTTAATTTTATTATTCATTGCGTAGAAATGTGTGGTGTTTAGTGACCGTTAGTCAATGATTATTCGGAGATCGTGAGATGCTGTCTGGGGTGACGTAGTCTTTGTAAAAGCATTTTCTTTATCGTGCCAACGTTTCGATCTTTATTGAGATCATCTTCAGGGCCTAGCATTTATAATCAAATTAGATTAATAAATAAATAAATAAAATGAATTTATACAATACTAGAAAATTTTAGATTAAAAATAGCACATAATAAGCATTGTATAAATTCATTTTTTAATCTAAACTGTTCTAGCATTGTATAAATTCATTTTTTTTATCTAAAATTTTCTAGCATTGTATAAATTCATTTTTTAATCTAAACTTTTCTAGCAGTGGATAAATTCATTTTTTAATCTAAAATTTTCTAGCATTGGATAAATTTATTGTTTTTCAACTAAATTTTTTTAGCACTGTATAAATTCATTTTTTTAATCTAAAATTTTCTAGCATTGGATAAATTCATTTTTTTAATCTAAAATTTTCTAGCATTGGATACATTCATTTTTTTAATCTAAAATTTTCTAGCATTGCATAAATTCATTTTTGTTAATCCAAAATTTTCTAGCATTGGATAAATTCATTTTTTTAATCTAAAATTTTCTAGCATTGTATAAATTCATTTTATGTATTTATTTTTTATATAAAATTTCTAGCATTGTATAAATTCATATTTTCACATCCTACATGTATTTGTAAAATTTAAACAAGGTTTATTAATCCCAGGCCCTGAAGATGATCTCAATAAAGATCGAAACGTTGGCACGATAAAGAAAATGTTTTTTTCTAAAACCTACGTCACACCAGACCGCATCTCACGATCTCCGAATAATCATTATTCATTTCATTATATCATACGTTATAAAAAAAAAAACATATCTGTAGACGACACTTGGTGTTCTAAAAATAAAAAGTAATGCCAGCTGGGATGCGTTCCAAAAATTAAACAACCCATTTTCATCAACATCTATCATCCCTGTACTGAACGAATTTCTTGAGACATTGAACCTTATAGAAACGATACGTCAAAAATTAACAGACACTACGGTCTTAAAAACTAAAGAAAAATTTAAAGATAACTTCTGTCACTCAAAATTCATTCAATACTGCGTTGATGGTTACCTGAATCTTAAGGCTCCGTATACAAAAAAAATAGAACAATCCTGGATACTTTTATCGAAAAGAAACAAAAATATATTGCATCCTTCTTGAACAACAGGATTAAAACGATGCTGAAACGAACAACGCAACTGGGTGCTTGAGGTTGAGGCAAGAGTTTCACATGATGGAAAAAATTTTGCCTCGCCCTTTTTTTATCCTTAGCCTAGCGCGCCATCTGAATATTGTCTTTTTGGAATATTTTTTACCATGGGTAATGAGGACAGAGAGAAATAAAGATTTGATGATATGTTACTTTTCTATGTCTGTAAACAAGCGTATTGGTATCACCACTTTCAAGCCTGTAAGTAAAGTGCTTAAAACTGGTGAAAAAGTGTTTATCATTTTTTCAGAAGTACTTGGGCTGTTATATTATTACATAAATAAAAAAATGGTTAGAGAGAAGAATTTAGATGGAATTCAATTCAAGACTTTCAAAGGCTAGCCAAAATACTTCTCAGCTACCAACAACTTACGACAGTTCAAGAGCCTTCAGGAGCTTGTTCAACTATAACGTAAACGAAGAGAGAACGACTTTTTGATGAAAAGAAAACACAAAAATGTGCAAATGACTGGGAGTTAAACACCTTCGGCGCCTCGTGTCCAATTATCATCACCGTGTTCACTCGAGTGTTTCTAAACTTTCGCGGACACTTCTCGCGTTTACCTCCGCCTTTTGAAAGCTCAAAAACGATGCACAAAATCATAATAAATCCCCTTTGTTTCATAGACTTCGAGTCAAGCACTAATACAAATTTATCAGACTTGATAACGAAAAAGATATCATAAGAAAGTAAGTTGGAACAAAGAGACTGACTCGTAGTGTCGTAACACGATTAAATTTAACGGTCCAAAGTTTCCGGAGGATTGGAACACACGGAAGCTGGCTTCCTCGCTCACTCGTTACTCAATTGAAACCGTAAGAAAGCAAGTGACAGCCGTTACGGTAAATGTTAACATAATATTATGAATTACGTATGCAACAGTCATGAATAAGGTTAACATCGCAATGAAAATTATTTCTTAGCAATAAAAACAGTTTAACACAGCCACAGGCAAAAATTTTAACAATCGTTAAGCACCAATTTTACAATATTTGGTTTAATTATTTTATTTTTAATTATGATTGAATTGTCTCATATCCAATTGCTCTACTTATCACGTTCACCTTCCGTATCCATTTTTTTTCTCAAATTCCTGTTTCATTGAATAAAAAATAACTTGCCCAACCGTTAAACATTATTATTTATTAAGTACATTACGAAACTAAAGTAACCAGTTTTTTCTTACTTTCTTCCACAAGTCTTACATTTTGTTCTTCTAAATATTAATACACGGAACAAATCCGAACCGTGACTTCTTCTTCCTTCTTTTTCTCTATGGCATCGAATATACGATTAGAACTGAAGGAGGAAATTCTTAATTGAACAAAAAAAAAAGTAATTCAGCAAGACAGAATGGGAAGAAAAGCTGTCCATTGTATTCGATTCCACGTGCCAAATCCTATCCCTGGAAATGTGCGGTCCAGATACGGCCTGACACGCTGGAAATTACGTGTGGCCGCCCATCTTTATATCTGAAATTACATACCTTGTCGTTCAAAAATGTATTTCTTTCCAGGAAGGTAATTCAAATTTTTCATTGGTTATAGAGTCGTGTTTTTCATTGTGCGATGCCTTGCGATACAATTAACAACGGAAAATTGATGCTAACATTTCATACTGATTATTTACGTTTATAGATTTTAAACTTAAATAGTCCATAAATATTAATTTTAAATAACGAATACAAAATGAAAATTTAAACTTACCGTCATATCATCGAATTATCATCATGATGCGCGCTGATTTTAATTATTTGAACGGAAAAATTATCAATCAACAAATCAATTATTCTTATTATAACTTTATATCTGGTAGAAACAGAAGGAGGTGTGTATTTTTCTAATTTTGTCTAATTACCAATATCTTTTTTGTGCTTTTCTTTATCCCATGTTAATTATTCATCAAATCGTGACTCAAGAAAAGTTTTTCTACGCAAAACCGAAAAGATATACGACTAAAAAACATACTCGAAAAAATAATTTACTACAATGAAAATTACTGTAAAAATTCAAAATGACATACGCATACTTTTTAAGCTACTAGAAGTCGGCTTCTGCGACTTTACGCACCACGATCATCGTCATCATTGTCTACAGCTCTTAGTTAAGCTTAAGGCTTTTTACCAGAGCTTTATTAAAGGCTCCTGGGGTATTATTTAGGCTTTTCCTTTCCCAGGAGTAGGAATCTCAGACTGCATTCCTTCGCTCTTACAGAGGACTTGGTCCCTGTTTCTTCTTCTTCCTGGCATTATCTGCACCGGTTTGCTTCTGTCACATAGAAAAAGATGTCTGAGTCTATACATGTTCACCTTCAGAGTCCAGTCAGTAATCCTATCGTTCTACAAAGTTCTAACTCACGGAGTCAATGCAACCCCTCCAAAATAACTTCCCATTACTATGTTCCAGGAACCCGATTGTTCGGGCTAAGATGGATTTTTTAAATGAGATCACTTCCTCGTGGCTTGTTAGTCTGAGGCATGGATTAGAAAGAAAAACACCCCGGTCACCTCAGGAGTTCCAACGACATTCAACTTGGACATGTATAGGTTCTTTCAATTAGGCATTACGAATTAATAAGTAGTCCAATGAATTATTTTATCTATTTTGGTGTTAATTGATTTTCTTGAATCCAGTCAGTAGTCCTATCATTCTACATAGTTCTAACGTAACCTAGGTTTAGTAGTTCTGCCATTTTATAGCACGCCTCTGTCCCGGAATACGGTTCCCATCCGAGGACTTACAAAAATACTTACTAAAATTTATCTAGGTGTAAGGATGTTCAAGTCTGTCAAACCTTCAAATGCAGGCTGCTGAGAAAGAACGATATCAGTTTATATTTGTGCTTGACAAGCTGTTAAAGCTGAATTCTTTTCCAAAAAAATCGAGAAAAAAAATTTATTGCCTTTTTCAATGTATAACGACTTGCTGGGTCGATTGGAATAAGAATTTTAGCTCGTAAACCACGTAGTTTTCAAGAAAAACGGTGGGAAAAACGGGAAAAAAATATTGTCTTCTTAAATGTAATAATTAAGAAAGGTAGTCCGAAAATAATCCCATTTGGCCATCTTTTTGTGTAGTAAAAAAATTTTATTGCCTTTTTCAATGTATAACGACTTGCTGGGTCGATAGGTATAAGAATTAAGCTCATAAAGCACGTAGTTTTCAAGAAAAACTGGAGAAAAAAAAACAGGGAAAATCAAAAAAAATTTCTTAGATGTAAAACGACCTGCTGGGTCTATTGGTATAAGAATTAAGCTCGTAAACCACGTCGTTTTCAAGAAAAACTGGAAAAATAGGGAAAATAGAAAAAAAAATTCTTAGATGCAAAACGACCTGCTGGGTCGATTGGTATAAGAATTAAGCTCGTAAACCAAGTAGATTTCAAGAAAAATGAAAAAAAAAATGCCTTTTTCAATGTAAAACGACTTGCTGGGTCGATTGTTATAAGAATTAAGCTCGTAAACCACGTAGTTTTCAAGATAAACTGAAAAAAAAAAAAAACAGGGAAAAATTTAAAAAAAATTGTTTTCTTAGATGTAAAACTACTTGCTGGGTCAATTAGAATAAGAATTAAGCTCGTAAACCACGTCGTTTTCAAGAAAAAGGCAAAAAGCCGAAAAAATGTGATTGTCTTTCTCGGTGTAAAACGACTTGCTGGGTCAATTGGAATAAGAATTAAGCTCGTAAACCACGTAGTTTAAAAAAAAACTGGGGAAAATCGAAAAACAAAACGTTTTCTTAGTTGTAAAACGACCTTCTGGGTCGATTGGTATCAGAATTAAGCTCGTAAACCAAGTAGATTTCAAGAAAAACGAAAAAAAAAGTATTGCCTTTTTCAATGTAAAACTACTTGCTGGGTCAATTGGAATAAGAATTAAGCTCGTAAACCAAGTAGTTTTCAAGAAAAACGCAAAAAAAAATTATTTCCTTTTTCAATGAATAACTACTTGCAGGGTCAATTGGAATAAGGTTTAAGCTAGTAAGCCACGTAGCACCTTGCCTAAAGAATGGAAATTTGAAAACGAAAATCCTAAAGGGTTTTCCAAAAAAAATCTTGCATGTGTACAACTGTCTTCTTCTTTTGTGAGAAAAACTATTAAAAACATCTCAAGAATGAAGAAGCAAAAAAGCGTACTGATCGGTAGTAAAATTGTTCACCGACGCCTACACAAAAAGATGGCCAAATGGGACTATTTTCGGACTACCTTTCTTAATTATTTACATTAATGTACGTTTTCATATTTAATTTCAATACTCATTTACACCTTACCACTGTCTACATTATTATTTATGGTCAATTTTCAGAGGTTGCAAATATAAGATTTTGTGTTAAAGTAATTCCTCGGTCTCCATGTGCTGCAGCCAAGGAAGCCTAACAGACATCTCGCAAGCCAAGAAAAGCTGGTCTACAGTCTGAGCAAAGCCAGGCTGTAAAGGCAAACCAGGTCAGGTGCTGCACCCGAGGGCGACAGGAGACAATTGAAAATAATGGGTCAGTCAGCCCAAAATTGGATTGCCCACGCTGCGTTGATTTAGCATTTCTTATTAAAAGGGCACAAGAAACCTTGAGTAAATAACAAAAATATCCTTTTGGGAGGCGGGCTTAGACATTTGGTCAACGAGCCCATTTCCCTGATGTCACAGCCTTCCTCAATTTTTTATGTAATTTCTTATTTCTTCTATCAGAAGCAGGTGTGTTCTACTATTCAGCAAAAAGTCAACGACGATTCTTTAATCTGTACTAATCCTTATTTTTCTCGTGTTGTTATACTGCCCATTGACCCACTCGAAAGTTTTAACTATACCCATTTGTTCAGCCTGGTTGCAAATCTGCACCTTCTTCATGTTCTCCATCTTTGCTACGGTCAGTTAAAGCTTTCAGATTAAACTGCTAATCTAAATCCAGGTTGTTTGTTTGATATCAAGCCGGGTGAATTCATATTTCAAAACTCTTGGGCTTCTGAGCCTTCAAGTTGATTTCCGCATGAAGACAAATTGAGAGAGAGAGAGAGAGAGAGAGAGAGAGAAAGAGAGAGAGAGAGAGAGAGAGAGCGAGGCAGGCAAGGCAGACAGACAATCAGACAGATGGATAAATAGACGACAGACAATGATAGAGAGGTAAAGAAAGATTATCTATGTGTGCGTGAGAGAGTGTTAGAGAGAGAGAGAGAGAGAGAGAGAGAGAGAGAGAGAGAGTCTGATTACTTCCATGTCAAAATAATCCATATTTTTCCAATAGTACTTCCGATAAAATTTAAATGCAAAAACAACATGAAGATTCATATCCCTGGCAAAACCCGTTGTACTTATAAATTATATCTTTATCAATCTTTTATCATTTTCAGAATGTCTGTCATGTCGCATGTTATTTTTGTACATATTCGGTCTTTGGTAGTAGGTTTAGTTGAATTGATAGACACCGATCTCTTCACTGGATCTCTCGTCGGTTTACGCTTCACTCATACCCATTTCAACTTCACGCCTTCTTCAGTATAGAACTTTAACTGTTCATCCACTCGCAGACCATGCAATTCCACGAGGAGTACCTTATTAAGTTAATTTTGCGTTGATTACTCTTTTTGTTGCGTTATTAAAATTAAATAAAAATAAAAAATACAAATAAAATAACGGCGAAACGAAGGAACTGTTCACGGGTCAAAATCCATTGTCTGAGATAGACTAAACCGGCAAAGCTTACTTGTATTTCATAGACGTATGCGATGGCGCCGTATTTATGGTGGTTTGTTGCTTATAATTTTTATAAACACTATTATATTGCTCTTATTTGCAATCTAATTCTTTAAAAAAAAATATGTAAACATTTATTTAGAGTAAAATGGGGATCAGTCAGGTATGAGGTGGATAAGAAAACCAAAACAATTCACTTCACATCCAGACGTTTCAAATTCATATTGAATCTTCTTCACAACCAAAAACACCTAGAAATAGTACACATGTATTAGTATTCTTATAATAACATACTTAAAAACTCGATACTAACTTAAAAACAATTTACAGGTCTAAGATTAGTTTGAGTTTTTAGTTTAAAAAATTTGAATGTAAATATAAACAAACTTTATAGAGCCTCTCAAGAAGAGGTTTCAAGGTTTCAGCCTAGTAGAATTATCATTATGGAAAAGAATTTTTTTTTTTTAATGGACCTTTCACCATGGTGTAACAACGGTCTGGGCATATTGTTAGAAATATGTATGGGCGTGAAACAGGGCTCCTGTGTTTCCTCGTACTTGCTGTATTTATTAATGATTTAGTATAGTTTTTAAAAGATTGAGGGATTGTGGTGAATGGTCATAAAATAAAACTTCTTATATATCCCAACAATTTGGCATAACTGACAACAAACCTGTACAATTTACAAAAAATGATAAATTTGTTGCAATATTATTGTACTTCCTGGAACTTAAAAATAAATTTTCGAAACCTTTTTAAGGTAGAATTTAAATTAAAAAATTACTTTTTTCTTCAACATTTCAACAACTTGTGCCATTTTCAAGAATTTTATTTCTGTAAAAAGAAGTTGTAAAATTGTTCATTTCTGTTTCTATTCTTAATATTTATAAATATCTGGTTGTATCTTATGAAATATCAGTTTTGTTTACTTTCTTTCTTAATCCTCCTCCTTTATTAATTCAAGGTTTACAAACATAGTAGTCGTTCAAACCAAATTAAAGCTCTTTTATTCCTCCTACTTATTCAGTCATTGGTTTGGTTTCATTTGTGAAACTTCTCTGAGAAATAAATTATTATCAACAGAAATGTCCTCAGGGCAATTGTGCATAATTTTTCGGTATGACCTTAAACTTGGCCAAACGCTGCTGAGGTATAAGCAATAAGGCTTTTGGAGAGGAATCTGTGAATGAAAGGACTGTTTACTGGTGGTTTTCATGGTTTCGGAGTGGCAATTTTGAACTTGACAACAAGGAATGTGGTAGGCCGGAAACCAAACTGGATTATCACCAGCTGGTGGCCGTGGTTGAGTCTTGTCCCTCAAAAAGCACTAGGGAATATGCCAAAGAACTGGGAGTAGGTGCTATGACCATTTAAAGGCATTTAAAGAAAATGAAAAAATTAGATAAATGGGTACTACACAAATTGTCTGCACCACAGAAAGATAAACGTTATGAAATTTGTACTTTGCTTTTCCTGTGAAATCACAATGAACAATTTTTGAACACTTGTGACGAAAAGTGGGTCCCGTATGACAATCAGACAAGGTCAGCTCAATGGTTGGATAGAGATGAGTTGCCAAAGCTGACAATGGTATGGGAGGTTTAATCAATTTTATTTTTTTAAACCCTGGTGAAACAATCACAGCAAACTCGAATTGCCAAAAGTTAGACATTTTTTATAAGAAACTACGAAAAAACAACATCCACGTTTGTTCAATAGAAAGGTACCTATACTCCTCCATAATAATGCTTATCCTCACGTTTCAAAATTGACAATGCAAAAACTTCAAGAGCTAAAAATTGAAGTTCTTCCACACCCACCATATTCACCTGACCTATTGCCGACTGACTTCTACCTTTTTTTTCTGCCCTGGATCGTTTTCTAAGAAATGAATTTTTTCAAACTGGAGATGCTCTCAAAACCGCAATCAAAGAATTCCTTACATCTCCAACTCCACACTTTTCCAAGGAGCTTTCAGCACATTGGGAGAAGTATATTTCAACTAATGGAAAATATTTCAATTGATTAAAAAGTTATTTACCATATTGATTCCAGAATTATAATATTACCCCAATTACTGACATTTCATTATTTCATATGGTACAACCAGATATATATATATTTATACATAAAATATTTAAATATTTATATATGTATGTACTATTTAAATATTAAGAGAAAACTAACGAAAATCTTATAAATTTTTTTACAGCAATTAAATTCTTGAAAATCGTTGTCTAAATGTTGCCTAAATTTTTTCATTTAAATTCTACCTTCAAAAAGGCGTTTAAAAAAAGAATATTTTCAATTTGTACAAGGACAACAAAGAAAGATTAAAATAAATATTAACAAAATTGAAAAACTATCGTCTTTATAAATTACAGCAGACTAACAAGAAGGGAGTCCTGGTATTTAAACTGTTAATGGATTGAAACAGTTAATAGATATAAATATCTTGGTATACTTTTGGCTCCCACTCTTTCATACCAGCACACTGCGAGAGACGTAAAGAAGCTAAGCTAGGGCTCAACACTGTTTGGAAAGTTATTAATAACAATGACAATTAAGGTTTTTAGTTGAGATGAAAAAAGCTAACGGCACGAGAGGGGTTCGAACCCACGACCTTCAGCTAGATACGCCGCTGCTCTACCACCTGAGCTATCGTGACCTCGATCCACTCGGACATCAACTCCACGAAAGTAGTGAATTAATGATTTAAAAATGAAGTACACTTCACTAAAGCTCTCCGTCGCCATTTCAATTGTCGTCGAGAATCCAAACCGATTACACGACATTTGAAAAATGGCAAAAGGAGGGAAAACTCATAAGGTGGGGTTGAGATGGGGAGTTGATGTCCGAGTGGATCAAGGTCACGATAGCTCAGGTGGTAGAGCAGCGGCGTATCTAGCCGAAGGTCGTGGGTTCGAATCCCTCTCGTGCCGTTAGCTTTTTTTCATCTCAGCTAAAAACCTTAATTAATTGTCATGTATTAATTGGTCAAGCGGACCACGAAAGTAGTGAATTAATACAATACAATAAATACAATAAAGTACAATATTCGGCAAAATTAAAAATATTTTATTCAGTCTCAAGAGCCAAGATCTGTTACAGAGCCCAAAGTTGGAGTTGCAAGAAATTTGGGAAAATAAGAAAATTTCGGTATCATTTTATTACATAGATTACAGAATCTACCAAAATTGACACCATTGATACAGAGTCCCATTGTACCTATGGATCAAGGTTCACTACAGAAATCAGAACTCAAAATATGCACTAATTTCCCCAGGTGCTTTACTGAATGGGTAATTAATTTAATGTTATTGTTGTGGATTAATAAAACCTGATCATTGAAAAATTAACTTATTTTCCATGGACATTCTTATCACTCTTATTCTTCGAAAAATCAAAACTTCAAGTTAGTTTGCAAAATTTTTATATGAGGCCTGTGATTTTGAAGAATTTTTAAAAATGGTCAGAATCAAGATATTGAAATTTGATACATTGTTTTGAGAAAATGCCTCAGTCAACTTTCATCTAGTAGAGGTACACTAGTAGATAATATATTTACTATTTCTTAATGTATTTCTTTTGCTTGTATATTACATCTCTTTTTATGGTGTTTCTGAAAATGCATGAGATCAAATTTCAAAGAGGTCAGATAAAATGTCATTAATATAAAATAACAACATATAAAAAAATTGGTAGTCCTTTGTTTTACATATATTTTGTTGCATCCAAATTAATTAATACATGCCAATTTTGAAATTGTGAAATCCATTTTAGCTTTACTCTAGTTAACAAGAAATACATATTATTATGCACTAGATGTCTTGAAGCATTAATAAATATAAAGTTTTTCCTTTAGTTTAATATATAACTAATCAAACCGAGATGTTACTTTAACATAAATTGGGCTTATATTTCTAAGAATAACGAGAGGTGTTAGTTCTAATTCTTCCAATTTAGTGACAGAATCCAACTTGCAGAATCTGATAAGCGTAGACAGTACCACTTTAAGTTCCATCATTGCAAATTTTTGTCCTGAAAAGATTAAGCATTGTATAAAAAAAGTAATTTTTGAAAATCCTATTATATTTACCGATGCAGTTTCTCGGGCCAGCGCTAAAAGGAATATACGCAAATGGGTGTCTTTTGGTAGCTTCATCAGTGTTAAACCGTTCCGGGTCAAATGTCTCAGCATTAGGGTAAATGTTATTATCCCGGTGGAGAAAATACGGCATTATCAATACATGCGCTCCAGGTGGCAGCAACACGTCCTCTGCAAATTAATTTTAGTTAGTATTACTATATTATATTTACATTAAAAGAAGTGATATTATTTTAGAAATACAGGAGGGTATGTAGAGAAAATTTGTACAACTTTGAAATGATTATTGATCAACTTTTAAATACTTATAATTTATTAGGTAAATATTTTGTAGTGTGGTCATTTCCTTTTGCCCTGTCAATCTCAAGAAGAAATCATTCAGTATTTTATTCATTGTGCTTATTTTGCTTTGTGTGTGTGTGTGTGTGTGTGTGTGTGTGTGTGTGTGTGTGTGGTTGTGTGTGTGTGTGTGTGTGTGTGTGTGTGTGTGTGTGTGTGTGTGTGTGTGTGTGTGTGTGTGTGTGTGTGTGTGTGTGTGTGTGTGTGTGTGTGTGTGTGTNTGCGTGCGTGCGTGCGTGTGTGTGTGTGTGTGTGTGTGTGTGTGTGTGTGTGTGTGTGTGTGTGTGTGTGTGTGTGTGTGTGTGTGTGTGTGTGTGTGTGTGTTCCCTACATGAAATCCTTCAAATTGTGTTTTAATTTTGGAGTAATGAAATAGGCTTAAAAATCTGTTTATTGGGATTTGTGAAATAGTAGATAATGTTATTTAGAGTTCTTCAAGTTATTCTATGCTTCTACAAAGTTTGTTTCCCTCTTCCTTAAACCAACCTCTGATACAAGTAGCCTAGCCTGGCTGTAAAAGGAGATAAGGATCCTGAAAGTGGGTTGCGGAAAAGATGTATATTTATTCAGCATGAAGAAAAAAGAGCATTGTCTCTTGGGAGACATATTAGTATTGCAGTTGCATAAAAAATAATAATAAATAAATAAGCTGTTTTATTGGCTGGATCCCAGCCTTTCCCACCACAAACTAGGAATTGAGCTCTGGAAGAAAAAAAATCTCTGAGCCATTTGTGTTACTCCCTCCAGCCAGTAGTGACCACATTTTCTATTCAAATAAGTAACTTGATTTCGATCAGAGGTCGGTGGAACAACACTCATTTACACCCCATTTATTTTGTTAAATCCATTCCTTCCATCGTTCCATTTTTATTTTCCTTACATTAGTAGATTGTTTAACTTACTAAGTTGTACATCTTTGTTGAGTTTTCTTGACATGTATGGGACACTTGGGAAGAGTCGAAGCGTCTCCTTTATGACTTTTGTAAGATAAGTCATTTTCTGTAAATCTTTAGTTGTTGCAAAACGATCGCTATTACCAAATATTTCATACTGTTCTTGATATGCCTTTTCCTTTGAAACGTAAAAAATACACATATATTATTTATTTTTTCATTGGGAACTTTCAATTCTTACTTGAATGTCCTTATGAAGTCCAAGATTAAACACAGCGAATGTCAGTGCAGAAGAAGTTGTGTCATGTCCCTATAAAAATGCCAAAAAAATGTATGCTAGACAGCTAATGAATTCAATCCCAAATGTTTATTTTCTTTTTTAGTACTTCAAACATGAATGTATTCACTTCTTCTTTTATGTCTAAATCACTGCTTAAATATCCATATGGAGATTTCAATTCAATCAACATGTCCAAAAACGCTCGTGGCATTTTACCTAAATGAAATAACATTTGGTAGTTGCAAAATTTACATGATATACTCATTTTACCTGATGTACTTCCTTCATCAAAATCTTCGATCAACTTGGAATTTTTATACTCTAATTTTCTTTGATTTATTATCTATCGAACAAATATACGTTCTAATTCAAAACTATAAAATAAATGTACAAATTGAGATACCTTATCAGTGAAATCATGGTGTTCTTTAAGACTTTTATTGAAAGATCTACCAATAGATGTAATATTAAATTGCCAGTCTTTCATATAAAGATTTAGTAATCTGTACACAATTCCATTTGTTAATCTAAGAATTGTAAATCATAGTTGAATAATCAAAATAAAACATTTACACAAATTTCTGAGAAAACGTTTTACATTTTTATAGTGTTTATATAATTGTTGGTAGGGTTATTTTGTGCATTAACTGAACATCCCATGGCTGTTTCTATATACACACAAAAATTAGATAAATAAATAATTTTTGAAAAATTAAGAAATTGAAGTAAGGGATGTTATGTACCGCAAATTACATCCAGTGTGCAGAGGGATATTACAGAATGCAGATCCAAAGGTTCATCCTTTTTCAAAAAATTCTTTAAAAGTAATCTTGACTGTTCATTGAGTGGCCCAAGGGTGTTATCAAGAATTTTGAAGTGAAAAGACGGGGTTAAAATTTTCCTCCTGGCTTTCCATTTATCACCTATGTACATGATGTATAAACTACTGTACTGGGAACTTACACAAAATAATTAAATAGACTTACCATCACTGGTAAGTAATCCTTCACTAAGCCAGGGCCCAAAGAACTGATAGCCGAAGCCTTTTTGAATGTGGGTAGTACTGTTCATAATTATCTGAACAAAATTGTTAATCAACATTTCATATATTTGATCAACAAGTAAATATCTTATATTTAAACTCTTTAATTGGTACAATGTTGAAACTTTAATAATAAAGTAAACTGTAGTGGTTATTTTATCAACACATTAATGTTATAGCCCACATAATATACCTTAATGTCTTCAGGTTCAGAGAGGATTACAATAGGCATTCCCAAAAGCCAAGCTTTTCTCACTCTAGGATAATCCTGGATGATTTTATTAAAGTATGGAAATATATCTGGAAAAAATACTTTCTCAGCTCTGCTTCATAGAACAATGTTACAATTACCTTCATAATTCAACTTGAATAATTCAATCGCAATGCCAAAAATTGGCAAAGATTTAGGTCCAGGAATTTTTTGAATTAGCCTATACGTGTGGAGGGAAGGTATTTCACAAAGGTATAAAATAAATACTATTAGAAATACAAAAATCAATGCACACGGAACAATCATTATAAATGATCCAGGAAACAACTGACCAAGCTGGAAGCCAAAAGTATAAACATTTTACACCGATAAGATAAATTTAATCAGATACATTAGAATATTGACAATAATTATTTGATTAAAGATAAGTATATAAGATCAACTGGTTGCTTTGTTGTATTTTTAATCAATTGGTAGTAAATATCTGTGATTTTATTTACATATTATCCTTTTTTTCAGTTATCAATGATAAAATTGATTTACTCATATAGTTTTTATCTATATTTAACGGCCATGTCAATGTCATTCACATTTTAAAAAAATGTTTACTGTGCATACATTGTAGTTATAAAACAAAAAATATTAGTATTGATATATTGCATTATAGCAGATTAAAGTTCATTATTTTAATTCACAGTAATAGAATAATTAAAATAGATATAAATATTTTTGATTTTATACTATATAAAAACATACAACAAAACTAATCAGAGAGTCAGTAGCCAGATCGAGACACTCAAATAGCTGCAGTTTATATATAAAACAAAATACACACAAAAGACGAGAAAAAGAAGGAGATGACCTCAGCTGTTTGTCGGCCCATAAACTTCCCACTTTATTATTATAACAAAACTACCCCCTGTACTCTGGGGTGCGAATGTGATGTTTCGCAAGTAAGAGTAATTTAATGAAAACTGGTTAAACCCACCGCAAGGAGTATCAGTTACTCTTAGGAAGTGAATGTCACCACATTTGTCTTGTGTTGGAAGGGTCTATGTCTCAAATACCCTCTAATATCCAACTCCGATTTTCCACCTTCTTAGGCTTATTTACCCTGTTAAATAAACAGATGAAAAAAGAGATATGGAGGAACAGGAGCTGGATCTACCCCTTCCTGAACCCTCCACTACACACCTTCCTTCTTCCTACCCTACCCCTAATCCTAATCTCACAATCCAGCCCCAATCCAAAGTGCTCTATGCCACCCTTGCAGACGAATGAATGGTACAGGGAGTCAGGCTGATGCAGAGACAATAGGATAATAATATTATAACACAGATAAAAATAATATATAATTTTATAATACAATTAAAAACTTTTAAAAAAATATTCACATCTAAAAAATAAATAAAAATACCTTGTAATAATATAAAATAAACAAGATCGTCTAATAATATTTTTATTATTACAATATACTTGTTACTCTGGTTCCAGACAGGACTCAATCTCCACCCATCTCCCTTTTTGTGTGTCCCCCTCTCGTCACCTGCCATTTGTTTTATTTTTGCCAACGATCCTCACAAAATCTCCCCCTGTTAAAAGTAGTGACCCTACAGCATTACAATCATCAACGATATTGGTCCATCAGCTGTACTATTGCATTTCTAAATTCGTAAGCTGAAGATACTTGTAGTAGTAGTAATTTTATTTTATTGTTTTTTCATTCTTGAGAGTATCTTGGTGCTGAACCTTGTGAATGACATTTTTTTTATGTTTATGTTTTTTAAGTAAAGTCTTTTTAACCATAATTTACTCAAATTTGAGTGTAAGAAATTTAATTTAAAAGGTAAACCCAGCCAGATGTGGCTGGACTCTATCCACTACCGACAATGTGAACCAGTATCTGCACCCTCGATTTTTCAGGATTGTGATTTTAAACTTTAGACTTTTGGTACAAGTAGAATTATCAAAATGTTTCGAGGCGCCTAGAAAGAAAGGCTTGCATCATGATTTTACAAATTTAGCTAACCACCCTTCACAGTCTTCTTGAAATTCACAAACCAAATTTCATTACAAGAAAGAAAATCGATATAGATACTTGTAGTAGTAGTAATTTTATTTTATTTTTTTCATTCTTGAGAGTATCTTGGTGCTGAACCTTGTGAATGACATTTCTAGTTGCTCAGTATCTAGAAATGTGGCGTCAACGATGAACTTCATGCTGTTGACTGCCGATGTTGCTCCTTCTTTTGCTGGTTCACTATTTTCTGAATAAATTCAGTTTCAGTGGTTGAGTTGCATCCATAGATGACCTTTATCTCTCAATTGGGTTTTTCTTGGCCATTTTCTGTGAAACAAGGTGCTGTTGATTCAAATGGAACTCCACAGCACACGACTCTGTAGGTGGTGTCCTGATGATCAGTTGTAACCGGTGCTGTCTCAATTAAGCTGTATCATCTTCTATCTTGACATAGCTCTAAACTAACATCGCATATTGTTATGGTTGGCAATGGTTTGTCCACGATACACTAAATACATAACAAGTTAAATATCTATCCCTGCCAATAATATAAAAGGTCTTCTTTACTTGTACCACCATAATTGTTTAGATTAAAAGTTATGAAACTCAAAATTTTCTTTTGTAAAAGAAATAACAAAAAATAATAAAAACTATAATGTTTTTCTTTCTCTACACTCTACACTTATATAACTCTACACTTATAACTTACTCCCGACATTTTATTTAGTGTGATAAAAGGTTCATCATGTTTCAGCATTAAGTTTGCAGTGCAATATCCTGGCTTTGCTTGACAAATAATGAGACTTTAATAATGCAGCATCTCCAAAGTCATATTTAATATATTTAACTAACTTTAATTGAATTTATTATTTAATAAAATTTTTTATATTCTATACTTTTAAATGCAGTTCCATTATCCAATGCTAATCTTACATAGTCCATTGTGTAAAAATATATTCAGAAGGATAGCTGATAACTGTTTTAAGACAAATGCAGTGTTTTCTGTGTGGTGCGCAGGGAGCCGGCAATAAACACTAGTTACTTGTCAGCCCATAACATGTTATATGTACTACTACTACCACTCAACTTTTTTTTTTATAATCTAAAGAATATATTACAGCTAATCTAGTTGGCTTATTTGGCTTAGCATCAGTGACCGCAATGGTTAAGGTGTTGACATGGCGACTCTTCAGTTTATCGAGCAGCCCTGAATTTTAATCTGGCATACTTACAAATGGGCTTTTTTTTTTCAAAACACAGCACTCTGAAGGTTCAGTTGCAAATAAAATATTTGCTTGATTGCCTGCTTAACTCATCGACTTAACCAAGTTTCTGTTTTAAATGTTAGATTTTTCAACCAGTTTTTTACTCATTAATATTTAGATCACAATTTGGTCTTGATGAAAAAGCAAATTCAATCGTTCCTGCTAATCTTAAAAATATCTACAAATTGACATAATTAAATTTTTAATAACTGATTTCAAATTTTTTTAAACATCACTGCCAAATTCTATAACCCACTAGGGCCTAGGCCCACTTAACCATACAAGTTCTAGTTTATTCATGACTTAATACAAAAGTAATAATGGCTCATTTGATGTGAGTCTTTTATATTTTACTATAAAGTAAAAGGTTTATGTTTTTTAAGTAAAGTATTTTTAATCATAATTTTCTCAAATTTGACTGTAAGAAATTTAATTTAAAAGGTAAACCTGGCCAGATATGGCTGGACTCTATCCACTACCGCCAATGTGAACCAGTATCTGCACCCTCGATTTTTCAGGATTGTGATTTTAAACTTTAGACTTTTGGTACAAGTAGAATTACCTTAATGTTTTGAGGCACCTAGAAAGAAAGGCTTTCATCATGATTTTACAAATTTAGCTAACCATCCCTCACAGTCTTCTTGAAATTCACAAACCAAGTTTCATTACAAGAAAGAAAATCTATAAAATACTAAACATAAAATAGAGGTGTTGTCATTAAAATTAAAATACTAAAATTGAAAGCCAAAATGGGAAATCAAACCAATAAATACTTAGAAGCAAAGCAGTCATTTTCAAAATTATAATTTAAATACTGATATGAATCATAGATGCTTCCCACATTGACTTTTCAAATGAATCAGTAAACACATCACTACAAAAAAGCAAATGAAATACAAGACTTGATAATGGATTTAATAAAATGCAAAGAAAAAAATTAAGTTTATATATTCATCATTAATCTTACAATAAACAACTCACATTTAATATTTAAAGCTTATCTAATTCATCTAATACATATATATGATGTTAATTGGTGTTTTTTTAAATTTTAGAATTAAAGTTTGAACATAAACTTTTCTCTGATAGACAATAGTCAAGCAACACAATATGTACATAGTGATTAGTGGAGATTTGAAAGAAATTTTCTGTTTTTTTTACAACGCATAGACCCTAATATGTTCAATTTGAAGTTTGGCCTTTTCTTCTTCCCAGCTGCTTTTCCAGTCGTGTCGGCTTTCCCAGAAATTCGCCATTGCCTTTAAAAATTTGTAAAAATTTAAAAATTGTTTTAAATATTACACACTAAATTGTTCATATCTTTTGATACGGCTAATGAGCCAAGTAATTAGCTGCTAGAATTATTTTTTAATAGAGCAGTATAGTGCACAAAGTGTAAGTCAAGAAAAGTGAAGATTAGTGAAGATAGTGGTTGAATTTTGAAACTAAATGTTCAATTTCGTCAAAAATAATCTTTAATTTTGACAAAAAAAAAATGATGCAGTATCTACAAGTCTAAAAAAATATAAAAAAGCTGATAAAACTTTTTTTGTTCTGTTATAATATAACAAGTGTTTTATTTACTGTTTGTAAATGATGATTCACAATTTTTTTTGTATATTATTTATTTATGTTTTGTTCAACTTGACTTATATAGATAATTCCTTTACCTTTACATCTGAATTTTTCCAGGGTTTAACTTTTCCAGATGAAATGCTATTGTCTGGAAAATCCCTCATTCCACCCACACTCAGCCCAAAGCTTAAGTAGAACTCCTGATCAAAAGGTGCAATCCTTGATCCAGATTTCCAAATTTTTGCAGAGTTCTCATCGAAGCCAACCAATTCTGCAAGAGTAGAACCGTACCTCAAAATGCTTTCTTGCTGCTCACCATCTACCAGAAAGATTAATTCATCCGGGCTCCAAATAACAGTATAGTTGTGGAAATTTCTGTACCACCCATCACTCTTTTGGCGGGTAATCGTTCTCCCCCTTATATTATTACCAATACCCATTAATACTCCAGATTCTAGATGGCTGAAATAAAAAACTTGATCTAACAAAGTCTAGTTAGTTTTAAATAATTGAATTTAAATGTTCTTCCAGGATAATTAAAAAACTGTATGAAATTTAATAAAACATATAATTCAAAGCACTCTTCTCACCTGAAAGATGTACTAAAATCAGGGTGTTTAGTATTGATTCTATTTAAAATTGCAAGGCTGAAAAATCTAAGACAGCCCTTTGTTCAAATAACTAAGTCATGACTTTTAATGGTTTAAGAGTTAAAAATTTAACTGAAGAACAAACAAAAATTTTTTCACCAAATATCAAAAATACATATTGAAAATGTGTAGAAATATAATAAGATTTTGTTTAAATTAAAATATATATTTTATGCACCTGTTTCCTATTTCTTGTCCATCAAATTGTAGATTTCTATTGCCTCGAGCCATTGCTATACGAATCCTCCCTGATGTGTAAGAAGGACCATAAACTTTTCTTTTTGGTTCTAACCAGATTTCTAAGTAGTAACATTTAAATTTAAATTAGCATAAAATTAAAATAAAGTTTTACACACTTTTATTGTGATGTTTTCTTTTTAATTACCTGGGATAATCCAATCTCCTAGGGGTAGTTTAGCCCTCACATTGACCTTTCCGTATTTGAATGAAAATGAATATTTTGTCGTTATCCTAGCAGATTCGACAGGAGGCAAAATGTTGAATGCTGCAGCTTGCCGTTCACATTCTAAAGTACTAGGAACTCTTGTGCACCTAGCAATTAATCATTGAATGAAATGTTAAACAAACTATTCTCATATAAGAAAATGATAGTTACATATTTTAATTACCCATAAAGCTCTAATTTTCCTTTTCTGATAAATTCATCATCTTGAAGTGTAGGTTTAACATGGAATTTACCATATTCAACATAACTGTTAGCTGAACCTTTTCGAAGAACAATAAACTCATAGTCCTGTACAAACAAAATTTCTATTGTTACTTTTCCTTGCAAGCGTATTTAAGACATCATACAAACTTGGTTCTTCATATTAATAATTCAAATTAAATTATATGAAATGTGATTACTTACTGGAAGCCAAGGCATCAAAATTTCATGAGCCCATTTTTCTTTAGAAAGGCTCTCATCAAAGTTTTCTTTAAAGATCAAATCTCCTTTGCAAACACTTTTTCCATTCACAATCGTGAGAGATGTAACACAATTGGCATTTGATTGGCTATCCGGTTTATTGTTAAGCAGTGTCGGCTTATATGTAGTGTATTTTGTCGGTGGTTTTGTACTAGTTTCCCTGTTCGGTTGCCTTGTTGTAGGCCTGTAAGTATTTCTTTTAGTTGTTTTTTGAGTTGCTGGGGCCTTTGTAGTTGTCCTTTGAGTTGTTCTCTGAGTTGCCCTTTGAGTTGTAGGTTTTTGAGTCGTTTGTGCAACTAAAACTGGCCTTTCATTGGGCCTGGGATATTCAGTGTTGACATCTAAAATGAGCGTTCTTAACAATTATGATCAATTCAATCAAAATTTTACGATTTTTAAAAACCAACCAGGAACTTCAAAAACAAGCAATCTCCAGCCGCCGCCACATTTCTTTCTTTTGTCACCTGGACAAGGTGTCAGGCAGTCCCTTTCTGCAACTTCCAAATCTCTCGGCGGTCTTCTATTTCCACAGTAACATTCATTTCTGAAACCAGACATAACAGATTTACAGATAAAAAAATTAATCAAATAAATTATAATAAGTAATTAATTATTTCATTTAAATTTAAAAACAAATTACCCATATTGAACTCCAGAGAATTTGTAATTCAAGCTTAAACAAGTATTCATGCATAATCTTGGTGTGTTATTCTCATTAAAAACCAATCTTTCACCTGAAAGAATCCTGTTCTTATCACTATCTTTGTAGCAACCAAGGAGCCTGTCATCTTCGGAATAATCTAAAAAGACCAACTATTAAAATCAGGAAACAATTATATATCGTAAAGCCATACCTGTTATTTCAGTATAATAAACACTAGACCTGGCACTTCCTCCGCAATATATGCTTCCATCACCAGGACAAGGCAAGTCGCATTCGGTTTCTTGAGACCTTTTATTGCTTAATGGCACTTCAGAACCGCAATAGCAATTAGACCTGCAAATATTGTAGACGTCAAACATTGAAATTACAATCTTTAGTAGAAATAATTTACTTGTGTTGAACTCCAGCGTAACGATAGCCACCACGGTAGCAGAAACTAACACATGCTTCAGGGGTCAATTTACCATCGAAATCTTTGTATGCATTAACTAATAGCCTATTTAGATTACTGTCATAAAAGCAGCCGATGTAGTTGGAAGAAACAGGATTTCTCGCCTGCTCTACAAAAAAAGTTTTTCAGTTGGGTAAAATTAAAATTAAATGATTTTTAGACAATTGAAACAGTTTAAATAAAATTATGCAAAACAAGATTAAATGTAATTATGTGAAAATTATATAACTATTAACATAAAAACTTACATACTATTTTGTCTATAGAAATTGAAGGCTTCTAAAATTTTATATCAATTGAAGGTAAGTAAAAAATTATGTCAAGTTTTTTTAATAGACGTGAGTCTTCATTTTTGACAGAAAAGCATACCGGTCGTTTCGTAGACGCTGAGTCTCCAGTTGCCCCCACATATTTGGTGTTTGTTACCGTCACACGGCTTATTGCAGGTTTCTTCATTGGCTGAACGCTTGAAGGATGGTCTCTCTTGGGAGCAGAAACACTCAAATCTGTATAAAATCAAGTAATTTAGGACATACACATGTGTGGGGGAGGAAAAAATTCAATCCTGTTTGGATCGTTCAAAACACAAGTGCTAATTTTTTTTTTCTAATTGAGTTTAAATTAAAATATTAAAAATGCCTTTATTAAAATTATAACCAATGAATGAAGAATTGATTTTGAATTATTATTTAATTAAGTTACAATTTTTATTCATTTTCATATTTTGGTATACAACTCTCTGTACTCTCTCTACTTTACCTTTTCTCTTTGAAGAATTCACTCCATAAAAATGTTCAAAAATTTAAATTGGAGTACTTTTTAAACAATATAAAGCCAATACTTATATTTGAAAAATTTATTTTAAAAACTAAATGCAGTGAAACAATCTATAATAATATTTAAGTATATATCAATGTAAAACAAAATTGCCTTAATTCTTTTAACAATAAATATGAAGACTTTCAAGTAGGGTATGGGAATATGCTTGATTTATAAATTTTAAAAAATTATTACCCGTATTGAGTACCAGCGTAATCAAACCCTTTTGATAAGCAGTGTGAAATACATTTTTCCACAGTGAGATCACCCACAAAATTCTTTTGCTCATTAGGTAGCAATCGTGTTGCCGCTGAAATCTCTTTGAAACATCCTACGTAGCGGGAGTTGTCTGCCGTTAATGTCGTAACACCTAACATAGAAAAGTATCGAAAAATTCTGAATTCGGTCATAGCTAAATTCCCAGACGAACATAAAGCGAGAAAAAAATGTGAAAAAGTCATCTTTATAGAAGAGATGTTAAAGATTTTTTGTGATGTTAAAAATAAAATGCGTGACACATATATATAAAAAAAAAAAAAAAACAGTTGTTAGTCACAGTGGGTAAAATGCAACAAGACAAAAAAAGGACAACACAAAAGCAACAGCCCAGACCCTACTTGACGTTGGCACATTCAACATTTATTCTATACCTGCAACTGCGTTATCAGATTCATATACGCTCAACCTCAAACCTCCGCCACATATGTCATGTACATTCCCAGCACACTGCATATTACATTCATTTTCGTATGCAGATAGGTGGAACGTTGGTCTTGTGTTCGAACAAAAACACTCATAGCTAAAAATAAAAACAAATAAATTTATCAAAATTACAATTGAATTTTGTTTTTAAAAAACTAGTATTCACCTGTACTGCAGTCCAATAAATTTAAATCCTCTCTGTTCACAATAATTTGCGCATATTTGAGGTGAAAGTATATTATTGAAATCTTTATGATCACCTTTAAATAGTCTATTTTCTTTTGTTTGTTCTCTAAAACACCCTAAATAGGTAAGGGTGCCATCCACACCTGAAAAATACATTTTTGATTATAATTTGTAAAATTTAAAAAAAATTGTCTTGCCTGTCTTAAAATAACAATATAGTTTTAATGATACTGCACAAAGTTTGTATATTTTTTAAACTAGTTACAAAATAGAAAAGGAAACTATGTTTTGTTATCTCATAATTTTAATCTAGATTCACATTGCATGGTGAAACACTGCTTATTCAAAACACCCAAATCACTTAATAAATGCAAAATTATTGAGTTTAAAATTTAACTAACAATTTATTACCTCTTAATGAGAGTTGTTAAGAGCAGCAAGATATCTTAATCTATCACTACATTATTTTTTGGTTTTGATGAATTTTCTTTCAAACCATCATAATTAAATAATTTTTATTAAAACTCATGTATTTCTCATCTTATTTCATTTGGTTTATACTAAAATTGCAATTAATATAACAATAAAAATGCATATAGTTTGAAATAAACAACACAATACGAGTGTCTGGTTGTTTTTACTTTGAGTATATAATTGAAGTCATTAAATGTAAAACACGGTCTTAAAACATGAATAATAAACATGTCCACTTTGTAAAACAGTTGTGTTAAAAAATAGCGTTTCCTACATGCTAGTGGACATTCAGGTTGCCAACAAAATAGTGAAGTAGTATAAATTTGATTCCCGCACCAACAAGCGAATTATTTTAACACAATTTAATTTCTTATAGTAAAATTGGAGAAAAAATTAACACTGTGAAAATATCTTTTCACCATATTCAGTTCTGAATCGATCATAAAACTCTTCGAGTTACTGCATTAAATTTGACCCTGAATCTTATTTTCCATTTTACTTGTCATTTTATCCTACAAAATTTCATTGAGTCATTCATTTATCCTTTAATAATGATGTAATATTTTCAGAGATTTTTTTAACCAATTAAAGCAGATAATTACTATTATAAATTTTCTGTTTTTATATTTCATCATTTCATTAGTGTAGGGTTGTAGTTAAGAACATTTACAACTTATACATTTATTCTCTTTGTAGCACTTTCAAATCTCTAACTGGCTTTATCTGCAGCATCAAGTGGTAGCCGCCAGTCAGAGCTTGGAAAGCGCTAAAAAAAGAATAAATTCTTAAATCAAGTGATTTTAATTCAATAGTGTTTATTATTATTTTTTTATTGATCACTGAGTACTTGGTTATATAAGCCCTACTCTGAACACCTACGTACAAACATATACATGTGTGCAGGGTAGGTTAAGATGGGAAGTTGGTGTTCGAGTGGATCAAAATCACGATAGCTCAAGTTTAAGAGCAGCAGTGTATTTAGCCGAAGGTTGTGGGTTTGAATCCCGCTCATGACATTGACTTTTTTTATCTCAACCAATACCTTACATAAAGATTAATTAACTGAAAGAAGTTATTTGGTCAATCGGACCATGAAATATAATGGATTCATATGAATAGAGTTGAACGTATGACTTCTCACATCCTGCCATTAAGTCCACTTTTGTGTAATTGTACAATAAATCTCTGGCAGGCTGTGAGAATCACCCACCGTGGGTTTTGGCAGTCTGGGGTCAGTCCTCGGCCTTATCCGTCCTGCTGGCAAGGCTGGGCTTCAAATGACAGTGAAGTCATTTTAGCCACCATCACATCGGTTTCTAAATCTAAACTCACTCATACTTAAATACGTTCTTTTCAACCATCAGCCTTCTTCCACTGCACATTCATGCTAGTAACTAAATTCAGTCTCAGTGTGAACAAGGTAACACAAATTAAGATATCTGTGAGTAAAGTATCAGTATTCTGGTTGGACTCCTGACAGGTCCCTGCCACTTAAGAAAGCACATGCACTGGGTAGGAGTACAGACTGAAGCAACACTGTGCAGATACTGCCAGGAAGAGGAGGAGACCGCAAAACACATTTTATGTTTCTGCGAAGGTCTATGTAGGTATAGGTTCTTGCAACTAGGACAAGAAAAACCACAGGCAAGGTCCTACACCAAGGAACCGCTGGCAAAGCTGTGGTTAATGGCCTGAAGCTGGCCAGTGAGTTATAACTAACAGAGGAACACAATAGATCTATTTAGGTCAAGGTGCAGTAGGCCTTGTGGCCGCCTCTCTTATCCTTATCCCTAAAGTATAAGTACAATAAAGCAGCCCTGTTTCCTCCAAAAACTGAAACAAGGAACCAAATACTTGCTCAATTATCCAATTGGATGATAATAACCTACGCCGGCCCAAAAGTGTCTGTTTGTCAACCTTGTATGGCCTATTCTTAATCGGGTGAGGTTGACCCTTCTTCTACAAGTCAGATCCTCCGAGGGCCACCTATCAACAGAAATCTTGATACTTGATTTTCTCTGCTGATCCGGCCCACCTATGCTGCGCTTCCTTTTAATCAGGGTTTTTTATTGCGTTTTTAGTCAGATAGCCGGATTTTGGTGGATGAATTTTTTTAATTGTTTAACATTTTTGTATTTAATTTATTTTAAAGTGATTACAATTGGAAGAAAAATGTTGATTTTTTTATTATTTGTGTGGTGTTTAGTGACCGTTAGTCAATGATTATTGGGAAATCGTGAGATGCTGTCTGGTGTGACGTAGGTTTTATAAAAACATTTTCTTTACCGTGCCAACGTTTCTATCTTTATTGAGATCATCTTCAGGGGTCAGTGTTTGTTTTCCGTGTAGATGTGTCATTATTGTCTGTCGTGTCTGGTCACTCTCAACACGACAGACAATAATGGCACATCTACATGGAAAACAAACACTTTGAGCCCTGAAGATGATCTCAATAAAGATCAAAACATTGGCACAATAAAGAAAATATTTTTCTAAAATCTACATCACACCAGACTATATCTCACGATTTCCGAATAATCATATTTATTAGTTATCCAGAACAAGAAATTTTAAACCTCAAAAGCACTGGGGTTGATAAGACCTATTACTTCTGCTGTTGCAAACCCTTCATTAAAGAGTTGCTTTTTGCTTGTACAACTTCCCTTTTTTGTAGTTATGTATTTTTATCTATGTAAGAAGAACTGGTTTAAAAAATTTATCACAAATGCACATTACAATTTTATATGTACATATATAATTAGTTTATAATTGACTATAATCGTTAACATTTTTATTGACACAGAGTATATGTGTTTTTAAAATGTAAATAAGAATCATGGAAGCCATTTTTCGAAGAAAATTTACAAATTAACGGCAAAGACAAGATATAAAAATGAGCACGATAGTTATGATTTAACTTAATCTAACCATAAAATTATATGCTTATACCATAAGTAATCCATTTTTTCCATTTAAAAAAAAAATTACAAGAACGAATTGAAAAGCCGATTTTTTTTTTATTAGCGGAAAAAAAACCTATTTATTAATCGTGATACATTCGAAAACTTCAGGGACTTCTTGAGATTGACGCTATTACTTTCTTTTTGCTTCCAAACCGGTCACGAGTGTATAAGTAATTTTATAACAATTATGATCCACGGCAACAGCTAAACATCAGGTATTCTAAACCTAACGAAATACAGTCTGATACAAGGTGGATAAGAAATTTTGCAGAGTTAACTAGGAAGATTTAATTAACAGTGTCATTACTTCCAAGGCCGTCTTATGACGGCTTCTTTCCTACGGACGGGAGACTTTTAAAGATAGACAGTTTTTTTTTCAAAGCAGACAATAGTTACGATATAAAAATAAAAGAAAAATTTCAACGAGTAATTTCGACTATTTTTCTTTTATGAGTGTAATATGTAATTAACGACCGAAAGAATGGTCTTTTTTCCCTAATTTCTATTCATAAACCGTTTCTATTCATAAATTGCCGTATATATCGAGTAAAACTAAACTAAAAAATTTAATTTCAATTAATTAATCTTTAATTAAGGTATTGGTTGAGATAAAAAAGTCAGTGTCACGAGCGGGATTCGAACCCACGACCTTCGGCTAAATACGCCGCTGCTCTACCACTGATCTCAACCAATACCTTACATGAAGATTAATTAATTGAAAAGAATTTATTTGGTCAATAGGACCACGAAACCTAATCGATTTAAAAAATTTAATTTCGACTTCCGAACAAGTTGAATATTTAACTGCCTGTTTATTCGAAAAGCCACTACTGAAAGAATAAACGCTGGAATTGGTTAAGACCTCCGTTTTCATGCAATTTCGCTAAGCGCTAGGCGTCAAGTTAAATTTAATTCTAACAGGAATTCAAATTGGTCAATGAACTTTAGCAGGAAGATTATAGTTTTGGACGGCCGCCAATTTTCTTTACGTTCCTTAAGGTCAAATTCTTAAGGTTATAAGTCGGGGAAAAATCTATCATCAAAGATCGCCTTGCGACTGACCCGATGATTAATACTGACTAATCAGTCAATCAGAAACGTAATCAATGCACATACAAAAAACATTCAATATGGAAATTTTCCCTTTTAATCGTATTAAGGAAAAAAGGAAGAGTTTCACGGATCTTTGATCTTATTCCTTGAATTAATATCAACGCGTCCTTGATCCGAAATTCTCCTTTAATGAGGATTAGGCTATTTTATAAACTAGATTTCTGGATTTATTTTTCTTAAATATTTCTTTTTTTTTATATAAATAATTAGTATAAATAAGCCCCTCTCCCAATTGCTTGAAACTTCGACATAAAATTTACCTTTTCTAATTAATACTTTTGCGTCGAAAATATTATAAACAAATTGGAACTAGTTCCGAGTTTGTTTTTAAATAAAACAGAAGAATGCCTGAGATAAACCGAACAAAAATAAAACAAAATTGGATATTAAAAATAGAATTTACGTCCTGTTACATATAATGTACATCCTACCGATTTCTTTCCAATTAGGCCTTGTTTTGTCATTTGTATTGTTTAAAAATAACAACGATTTTCAATCGGCCTTAATTACAGCCGACCTGATTGGTTTTAAATTTGGGAAACAATTTTACAACCGTCGTTTCCGAAATTCATTAGAAAACGCCAACTCTTAAATAGTTTTGGCGGATTCCTTGGAGAAGTAAAAAGTAATAATTTACTTTTATATTGGTAAAACTGTCCATTATCTATTTCAATTGGAAAAAATAAAATAATATATTTATTGTGTTAATAGATATTATTTTTTAAACATATAGTGAAAAATACGCTATGCTTTCAATATATCATCATGACATTCAATAATTATTAATTAGGTCATTGGTTAGTGCATAATAAATTTTATGCGCAGTTTATTATCGTTATAAATACTTCTAAAAAATGTATTCATAACATATGCCTAATGAATAATACAAAAAGTTGTCTCATGGAAATATTTCTAAAGCACACAAAAGTTTTGCCCAATTAAGTTTATATCCAGAGGATCTTTATAATCCAAATATATTCAATATTAATGATGATCTTTCCAAAAAATTAATTTTCCCATGCTTAAATAGATATAAACACGACTATGTTGTGGTTTTTAAATTGTTATCATGTTGATTGTTTCGTTTCAGAGCGAATTAAAAAAAAAAAATGTTTGTTCTTCAATGATGAAAGATATGTCTTATATTGTCAATCATGATAATTAGCACGATCATAGACAGATCATATCGTGACATGCATATGAATTGAATAAAAAACCTAATTGATTGAATAAGTATATTAAACAAAATAAGATTCCTTTTAATAGATACTTTTTCCTTATGATCGTTTTTAAAAAATACACAAACGAAGAGAACAAGGCAAATATGAGATTATACTAATGATTGAGTAACATATCAATTCCAAATGCGCACGTCAGCTCAGAGGGGGCGATAAAATAAAATTAAAAAAAAAAAAAAGATAGTCGACTGAATTCCTCGTGAGAAACAACAAACTCGTAAACACCTTAATCGCATATAATTAACCAAGGGGAGGATCGGCCTTTGTATCTCCGTTCTAAGAAAAAAGTACAAAAATCTGAGACATATGCCTAGGGAATACCGTTCGTCTGCCCGGATGTGGTGGGTTTTATTTTAAAAAAGTGCAAAACTTAGATTGTACAATGCGATTAATTTGTATTACTAACTTAGTCTCTATTCAATATTTTATTATAATGTTTAATACATAATGTATCAATAAAATGAAGTTTATATCGGGTAAAATTGTTTGTGTATTAAAACTGGACTTCCACTTTGAAACTGGTGGCCTTGATTGGATATTTCCTTGTATCCTTTGTCTTTGGAATAAAAAGTTATTTAACATTTTAATCTTTTATTTAACTTGTATTTTATCCTTTAAGCTGATTTTTTTTCTGTCATAAGTCCAATAAATTAGTCCAATGGCTATATCGAATAATTGATTATGCAAGATTTATTTTTAAAAACTTGTAAAAACAGTTTATCCGCGTTGAATCTTCGAAATGGGAAAGAATCTTGCCAGAATTACCTATTGCGGCAAGTAAGAGAAGAAATTCGGTGAAGATGGACGCCTTCCACCTGCTAATCCCATGCATCATTGAGTTGAACACCACTAACTGTAAAAAATCGGAGGCTAAGCCTGTGTTCACGTTATGGTATCATGTGTTTCGAGTGTGTATATGTGCGCGTGTGGTTGTATCCGAGTGTGCCGACTGGTTCTTCGGCCTTCCCCTCTTTCCGACTGACTCCGGCACCGGAGCAAGATGTTTTTCCCGGAGAATCGGAAGTCTCGACTGGAGGGGATTCGTACAACGCTGCGACCTCGAGGTCTTGGGTTAGGTCGTCGATGAATCCGGACAGTCGATGCCAGAAAGCCGGATGGAAAACCTTCAGGTTTTCGAAATGACGGCTTAAAAATCCGCCCAGTACTGGAAAAAGGCGGACTGTTCATTTCTACTGGTGAAAATGGCATATTTTCCTCCTGATTCTTTTCCAGGCTCGTTCCTCGTTCGGATGTTTCGGTTTCGTGCAATCGTCAGTGGATTTTCCCTATTCTATTTTTAGCACACCGAGCATATTAATTACAACTTTGTGTTGGGTATTACCAAATAATTTCGCAAAGCAAAATTTCACTCGTTAAAATTTGGAGTGTAGGATACAATCTCGAGGCACGATATCCCGTAGGAAGGTAGGTCTCGTACACCTTGAGACTAAATGACTCAAGATGATGATCTAATGATACAATTTCTACATTAAAATTTAACCATGTCATGATATTCTACAAAATTAGTTTTCCTGATATAACTCGCAACCTATCATTAACTATGCAGCCTGGTAGCTTCAGTACAGTTGATCATCATAATATCATAGTCTAGGATTAGAAGGAAACTTCATATATCAAGTTCAAAAAGAACAAAAAGAGTTTGTCATAAAATAAAAAATTTGGCCATCTAGTGAAAGTTGTCTAAAATTTAAGTTCTTTCTCCACAACTTTTAATACATTACAAGATATCTAATGTCATTATGTGCTCCTAATGATATCCATAAAATGGAACTGATTTTATCTCGTAAAACGTTAAAATTTACGTTCTTGATTAAATTTAAATCTATTATATTTAGTGGTCTATTGAACAAATTACTTCTTTCAATTAATTAATGTTTTTATGTAAGGTTTTGGTTGAAATGAAATAGTGTCACAAGCGGGATTCGAACCCGAATAAGGTAATAAAGGTAATAATAAGTGTGTGGTTTAGTGACCGTTACTTAATGATTATTTGAAGTTCGTGAGATGTGGTCTTGTGTGACGTAGGTTTTATAAAAAAAATTTCTTTTTCGTGACAACGTTTCGATCTTTATTGAGATCATCTTCAGGGCCTGGGATTTATAAACATTGTTTAAATTTTACAATTACATGTAGGATGTGAAAAAATTTTTTTAATATATAATTTTCTAGCATTGTATAAATTTTTTTCGCATCTCACGACCTCCAAATAATCAGGTAATAATAAAGCCGAAGGTCGTGGGTTCGAATCCCTCTCGTGACATTAACTTTTTCATTTCAACCAAAACCTTACATAAAAAGATTAATTAATTAATTTTTAACGTTTGTCTTACGCTGCAGTACGGTTTACACCCAGAAACTAGGTTTAGGATCGTTTTCTTTGGAGAGTGACTCGTTTAAATTTTTTAATATTTCTACCCTCAACTGCAAATTAATTAGATATTGTTTTTATATTGCTTTTTGAGTTTGGCTTATTATTAACATATTTGGTCATAAATTTAGTTGGCGAAATATTTGGCAAAATATACATTATAAATGTAAAATTTACAATTTACAGTCTTTTCTAGTAGAATTTATATTTAGAATGTGGTCTGAGATCACAAGGATAACTTGAGGTAGAATGACTTGTTATGTAGTAAGCATATATTTACTTTTACGTCAAATGAATTTTTCTCGCCTTAAGTCTAAATTTATACCTATTTGATTACTACAATCTTAAATGTTATTATTTATTTGATTAAAGGGTTTAGTGTGACTTTTTAAAATATCCGTGCACAACGGGTTAACTCTATACTGTAATTTGATCGGTAACGATCATTTTGGTCTGACCATCCTCGCTGGGTTGGTCTGTCAGAAATCTACAGTCTGGTTTGGGTCAGGGTATAAGCAGGGTGAGAGTACCAACACAGAGGATGATGACAAATGTCGAAACACGTCTCACACACCGGTTCGTGATCCCGTAGGCAAAAGGAGGAAAAGTCACGAATTGAGTGTTTCCTAAATAATAAACTGGGGAAGAGTCCAAGAGGTTGTACTAACGAATTTGTGTTTCCTTTATGAAATTTCAATTTTCTAAACTAATGAGTCTTTACAATTGTAGATATGTGGAAGATTATTCTTCTTCATTAAGTCTACTACCGTTGCGTGTTTTTCTTAAGTCGTCCTGTCTTAGTTTAACGAGGTTTGAAGACACGACTAAAGGACATCTTGGATCCACATATGATTAGAAAAAGCTATTTGATCTTTTCGGTGTTTTTTTGCTAGTTCTCTGATTGTATGTCACAAAACTTAATCATCCCACCTGGTAAAGACGAAATTTTAAGACCCTGTATCGTACATGCAGTTTAAACTACTACAAATATTTCACTGTATGTCAAACCTTTTTTAAACTCTCAAAACATTTAAGGGTATTGCTTTATGCTTTATTCATTTTCTCAATCTTTCAATGGACGATTCTATAAAAAGCACCCACCATTATAACACAAGTTGGGCGAATTATAAACCGTTGAATTCGAACGGTGTCTCAAACAATCTGCTTATTAAATCTCCGGCTGGTTTTCCCCCAGCATCGATGGAATATTACCACTAAGGAAATGCCAGAAAATCCGTTGATCCTTTTCTCTTGACTATTGGGATTTGACTTTACTCAAATTTGTACAATTTTCCCTCTTTCACACCTACCATCTCATCCTGAAGCCCCGCCTCTTGGATCGACGAGTCAAAGTGAGAATCAACACCGATTTTACACCCATCAAGCCAATCCAAGCACACAACTCACAACCTATGCACACCTAGCCACAGAAAAAGCCCAACAGCATCTGAACCTCTTTACCGTCGTGTGCACTTATTGGAGGATCAGGTTGAATGAGCAAAAAGCCAGCACGTAACGTTAAGTTCAAACCTCAGACCTGCCCACCAGTCCAGACCATCCAACCAAGTCCGCTACCTTGAGCTTTACTTAGATAACACTTACAAGGAACCCACATTCAAGATTTAACAAAAGATACAGACTTCTCAGATACCTACTGGGACAAAATCAACACTAAGCACACATAAACTACCGATTACAAAACTCTCATCAGCCGATTTGGGCTATCCAAAGTTCTCCGCCGTATCCTCAACGCTGCCTGCTATGTCAACAATCAAATGATCAATAAAGATCTTAAAATCCCATTCATGAAGTAACTAATCCGACCACGCTTCCTCAGTTTCCATGCTAAACTATCCATAACCACCTTAACCCACTACACCAAACTCTTTCCTCAGCGCCCAACCCCTATAATCGTCCAGCCGTCCAACACGACGATGGCCTCGTGTTGCCCTTCCTTAACCCTCCCCAAAAAAGAGTTCCAGCACTGGCTGGTTTCTTTCCTCACTGCCTCCTGGTCAGACAGATTTGAATATTTATTTTATACATAATATAGAAATAAATCAAATAGATTTTTAAAAATTTAAAGTTGGTAATCTCTCGTAATGCGAAAGAAGAATAGCACATCTTGAGATTTTTTCCTGTGGCCTGCGGGCGATGAACCGGTAATTTGGTATTTAAAGACACAACGAGGCCAAGATAATAGATGATAGATAGATAGATTACATGCTTTATTTACATTAAAGAGAAGCGTTACCTAATATACAATATTAAAAGCGTTTTACAGCATGGATGCTTATCCGTCTGCCGGAAGTTGGCTGTTTTTTTTTTCAGGCGAGCGAAAAATAAAAAATAAAATAAACTATATAATAATGGTAATATTAGAAAACTATAAGTAAAAACTAAATTATAAAAACTAGCTGATTTTAGATACAAGTTAAACAATTATGACTCGGTATTATAATCGTACCTATATTGCCAGGCATGACGTGCATAGTGTGCTAGACATTTCGACCTCTCCATATCCACGATATTTAACAGATCAAGTAGCTGAGACCTGGAAAGCGATTTATAGCCTTCAGATTTATAGCCTAGAGTTCAGACAGTATGGGACACTGGGCAACAAAATGAAAGATATCTTCCCTAACTCTTAGGTTACAGAGCGTGCACAAGAAATTTCCGACGTCTTCCTTCCATGGCACAGAATTAAGGAACACTTGCTCGCATCTGAGTTTAAGAAGCCATCGAAGAGTCGGAAGTTTTATAGACCCACTAGCTTGAACATTTAGGTTAAAGTTTTCCTTAGAGTGGTCTAGGGCCTTCCTCCTGTTGGAAACCTGAGCCCGATGCTCACAACTCACACGATGTTGATCACGTAGTCTGCACAAAAGTTTCATGGTATAATTGGGCCAACTCGAGAGGTTTTCTAAACAAAAAGAAAAATCGCAACCATATTGAGAAGCTAAAGTATTCCATTGCCGAAACCAAGAACAATTAGATTTTATAACCTCGAGAGCAGTAATTTTGGAGATTCGGGCAACAGGGCCCTAACTACCCTTAAAACAAATGAAAAATGCAGGGAAAGCATAAAAAGGAAAATTTTATCTACTGCCGTCTCCAAATAAAGCGTATAGTTTGGAGTAGAATTAGGCAGTGAGAAGATCTTCCTAATAAAAAAACGTTGCACTCTTTCTATCACTTCATAATCCTGGAACCCCCACACCTGGCCTGCATAACACATAATAGAACGGCAAACTGCATTAAATACCTCGTACTTTGAGTAAACCGGGATTAGATTCTGGGCCAAAAAGTAACACCATGTTCTATTCAAAGCAACCTTCGCCAATGAAGCTTTGGATTTTAGATGAGGGGTAAAAGATAGTCTGAGGCTAAGATAACGACCAAATTACAAAAATTGTACAGTTGAGGTCTTCGGAAAAACGGAACAGTCCTTACAATGAGAACAGAAAATCCACAATGTGTCTTGTTAGCCCCAACTTTGTTGTTTGTTGTTATTTTGTTACATATTTTGTTTTTTCAACTTTTGACCAGCATCTCTTTCTTTTTGGATCGCCTACTTTTTTTCGATGAAGTTGTCTTGTAAATCTTGTCGTCGACAAGTCATCCGAAGCTCAAGACGCAAGTAGGAGCAGTCACTGATTGATTAGCGTGCGTCCTGCTCTTCGATGCAATGCGATATCGCGCGAGTTGAAGCTGAAAAAACAGAGAAAAGAGCTATCCATGGTCAGTGACCTGCGATTTCGCGCGAATTGATGCTGAAAACGTAGAGAAAAGGGCTGTCAACTGCATGGATCAATGACCTATTTACACTGCCTGCGATACGATGCGATATCGAGCGATTTGAAGCTAAAAAAACACAGAGAAAAGAGCTATTCATGGATTAGCGACCTGCTTACACTTTCTGCGATGCCATTTCGCGCGAATTGATGCTGAAAACGTAGAGAAAAGGGCTGTCAACTGCATGGATCAATGACCTATTTACACTGCCTGCGATACGATGCGATATCGAGCGATTTGAAGCTAAAAAACACAGAGAAAAGAGCTATTCATGGATCAGCGACCTGCTTACACTTCCTGCGATGCGATATCGCGCAATTTGAAGCTGAAAATCCAAAGAAATGAGCTGTCATGGATATTGCATGGATCAGCGTGCGACCTGCTTCCACTGCTCGAGATGCTGTCCAATTCCACCCGAAAAGCTTACTACAATCGCAAATCATTTCTGTTTCATGTGATCTAGATGAGCTTTTTTTTGTTCTTTTCTCTATAAAATGGACGTTGACGTCCTGACTCACAATATTGCCCAATTCTCTCTGTGTAATATAAATTAATTATTCTTTTCATCTGAGGTTTTTGATTGAGATGAAAAAGTTAGTGTCATGAGCGGGATTCGAACCCACGACCTTCAGCTAAATGCCCGCTGCTCTAACCACTTGAGCTATCGCGACTCAGCACATCTTTCATATGCCCTCCGAGTTGATCTTATGAAGCACTTATTTATGCAAGCTCCTGACACCAAAGGTCTTGATTTCAGCATACTAATTCAATTTTACCCGAATCCGACTTACACACTTATTCACAATTCATACTGAACGACACTGTATATTGCCAATAAATTAACTAATTGTGACCGATAATCCCTAATAAGTTTAGGAGAGACTTTCTTAGCCGTCTTTTGTCTGCCTCCGTCCTAGGGTGTTTTTCACCAAGTATGAGTCTTTAACTTGATCCTTTCGACAATTGATCACTTTAAATAACCTTAAAATTCTAAATTGATGTTCTGTCAAGAGGACAAACCCTATACTCCTTGAGGAAAATACATATGAATAGCTAGTTTATAAATTTACAAGTACTTTACGAGCAGAACACTGTACGTCATAAATAATTATTATTTAAACAGTGATTAAGAAGATCATGGTCAAAGATCAACAAGAGTCGAGTAGACTCAATGACCTTTATAAATAGAAATCCCCAATACTTGAACTTTTGTTCGATAACGTGAAAAACATTAACGGTTGCAATATCATTTTTTTGTACAAGTTTGTTTACAGATTCAAAGATTAATATTTTAAATCTCTTATCAAAAGAATGGCCATAAAATCATCAAATCAATAGTAACAAAATTATGATATAGTGCCAACGAGCTCAAAAAAATTAAAACTCATAAGTTTTTCAGTTTCAGTTGACAAGAAAAATGACCAATTATCGTATTTAGACATTTTATAATGTTATGACAACTTGAAGTAATAGTGGGTGAGGGATCAGAGTAGTGGTCCGAATGAAACACAGCCAAGCTTTCGGCTTATATTTAGCCTCAATTCTTAGGCTTATATTTCATTTTTAAACTTATAAAAAGTTTTTATCTTATCTTAAAATAGGAAGTTCTGAGAAATTTTCCTCCATACATCAACAAAAGCATTAATAGAATTAAGAAACTGTAGATCTGTGATTAACCCCAATAGTGCCCAGTGTCCCCGAGGACACCGGTAACGGGTTGGGTTTTTTCGAGTTCTTCCCGGGAAATCTATTTGAAGAAACCCACACACTATGACAACCCGTACTGATATAGTGCTCAGTGGGCGTGCCTAACAAGCATGGGTTCGCTGCTTAGTCACATTAGCTTCCGTTTTGCAAAAACAAAAAAAAATAGGCCTACAATGTATTATTTACTTTCAACTGCCTTAATAAAGTAATGGACAAATTTAACACCTCTCAAAACAAATAGTAATAATGCTTTATTTACTTCCTTTATTTACTTTTGTTCTGATTTGTACAAAAATTAGCATTATGCCCTTCCATTCTGCTATTCCTAAAGATTGCTTTCAGTTAATATTTTTCTTTCGTTGATTTCATTTGATAATATTCTTATTCTTAAACCTTTTTCAACGAGTGAGACGGATGTCATCGAGTTTATCGAGCAGCTGTAGAGCGCTTCAGACATGCAACATTGCCCGAAGAGAGCCTTTCGGAGGTGGTTCAGTTTGATGTGGAGTGGAATTTCTTTAAAGGCAAGAAAGGAATTCCATGGATTTAATAGGCGTAACTTAATGCAGATATCGACATGTGACCTTGAATATGTGGTGCCATTTACTCCTTTAATTGGCGAGGAGTTATTGTTTATGCAAGATTATGCCAGTCCACAAGTCACCACCAGTGTAATGCAGTACCAACTTTTGGGACGAGTTTGGACATTGGGTAAAACGAAGAAATACACCTCATACATCCTCAGCTGAGCTTAAAGTTACATTAGTTGAGATTTGGTATAAAATTCCTATAGACGTGGTTAAAGGCTTTATTATGACCATGCCGAGAATATTAGAGTTTGTAATAAGAGAACCAATGGCTCCAGCCAGACATTTGAGTGAGTATGAGACAGTGTCAGGGTAATAACTATATTAGAGGACGGACACAGCCAGCGCGAAGTCGCCCGGTCTTCAGAGAAACAGGACTTCACACTAGAAGACCAGGACTGGGTCGACCTAGGTCTTAGACGAGAAAGACGATAGATTCATCCGTCAACAGGCTATTACGGGAAATGAGATAAAACAAGTCTGAAATGTTTTTATTCCCTCCAGGACTGTAAGAAGAAGGCTCAATGAAAATAACATCAGGGCCCGGCACCCTGCTCGTGGACCTCTTCTTAAAACAGCTAAAAAATGTCCAGGCTTCAATATGCACGGGGACATGTGAAATGGTTCTCTTTACAGTTGGTGAGTTGGCCTCGAATCTTCAGATGGGCTTAATTTGTTAAGGAGGCATTCAGCAGAAAGGTACACCCCATGGTTCCTAAGGTGGCATTCCACGGTGAATCATTGATGTACTGGGATGGCATTTCCTTGGAATCCCGCACTGATTTGGTTGTTGTGCGAGGAAGATATCTAACTTCACAGAAGCAACAAGACAATCGAAGAACATGTAGTGCCATTTGCCCTCCACATCGGTGATACGTTCTTGCTAATTGCTTTTCTTGGGCTTCATAGAGCACGTATTTTGGATGACTACCTTAATTAGGCTGTAATTGAGTGCTTGGTGACGCCAGCTCGAAGTCCAGATTTAGCCCAATCGAACACATTTGCGACCAAAATAAGGGACTCGTACGACTATGAAAATCAGGTCCCAACACCCTAGAAGAGTTGGAAACGGTTATTCTTGATAATCTTGATGAATGGTAAAGAATTCGTCAGGATTTTACCAGAAAATTTTTCCAAGGACTGCAAAAGCGTTAACGAACGTGATTCATGCCAGAGGTGAATGGCATTCCTGCCATCATATTAGATATAAAAAGGTCAAAAAAGTTTTTATTTTTATTTGTTTTTAAATTTTTTCTTTGCTCAATTTTGTTTTGTATTTTTAGAATTAGGTAATAAATAGTTTCTTTTTAAATGTCTTGCTTTTATAACCAAACCTATTTTTGGTATGGAAAATATGAATAAACCTAAATACATTCAAATTTAAAGGTGGTGCGTTAATTTTGTCCTTCGGTGTATATTTATTAATAATATTATCTAAAACAAAAAAGTTTGGTTCCGCCTCATTCCGAAAATTTATCATGAAAATTTAAATTTATAATTTGTTGAAGTCATGAGGAGTGTTCAGGAATTTATGTTTGAATTTATGCGGATCTTCATTCAATGTGAGCGCATCCTACATTTTCACTCAACGAGTCAACGTGACTTATCCATAACCTCATTCACAGGTTTATTTGAAAGATAAAAAGGTACGGCATTTCTCATCGTACTTAATCCTTTTAAAACATAAAAATAATAATACTTAAAATAGTGTTTGTTATAAGTATGTCATTCATTCTTGTCTAATTGCTTTCTCGGTCTACACTATTTTTAAAGGTATAAAAGTTTTTATCTTTTATTATTATTATTTTGCTAATGTGTAAAATTAAAAATTACATTTTTTTTTACAAGCTTACCATGGCCGATCGCATGCCAAAATTGGACAATTTGAAAGACAAGACAGCCATCACCCCGAGCATTGCTGATTATATGAAACTGATCGAAAAGCAAAATTTGGAAAGGGTAGCGAAACTTCAGAGGATCCGTAGGTATGTAGCCCACAGGTTTTGCTGAAAATATCACATCATTGTGATATAGAATGATTGTTCGGAGTTCTTTGTGTTTACGTGTAAGAAAAAGATCAACCATTGCATAACAATGAATTATTATACATGTAATTCTGATTAGTTATATCATAAACTCTCTAAACCATTAAGCCAAGATCTGATCAAGTTACACTTTAGGACATCACAGGTCCAGCCAATGACCGATTTATGACAAGCATAAGTCTGACCAATTGCTGCTTATGAAACGTCTCAAAGAGTTAATCATGCAAGATGTTTCTGTTAGTTTTGAAACATTCTTCCCAATCTTGCAAGACGTTCTGACAAGGATGTGAGGATCTTTTAAGACCGCGCATAGCCCATATCGTTGCGAGCACGGGATCGTTTCTCAAGAAGGGAGGCGACACGCTTCTGTCTGTGGTGGGGAGTGCAATACCGTAGATTTTCACATAGAGCCTTGAAAAAGGCTCTTCCGCTTGGTCCTTCTGCAGGGCTTGTTGGGACAGCAGACTACCTGACCAGCGTCACAGCCGAAGCTGCTCCCGTTTGATAGAGAAGGCAGCTTTATCGAAATCCTGGGTGGAGGCGCACCTCTAGCGTAGGTACTTCCAACAGGCGGGCCAGCACCGGTTGTTTGTTTAAGTGGAATACTAACCGCCATCCAAAGGGTAAAAACATACCCCCTGGGCTACTCTTAAGGAGTCTCACCACGTACCATTACGAGTGCGACCTCAATTGCAAGCAATTAGGCTTGGAAAATGCTTGCAACCGTAGTTCAGTAATTCTTGCATATAGGACTCGCATAGTGCTGTCCACAAAGTGTAACTGATCTCACACCCGACAGTTAATTGTTAAGGATCTTGATAGAGACTCGCCAAACTGTCTACTGATTTAGAATGCTAGCTGGGCACTCAAGGCTACAGTAAGCCTGGATGTCCTCTTGCAACCTAGAGGAGGGAGTGGGATCTGGGGAAGAGGGTAGGAATGGTAGAGTAAAGGGGTCTGGTTTCGGCTGTCTGAAAAATCTTTCAACCTTGGGCTATGTGATCGCCAACCCATACATCAGTCAGTGTTGAAACAGTGAGAAGAAGACTTGTAGAAATAAGTCTGCATCCAAGAAGACCAGCACTTGAGATTCTGGCACTTACCTGAAACCATCATCGGGACAACTTAGAGTTTGTAACACAGACTAGACAAATGACATACCAAGTCCTTTACTGGGGCCATGGTAGCCGAGTGGTTAAGGCGTCAGACTTGGCTAGTAAATTCCACAGTCTTTGGTTCGGTTCCCACCATTGCCTCTGGACTTTTTTCTGGCGCCTAAGGGGAGGTGGCCACAATTGAAAGAAATTGACATGACACTCATCAATAGAAGGTCTGAGGCAGGATCGGATCTCAGCAACCCTGAATTTGGTCCCAATCCCCTTCAAAAATGAGTTCTTTTGGTGGAAGAACACCAGCACACCGGGGACTCAAACTCGCACACGTGTTGTGAACCAAAATTGAGCCAGGAATATAGTACAATAAGCTGTAGTATACAGTTGCAGTGCTCAGGGGGAACTCCTCCTTCCAGTTACTGGTATCCATTGTAAAAAATATATATATAAAAAAGGTCCCTTACTAAAAGTCTTTTCAGACAAGTCCCAGTTTTTGTCTATTCACCAGACAGATGTATTTTTTATCGAGCAGTTGTAGAGCTCTTCAGCCATGCAACATTGCCTGTTGTTCAGAGGTGGAGTGGAATTTCTTTGAAGGCGAAAAACGAATTCCATGGATTTAATAGGTGTAACTTAATGCGGATATCGACATGTAAAGACCTTCTTGAATTTGTGGTGTTATTGGTGAGGAGTTATTGTTTATGCAAGATTATGCCAGTCCACAAGTCACCACCAGTGTAATGCTGTACCAACTTTTGGGACGAGCTTAGACATTAGGTAAAACGAAGATATGCACCTCCTACATCCTCAGCTGAGCTTAAATTTACGTTAGTTGAGATTTGGGATAAAATTCCTATAGGTGTGGTTAAAGGTTTTATTATGACCATGCCGAGAATATTAGAGTTTGTAATAACAACAAGAGGAGGTAACACCGTATTAGAAAAATTTAAGTACCCAAAGGGATTTATTTATTTTTATTTTCACACTAACCAAATCTTTTAATAAATACATTTTTTTAAATAATATTTATTTATTTTTTCTGTGTCACTTGCGCTGTAGGTTATTGAACAATATACTGCAGCATGGAATTTTCTTTATTAACAGAATGTTTTTGATATCATGACGAGTCCTTAAATACAATTTAATTATTAATTATTTACTCTTAATAAATACATAAATCATAAAATATGTTAGTATTAATATTACTAAATTCACTAATTTCGTGGTCTGCTTGACCAATTAATATATTACAATTAATTAAGGTTTTTCATCTCAACTAAAAACGGGAGGGAATATTCAAAAGGTGCGGTTGAGATGGGAAGTTGATGTCCGAGTGGATTGAGGTGACGATAGCTCAAGTGGTAGAGCAGCGGTGTATCTAGCCGAAGATCGTGAGTTCGAATCCCTCTCGTGCCATTAACTCTTTTTCATCTCAACTAAAAACCTTAATTAATTGTAATGTATTAATTAGTCAAGCGGACCTCAAAATTAGTGAATTTAATGATTAAAATGAACTACACTTCACTAAAGCTCTCCGTGGCCATTTCATTTGTCGTCGAGAATCCAATCCGATTACACGACATTTGAAAAATGGCAAAAAGGAGGGAAAACTCATAAGGTGGGGTTGAGATGGGTAGTTGTTGTCCGAGTGGTTCAAGGTCACGATAGCTCAAGTGGTAGAGCAGCAGCGTATCTAGCCGAAGATCGTGGGTTCGAATACCGCTCGTGCCATTAACTTTTTTTCATCTCAACTAAAAACCTTAATTAATATTACTGAAAAGGCAAGTGTATAAATTCAAAATTTCAAAGTGTGCCACATTTTTGTGAGCAGTGTATGAATAATAATATAAATATATATAATATATAATCATTGTCAATTTCTTTTTTGTTTGTTTTGTTTACAGAAACAACTTAATAACTGGATTTTCTCTTGGCGCCTGTGTAATAGGAATATTCACCTATTCGATACTTTCTGTTAGACAAGAAACTTTCTTAGACGATTTTGACAAACCTGCAATCAAAGAAGTTGATACAAAATTATAAAAAAAAAAATGTCTCTCCCCAACTTAGCATTACCTCCGTTGCCAACAATTAGAGACTTACTAAGGTTCGTTTCTACCTTCTTTTCACTTGTTAATTTAAACTAATTACATGCCATATTGCAGATTGTATAAACTTAGGGCAATGCGACAACTATCTCAAAATTTTATAATGGACGAAAGAATCACAGATAAAATTGTAAAAGCCGCTGGGAAAATTAAAGGAGGGCACATTTGTGAGGTTGGCTATTTTTAATAGCGTTAGGGATGGTCATGGTTTTGTATATTTTATTATGTTTTATAATTATTATTGTCATTATTCTTATTTACGTTTATAAAACTAAATTTATTTCTATTATGTGTATATGTAAGGGGGCTTCAAACCCTATTTGTACCTTTAAAGTAAATAATAACTTGTTGAATTTCAGGTTGGACCTGGCCCTGGCAACATCACCAGATCTATAATAAAGCGTTCACCCAATAGTTTGTATCTTGTCGAAAAAGACATAAGATTTAGCCCTTTTCTCGAGGTGGTCTTAACTATTTTTTAATTTGTTTTAATTACGAACTTGTTTAATTTTACTTTTGCTTTTGAAGATGCTTAAAGATTGTGCGCCTTGTGAAATAAATATCATCAACGAAAATGTACTTTCATTAAATTATCAAGAATTCTTTCCCAAAAACGAGGCGAAAGGTTGGTCTGATGAGACGCCAAATATTCATCTAATTGGAAACTTACCTTTTAACATTGCTACACCACTTATAATTAAATGGCTAAAAGCCATCTCAGAACGGTAAGTTTTGATTATGGATTTGAGTTTAAAATGTCTTATAGAGTATTATTTTAGGAGTAGTGCCTGGGCATTTGGCAGGGTTCAAATGACACTTACATTTCAAAAAGAGGTCGCAGAAAGAATTGTCGCACCTATCCTATCTTCACAAAGGTGTAGGCTTTCTTTGATGGCACAAAACTGGTGTCATGTCGATCACAAATTTACTATACCAGGTAATCATAACTAGTATCCAGTTATATTAATACAAATTTATTACGTCATATTTGTAAATTAATAATCTCTATATTTAATATTAGGAAAAGCATTTGTGCCTAAACCAAAAGTAGATGTAGGAGTGGTTCACTTTATTCCCCTGAAGACACCTTTGGTAGACGAACCGTTTCATTTTGTTGAAAATGTTTGCCGTTCATTGTTCAGCTTCAGGCAGAAGTACTGTTGTAAAAGCCTTGGGTAAAAATAAACAATATTTTGAAATTTGTAACAATCTAGTAATGTTTTTCCTCCACAGGACTCTATTTCATCAATCAAAAAGAGAGAAATTGACAATGGAGCTATTGGAGCGAGCCTCTATTCCAAAAGAAACTAGGGCCTTCCAAATCACTCACCAAGAGCTTGACAGAATCTGTCAGGCATACAAAGAAATGTTACTGCAGGACCCTAGCCTTGAAACTTACAATTACAGAAGAAACTCAATTTCTTCAATGGAAATCGATGAAAACAAAGAATTAGATGAGTTAGTCAGCTATTAGTGTTTACTATATTAAATAAATAAGTTATGTTTATATGCAGCTATATATGTTCATATCCTATCCTTATGATCTTACAATAAACTTTTAAATTTATTTTTATCTTTTAAATTAAAAGATTTCTATGATCAGATTCGTAGCCTTAAAGGGTTATTGACATTTCAGTTATACTTGTACATTGCATTTAATATAGATTAATTATTCAGAAATCGTGAGATGCAGTCTGGTGTGATGTAGGTTTCAGAAAAACATTTTCTTTATCGTGCCAAAGTTTCCATCTTTATTGAAATCTTCAGGGCTCAGTGTTTGTCTTCTGTGTAATTGTGTCATTCTTGCATGTCGTGTTGAGATGGTGGCACTCTCAACACGACATGCAAGAATGGCAAAATTACACAGAAGACAAACACTTTGAGTGAGTAGAAATACTTTGATTGAATATAAAAAATATTTTGCATTGTATAAATTCACTTTTTTCCACATCCTACATGTATTTGTCAAATGTAAACAATGTTTGTAAATCCCAGGCCCTGAAGATGATTTCAATAAAGATCGAAACGTTGTTACGATAAAGAAAATGTTTTTGTGAAACCTACATCACTCCAGACCCCATCTCATGATTTCTGAATAATTATCGATTAACAGTCACTAATCACCACACGTTTAATATAGTTTTAAGGAATCGTAGAGGTCAAGATTTATGGTGGCATCTTTTTTATGGTATGCAACACCATATAAGCTTTAAGTTCAAATCATCAACGTTATAGCACTATGGCAATCACTCACATTTGTTTAACCTTTGGGTGGTTGCATTGTTGCATAAAGTGCTACAATTCCAATTTTGATTTGAGATGGTGTCATTCTTTGAATGAGGTTTATTTGATTTACAAACCTTTTGACCGTTTTTACCAACCTCATATGAATCAGTAGCAATCCCTTGTCAAACAGAACACTTGAATCTATCGGTAATGACTTTTTTGTGGTGGGGGGGGGTGAGATTAAACCTTCAAATGGAATGAGGTACCAAAAAATAAAAGAAATATGTGAAAACTGCTTGGTCCAAAAGATGATGTGCGTAATTCAATTTTCATTATTGTTAATAAAATTGTACACTACTATTTTGTATGTACAGACACATAAAACAAATTATAGAATGGTCCGTGATAGTTTGGAAACATTGAAAACAGAAATACTTGCTTTGTTTGGTGCTCTATTTTTGATTGGCGCCGAAAAGCAAGTTATACAAACGCTGAAGAACTTTAGTCTATAGATGGGACAGGAATACAAATTTTGCAGTATTTGATACAAACACTTTTACGTTTTTTCCATATTAGCTAGAAAACAAAATGACAAAAACAAAAATTTTTTTTTTGGATGGAGGAGTGAAAGAAAATTTCAGGAGAATTGAACCAATGGGGTCTTTGAGCTCTGATATGAAACAACACCGATATGCAGAATTTTTGCCCAAATAAAGAAAGATCTGCAGAAGAAAAGAGTGGAGCGGAAAGAAAAAAAGTCAAAAAATATATGTAGCAATAATCAGAAATGTAAATGTTTTTCATGCAAAAACCGTTCCATAATATCAAGAATTTGTGTTAACTGTGCATTAAACCCAGAAAATGAGTTTTTTTTTTTTTTTCAAAACATTTTATTTATTTTTGTCAATTAGCTGCTAAGGCCACTACCAGCTCTTCATATTTTATCTATTTTGCATTTTCTTCCAACCTCTATTACCTGACCCTTCCACACATGATTGAAATCTAAAGCTATTATTTAGTTTAGTTATAGTGTTAATAATATTATTTCTTTTTGATCAAAAGCTGAAGTTTAAAGAACATAGTTCTTCAATAAAAAATAGATCTATGAAGATGCTTGGTTTCATCATCCAGAACACCAATGAATTTAAAAATCCTCTATGTTTTGTCCAACTTTATAAAGCTTTTGAACAACCCATACTAGAATATGCTACACCTGTTTGGAACCCATTCTATCTAAATTATCAAAAAATTCTTCAATCTGTACAAAACAAATTTTTAAAAAACTTTCCTACAAACTCAATCTTCCTCCAAACTCTGACTACCCTGGAATCCGCTCTGAATTTAAACTTTTCGAACTGGCACTAAGAAGGGATTACTTTGATATTGTTTTTGTACTACATGCTCTCTTCTCCTCTACACAGCATGATAATCAAGAGTAACAACATCTGCAATAGCATTGACTTCTTCAATAGTACTGTGCATTCTGTGAAAAACCATATCCTACAACCTTAGTTGAATGCTTTTATATTTCATACTGTACAAGATTTATTACAATTTATTTCATTTACTTGTTCAAATCTCGCACTCTAGTCTTATTATGTATTTACAAAGAGCATTATTTTCATTAAACATGTACCTAAATATTGTAGTTTCAATTGTCTTTCAGCTTTATTTTGTTTCCTTTGCCTTATTTGGTTATGTCTTTCATTTTTGTTGTTCAGTTTTTACTCTTTAATTGTATTTTTATATTTATCATTTATACTTACCATTTATATTATTACCATGTATATATGTCCTTATTATTTTTATATATATTATTATTATATATATTATTTATATTTAACAAACAAAAAAAAAAAAACACGATAACCTTATCAAAGTTTGGCAGGACTAAAAAGTTCTCAATACTGCTGAGGCCCCACCCCAACAACTATGTTAAAATTGTTGGCTAGCCAGAAAAGCCATTGCCATTCTCCCTTCATTCACACAGGGTAAAACTCACGTATTCACTATACTAGTTAACTTAATTGGTTCGACAAGTCTTGGGTACTTGATACTCTACTCAGATTGTGTCCAGACACACAACCACTCATGCAAATAAATACATTCACACAACCGGGTTGTCACCAAGGTTTTGGATATTATTCCATTGCCTACAACACCTAATCACACTGCAAATATATACTGTATAAAACTAAATAACCTCAACTGCTAGGGTGTTTTAAAGAAAGAGGTAAATCAGGACTAAATTATTAACCTTATTAAAAAAATTTAAAAAAACAAAAAAAACATTCAGAATATAGGTCACTTTTGAAGTTTTAGCATATTTGGCAATGGTGGATGAATAATTAAACAATCAAATTATTAATGAAATATTTCACCAGTGGTCCGCAGAGTAATAAACTTGTAATTTGATCATTACTGATCATTTTGGGCAGCTTATCCTCATTGGTTTAATCTATCAGACACATTTTGGTATTTTCCCAACTTCAATGCTGGGCAAACCAATAAAATGGTGGAATGCATCCAACAAACCAAACTATCAAGGATAAGAAGATGCCAAAATGACCAGGAGTGACCAAATAACAAATAAAATCATTGATTTAACTTAAAAAACATATATTTTCACAATAAAAACCAGAAAACAATTTTTAAAAACATGAAAGGACAAATGAAAGCCAATTTATACAAAAACTAACAAGTTCATTTATTTAACAAAGCAATTAGTTTATTCGTTTATGACTAGATTTCATGAGGTAGGTCAGGCTGTCTAATCCGTGATTCTTTTTTTGTATTGAGCACATGATCCTTGAGGAGGGCCATGACTTTGTTGTCATACTCGGGTGGTACATCCCTAATCCCAGTAGCCCAATAGTAAATGTCCCAATCGTTCAGTGGCACATTTATCAGCTTGTCATACTGCTCAAGCAATTCACCGTCCATTTTTTGCAAATATTTGTCAGCGAACGTACTCAGGATAAGATCATTTTCCAGCATCCCACGTTTTCTCGACTGGTACAATAGGCGTGCCTTCCTTATCACAGCAGACTCGTCCTTCCTATGCTCGTATTCAGGTATCGTCGGTTCATTCGGTCTGCCCTCTGAGAACAATCGCATCTGTGGTGTCCTAAAGCTGACCAGCCTTCGCAATGTGTGCTTAAAAGCCTCCATCACTTTCCCTGAAATTTAATATAGCAATAATAAAAGATATTCGCTTGTATAAAATTAACCAGACCTGGAAAAAAAGAGCTTTATTCGATATCCAATATCCAAAGCAAATGTTTCAATTGTTTTATAAATAAATTACACGACCAAAAATATAAACATCTTTCTTTTAAGCCAGTGTTCTTTCTAAAGCTTTTTTTAACTCTTAAAGTCGACCGGTTCAAACTTTTGAGTTTCCTCAAAGATCAAAATGATAACCGAATCATCAACTCTTCATTCACACATTTGAGATCACATTGTTTCAGTTGTGAATGTGTCAAATATGAAGCGTTATTAAATAACACAATTTTGTATATTTATCAAGTTCGTAAACTTAGATTTATTATATATTAATATTTTAGTATTAGTGAATTACTTTATTAGTGGTAATGAAACTTGATGAGTGACGACACAACTAATACTTTGAGCTTCATGTCAATTTCAACCTGCAGCCTATGTTCTGACTAAGTTAATATTAGGTAAAACAAATTTAAAAAATACCCTTAGAAGGTAAATAAACGGAATGAAAACCAATTGTAAATGGAAAAGAGAAATTTCAAGTTTTTGGATACTGGCAGTACTGTGCCTGGAGTAACAATTGTTGTACCCATTGATATTTGATAACATTGTCCAAGGCTTCAGTTGAAGTTTTGTTTATTAGGAAAATTTCAGTAAGATGGTCGAGGGCAAAGGAATTAGAAAGAGAAGGGAGTTGGACAGTAACTTCCCATGGATAAGAACACCCCCTTACTGGGGCTTCCAGAGCTATTCTCATTGTAGGAGCCCGGAGACAGTGCGCAGGAAGTACACCTCGTCGGAGGATTACTTCAAGGAATTGCGCTCCTGGCTCCAGCAGGCCTACTTTTGGCAGAGTGTCACCGCCCACTTTCCTTATTACCTTATGAGCCAGCAGACACTTTTCAACCAGCCTGTCATCTCGCTGAGTACTAATCGTAGCAGCCACCCCTCGGGTCCTGTGCCTCGGCCAACACCGGCTGCCCAAGGCCAAGAAGCTGCACAAAACCAAAGAGAAGTCATCGATGGTAATCATGCCAATATGAACTATTAGAGAATACTAAACAATCAGGGTGATGGTCAAAGCTACATGCAACACATTTCAAACTTGTAGATATTTTATCAAAGGCATTAAACGACATTTCTTGTCTGTCCAGTTAACAATGCTATCACGTTGTTAGTTATAAAATAATTGTTTAAGATGTGATGGGAATTGCTATTGGACTTGACAAAGTTAATAATGATTATGTTAACTGTATCAAAATGTACATTTAATGTTACTGTTTGTGGAACAGTTATTTTGTTCTAATTGCCTTCTATAATAGTTGAATAGTTGTGAAACTTTGCGATGATGTGGTGGTCCAGTAGCTTGATCGTCTCCAACCAGTGTAATTGGTAAAACACCAAAATCTTACTGACAAAACCATAAATAATAATGAGACCAGAAGATTAGAGAAAATCAAGCTACATTTGAATATTTGTTAATTGTACATGGGCTTAAAGTTAGTGTACAAAGTTAAATTAGAAAACTTCAATTTTCCTATCGTTATACTTAACCTTATGTGGAAAAGTTTATTAGAAATTTAATATTTCAAATGTAATAATTTGCTGGGACTACACCGTCTAAAAAAATTAAAAAACGTCAAATTTATGAAAAGTATGTATATTTACAGAATTCACAAAAAATGAGTTCAATTTTGTCCTTTTTATTTCAAATTTCTTTAAAATTTTGTCGTTATCAATTTATGTTTAGGCCATGCAACTGTGTCATAAACCATTTCATAAATATTTATTAAACCATATATATATATATATTTAGAAGTCATAATTGACCTATTAATTATTTTAATTAATTATACTTTTCTTATCAACCAAGACTTTAGATTAAAAGAATAATTTATTTAAATTATTATTTGTACTTTAATAGTTTTTTTTTTCTATTTCAAATATTCAAAGAACCTCAAGAATATGTGTATTCTATATGAATTGCAGAAAATATTTCATTTGGCAAATTGTATTACTAATGTGTGGTGTTTGGTGATCGTTAATTAATGATTATTTGGAGATCGTGAGATGCGGTCTTGTGTGATGTAGATTTAGAAAAACATTTTCTTTATTGTGCCAATGTTTCGATCTTTATTTACATCATCTTCAGGGCTCAAAGTGTGTGTGTTTTCTGTGTAGATGTGTCACAGTTGTGTGTCGTGTTGTGAGTGTTGACACAACCGTGACACATCTACACAGAAAACACACACACTTTGAGCCCTGAAGATGATCTAAATAAAGATCGAAACATTGGCACAATAAAGAAAATGTTTTTCTAAATCTACATCACACAAGACCGCATCTCACGATCTCCAAATAATAGTAATTACTAATTTTTATTACAACTATTTACTCAAAATAAAACTGAACTTCCAGGAAAACAATGATTGGCAATGACATCTAGTTAGAAATTTAATAACAAGCTTAAGCCTCGATATTGAAATTAATTAATTTATAGCGAAATGTTGAATGTGACTGAAAGCAATCAAATATAATTAGTTAAAGCTCCTCTAAAAAGGCAATAAAATAATCAAAGAGATTAAAAGCCAAACGTTTAATGTAGATGTTTTTTTCAGAAATTCAGAATTAAATCCTTTCTTTCAATGTGTACATTTTGTAAATATAAGCTTTAATCTCAATGCGTTATAATAAATTTCTACATATTACAAAGTTAATTTTTTATTAATTCCTTTTTATTAGAGATCCCTTTATAAAATTTGAGTCTTTTCTGTTAGACCAAGGTTAATTATTTTATGGCACTTGAAAAGAATTTCAAATTCAATTGTTTTAATAAATATATAAGAAGATAGAGGATTTTAGCCCAAATATTAACTTAATTGATAGTAGCAATATATTTTATATATATAAACAAAATTTTCTTTAGGTCTAGAATGCAGAATACCTCCACTTTGGAAACGGATAGTTGCTGAAGTTACGGATTTTTTTATTCTCTTCTTTCTCAAGTTTGCCGTAATTTATGTTGCACTTAACGTCTTTGATATCATGTTAGTAAAAAAAAAATTTTTTAATGTCTAAAAATTTTAAACTTTAATTTATTTTAGAGAATTGGAAAAGATTTTAAATGAGTATGAAGATTCTATCTTTGAGCATCAGACTCTTTTAAAAATGAGTGAGCGGCTTGTTATATTTGAACTGCTTCACAGAGTCGTTGCTTGTTTGTTTGAGGTAACATGAAGTTATAAGCAATATTGTAAAGAATTTACATTAAAATTATTTTTTAGACCGTTTGGCTTAAAGGCGGCACAAATGGAAGACTCGGTGGTGCCTCGCCTGGAAAGACATTCATGCGACTGCGGGTCGTCCGGTGCAAGACGGTCACACCTCTTGATACGAACAACAACCCAAACGACCAGGGTATGGTTGTGGTGAGGCCAGGGACGGATCTTGGCCTTGGTATTAGTTTCCTCAGAGCAGCAATTAAAAATTCAGTACTTACGTTTCTGATGCCGACGTTATTTTATTTCTCCTACAACAGACGATTTTATGACAAGATTTGCAACACCATTGTGATAGAAGAGCCGATCCGAGTCCATCGACCCCACCAAGATTGATGATGATCACACAAGGAAACTGTTAAAATCTAAATTATATGTTATTTATAACTAAATATATAAATATGTTTCTTTATAAATGCCAGTTTCAAATTTTCCCAATGAGTTATGGTAAAAGGTATTGTCACTTGTTACTACAATGACGTAACTAATTCACATAAATTTGACATGTGGAACTAGGAAAAAACCTGTTAACTTTCGCACTGAAACTTTACATTCATAAGACCAAATGATTAGTAAAGCAAGAATTATTCCAAATTGTTTTCGGGGGGAGGGCTTAATTAAGAAAATTAACATTAATATTTTTAATATTAACATATAAAATTAAAACATTATCAACAATTATACACAAGAGAAAACCTATGTATTTACATTATTTAAATATACATATAAAAATTATTTCTTTGTACATTATATATAATTATGTTTAAATAAATTGACTGATTGGTTTTCTAATTCATTGAATGGGAAGATCCTTTAGAATGTTTTTTCCAGAATTTTTTAACCTCGTCATGTCCATGTTTACTCACGACCTAAAAAAATGCACATTTTGAATTACTTAAAAAATAATAATTGCTAATATAATAACTAAAACATACCATGGTCCGTTTTTTATCGTCTTGCCAAATGATCAAATTGTGTTCGAGCGCGAAATCCCTCAAAATTGAGAAATCGTTATGAGAGAGAAATTGGCTGTACAAGATGCCCTCTGTGAACTGAAACCTGTCCCTTTCCTTTTCCCACAGGTTGATCTGATCAGTGATGGTCGGTGGAAGGATGTGACCGGTATTCGCCAACATCCTGGGGTGTGCGTGTAGTTTAAGAAAGCCAATAATCTGTTCGGCGGTTATTCCACTCCTTAATGCCATGCAGATAGAATCCCGTGTCAGCGTACCGACACACATATTCGGAAATCTAGAATTTCAAGGCATGACAGATCTAATTGATGATTCTAACAATTTTAAATTAAAGACTCCATATTTAGTCAACACAAGTACACTGCACCCTCCAAAAAAAAGATATTTTCACATTTTTTGCATAATCATGCATACTATTTTATTCTAATACAGCGAATTTTTCATGAAACGTGTACAAACTTTTAGGGTTCATTTAATTTTCTAAAAAACACATATTAAGATAATGTATGCACCTCTACCAATTGTGTAAATGCACAAGTCAATCTATACATATTTACAGAGAAACATTATTTGTTATGAAAAAGGCCTTGCTGGCTAAAATAAAAATCCATCTACTTTAATGCCATCTCATAATGAAGATATCACAATTTAGTAGGAATCTTTAGCCTTTATTAAGTACTAGTTTTTTAACCCAGCATTGCCAGGGGGATAATAAAAATGTTTTTAATTTTTGTAATAAAACTTTTTTGTAAATCCTGCCGCCCATTATTTGTTGTGCCCATTTTATAGTATCTAAACCCGCCTGGCACTAATAAAAACAAAGTGTGAAAGTTTCATCGAAATTTGTTCAGTATTTTTTTATTTTTACTATTAACACAGAAAGAAATATTCAATTTTATAAATATAGATTATTTTGACAATATTTAACTGTATCTAAAGTTTCAAAAATGAAATGAAACATGTCTAATTCTATTCATCAAAAAATTATTAAAAAAGCTTGGTCGATAGGTGGCCATTGGTGGATCAGAATCGAAAGAGAGGGACTCAATTAACTAAGAACAGACCAAATTAGGTTGTCCCACTTGATTGAAGGGAGTAAAATTTTTTCATTTGTCATCGAAAATCCAATCCGATTACACGACATTTGAAAAATGGCAAAAGGGAGGGAAAATTCAAAAGGTGCGGTTGAGATGGGAGGTTGGTGTCTGAGTGGATCGAGATCACGATAGCTCAAGTGGTAGAGCAGCGGCATATCAAGCCGAAGATCATGGGTTCGAATCCTGCTCGTGCCATTGACTTTTTTATCTCAACTAAAAACCTTAATTAGTTGTGTCATTTATTGTCTCTGTTTCAAAGTCCCTAATCACGGCATTAATTGAGGACTTACTAAACACAATTTTTTTAAAATCTACCATTGCATAAATTTTCAGTACAAAAAATCGACAAGTTCAAATTAAGAAACATTTAAAAGAGGAATGTGTATTTTCAGATTAGAGATTCTTATTTATGAAAAAAAAAGCCTTAATCATTTGGAATACCATGTTTACAATTTGACTAAAAATTTAGAAACTGCATAAAAATCAAGGAAGGAAATCATTTGAAACTTCTAATCTATCAATAGATATTAAGGCAATAAAAAGGCTGTGTCATATCAGCTGGGATACCGAGTACAGACTTACCTATACAACATTTCTGTAAAAAGCCCGATAAGAGCGACTTTCAAATTTGAGTTGGTATAAGCGTACACTCTGTAATTTGACTCTACAATAATATAACCCTCTTTAGTTGAGATCTCAGACGTGGAATTTTTACACGTTATATTTAACGCCAACCTCGTTGGGTAATATTTACCGCCCTTTCTCTGCAAATAATCATTAAATTATTAACTTAAATCAATTAATAAATTTTTCAAATATGACACATCTACCTTTCTCTGATACACCAGTCCAAATTCCCTTAAATGTTGAAGAAACGTCAGTAAACCTTCATTCATACCATCAGTACTATAATCCTAGAAATGTTTAATTAACACAAGGGGAAAATAAATACAATATAAACAATTACCTTTCCTAAAATGCTGAAACTCAATTGGAACAAAAATGCCAAACATTGTACAAGGTCCAAACCACGAGATTCAACAGTGCCTAGATACTGTAGCATGAAATACCACACTTGGGCTGGAGTATCTAACAAAAGAAACTGAAAACCCTCTTTCGTAATAACTGGGCTTCCATCCTCTTCATCTCTGCAAAAAAATATTTATTTTAAATTCTTTAAACAAATGTGTGATAAGACTTTACCTTCTCATTAACCCAGCATGTAGAAGTATCCTTACAGCATCTGCAGAGATGCCTTCCTGCTGCTGAGAGCCTACCATGTAGTGCAAAACACATTCCCACCTTTCCATCGCATATTTGTCTAAATAATCAACATCTCTCGCTTTTGAATCAGTCTCTAGATTAGCCTTTGTTACAGTATTGTGACCTCTATAATATTATTTGTTTAAATGCGTTCAATTTACAATCGTTTTTACATTAAAATGTTTACCCTCCAACAAGAGCACATTTGAAATTTTTCTTGAAGACGGGATTCAAGAACCAAGCAGGTAGACCTCCAGGAATGGAGACTTCTTGCCAGACATGAAGATCTGATAATACATTTGCTACATTATTATGTTCTCTGTAAAAATGATTATTTATGACTTCATTTTCATTTCAATTTTTTTTTGTAAAAGTAGAAAACATACTTGGAATAATTCTGCATAAGCCAAGATGCAATAACTGCCTGAGGTACAGGTTGCTCAACAAACAGAAGCCGTATAACATAGTGTTTAGCAACATCTGGTAAATCCCTGAAAAGCCGTTATTTTAAGTAAAATATTTGCAATCAAATCCAATCAAAATATAGATAAACATGCTGGAAAACAATGATTATTATTCCTACGTGTTCCAAGTTTCTTTCTATTTCTAAATATTTCAGGGCCAAGTTATTTCATCCTTCTCTGCTACCACAATAGGTATTTAGAAATGAAAGAACGCGATACTTCAGCTATTCTTCTAGTCTTGAATATGTGGACATGCAATAAGTGATTTATGAACCAGAAAAAATGGTTCGAGGCCAAAACAGAGAAATTTGAATTCTAGTTCATTAATTGTGAGACATGGTGGGATTGTCGTGTAGGAGATTTTTGCTATACTAAAGATTATAATTTAGGCAGAAAAGCATGAACTCAACTTTTGATTGTAAAACACAACCTTTTGGCAAACCTTCCTTGCCTTGGCACAAGAAAAGCTAGTTGCCCAGAGATAATCCAAAATTTTGTTTCGGTGGTTCAAGAAATCACACAACTGTTGAAATCCATTCATGTTTCCTCCTAACTACTCGCTCTAGTCTAACAGTATCCTGCCCTGGGGAATAAGAAACAAGTTCTACTGCAACAAAATAACTCAAGCCCCCCTCCAGGACTACCAAGTCAAAAATCAAGGAATTGGAATTTGATCTTCCTTATGCAGCATACAGCCCAGATCTTGCACCTTCTGATTACCACCTATTCTAGTCCATGGTAATCTTCCTCCATAGTAGGTGTTTTAACATATTTGAAGAAATGAAAAATGGGCACAAAGAGTTTTTCGAAAAAACTCTTCATGGTATTTTCATCAAACTGGCACAAAGGTGACTTCAAGTCATACAAACTGAAATTTATGTTCTTATTGTTGACCAAAAATACATTTTTAAAAATTAATAAAAAACGCACTGACTTTTTAATAAATTTAGTAATTAAATTAAAATACTTGCTGAATTGTAATTGATCATACACAATTTCAAAAGAATTCGTACATGTATGGCTCAAGTTGCGTCTTATATGACACACATTGCAACATTTTTCAAAGTGCTAAAAGCGAAAATTTAACTGACAATTACAATTAATTAAAGTTTTTAGTTGAGATAAAAAAGTCAATGGCACGAGCGGGATTCGAACCCACGATCTTCGGCTAGATACGCCACTGCTCTACCACTTGAGCTATCGTGACCTCGATCCACTCGGACACTAACTTCCCATCTCATCCCCAACTTTTGAATTTTCCCTCCTTTTTTGCCATTTTTCAAATGTCGTGTAATTGGATTGGATTCTCGACAACAAATGAAATGACCACAGAGAACTGAACTCATAAGCAACAAACTCAATACTATTGGCTTATTTCTTTTTAAAAAAAATTAAATTTTAAAAAAGTTGAGAAGAGTTCAAACCGATAGATATTTTATAAATTGGCTGATCCTGTTTTATTCAGGGATTAAAAATGTCAGCGGTGAGCCAGGAAATAATGATTCTTATCTTTGCTTTGACCTGAGAAGTTAGTTTTTTATAAATAAACTAATATAATTTAAAAAAATCATATGAAAGCCAAGCTGAAGTCTCATAAATTTGTCAATTAGTTAGGTAACAGCCAATAAATGTAACAATGTAAAAACACATAGTAATTGTAATAAATAATTTTAGTGAGCAAAATTATACATTATTAATATTTCTTTCAATTAATTATTCTTTTTATGTAAGGTCTTGGTTGAGATAAAAAAGTTAGTGTCACGAGTGGGATTCGAACCCACGACCTTCGGCTAAATATGCCGCTGCTCTACCACTTGTGTTATCATGACCTCGATCCTCTTGGACACCAAATTTGTTGGTTCTTTTGTTGGTTTTCTATCTTCAATCTTCTAATAATACAAACGTTTGTTTGTTGTTCAAATAGTTGTAAGTTGCGATGGGAAGTTGGTGTCCAAGTGGATCGAAGTCACGACAGCTCAAGTGGTAGAGCAGCGGCGTATTTAGCCGAAGGTCGTGGGTTCGAATCCCGCTTGTGGTACTGACTTTTTTTATCTCAACCAAGACCTTACATAAAAAGAATAATTGAAAAAAGTAACTTGGTAAACAGACCTCTAAAAACGTAAATAAATTCTTACTATTAATACTACATATTTGAAAGTTACCTATAAACTGCTAAACATATAATAGAATGTGTGTACAGCTTGTCCAAAGTCGCTTTGGGGAGGGTCTTCAAATATTCATATAGGTTGGTGCATTGTAAAGACTTTGTTGTCTTAATAGTTTGATCCAAAGCTTCTCCCATTGGAAAAGTATTGTATTTCCAATCTGCTGGAAATAAAAATAAAATCTAATCCGTACAAAAAGAAATATATTCGTCTCAAAAATAATAATTACCTGGCGAACCGCGAGTTTTGAAGGCTGGGGAATAATTGGGCCAGTATGTGGAAAATTTGCCACCATCCGCATGGATTGCTTGTTTGTGAGGAGTTATAAAATCGCCGGTGAATGACTGCCCTCAGGAATGAAAAACATCAACAACTTTATGCAGCCCATGAGAGGTTACGGAGGCTACAAAGTTGTTCTAGTTTGAAGAACTCCCGCTTCTTCTAAAAAAGATGGACAAAGTAGTTAGGAAAGAGTAAATTATTTAATAAATATTTATACCTCATTAAATCAGTTAATAAACAACTTAATGTTATAATTAAGTTAAATTGAAATTGAAAATTAAATTGCGAATGGGAGTTTTTTTAAGTTAGCTAGTTTTCAAAAGTTTTTGACTTTTTGTTTGTTCAATGAGAGTTTTATTTGGTAAATGAACAAAAAATGTTACTAGGATGTATTAGTCCTGTTTCTTTTCCTATAAGTTTTTATTGTTATCATGTATGTGGCAGGACTATGTGACCTCTATTATTAGAAATGTCTCTTCAACACCTTAGCTTTTTTAATTCTACAAAAAACTAATGTTCTCCTTATTAAATCCCTCATAATCCCTTTATTCTTTTAGTGTAGTGCTATTTTTTTGCACTTTCCCCTTCAAATTGCTTACCATTTCTGCTTTAGGTACTGGTATGGTCGTTTGACCTAGAGATCATATTTCTTGCTGCATAGCTGTAAAAGTTCTTTGACAAAGATCTTCAAAATATTATACAGATTTAAGTAAAAAGTTAAAAAGAATCGGCCTCTTTTCAACCTTACACACAGCGACCAATATTGGTCTATTTACAATCACCATTATTATCTAGCTTTTTATCAGATCCCTAAGCTTTTTTAAGAGCTCCTGTGTGTATCTTTCAGGCCATGGCTTTTTCTCTCCCGGAGGAGGAATGTCAGCTTGTTTCGATTTTCGCATGAAGAGAGGGTGTAGTCTGCTGTTCCTTCATTTTCTTGGCAATATCAACACAGTCTTGTTTCTGCTGTTCCAAGTCATTCATACATATGCCTCCAGTCTTAAATAGTTCCACCGTTAGCTTCTTCAATAGTCCTATAAAAACTACTTCACAGGCTTCTGTCCTATATTGTAATCCTATTGTACCGAGGACTTATTCTTAACCCATTGTCTGACAGATCTACGTTTTCAGAAATTTGGTACAGCACAGAAAGGTACCCCTGAATCTATAAGTGGCATCATTCAACTTTTCTTGGCACTTTATAGGTCTCCTCTGGCACACAAACAATCTAACATAAATTACCACTAGAAGAAAATATTGCCAACATTTGTAATTTTAAGTCCCCATTTTTGGTTCTTCAATTGAGTATTGACCAAAGATTAAATTAATAACTCTAATGATTCATTTTACGTTTTAGTGGACAACTGACCAAGTTACTTCTTTCAATTAATTATTCTTTTTGTGTAAGGTCTTGGTTGAGATAAATAATTCAGTGTCTTGAGCGGGATTCGAACCCACGTCCTTAGGCTAGCTCGTGACACTGACTTTTTTATCTCAACCAAGACCTTACATAAAAATTGAAAGAAACTCTAATGATTATTATTTTCTGTAATTTAAACAGGTTAACAAATCAAAAGTGAAGGCAATCATAAAAATAAGCTTCTGTTTCCAGTTTAGATTACAAAGGTCAATAAAAATAACATTCATCATTTACACATATAATACAAAAATATAATAATTTATAATACAATTAAAGGAACTGTGATATAGTCACTTAGGGCGCTTGGGCCAACATATTCATCTACAAAACCTGTAGTTAGTTGGCTGTAAAACTCTCTTGTATGACTACAACAAATAAAGAACTATTGTGACAAACAAAAAAGAGAAACAAGATATAAAACAAAAATTAGATCATAAAATTAAGTACAATTTGATATTTCGTTTTTAAAGTTTGACACAGAAATGTTCAACAGGTCCACAGTTCTGACCAGAGCACTTTTAAGCTCCCCTAACGGAGTCGATAAGTTCTTTACAAAGATCTCCTGTCCATTAATATCCATCCCTTGGAAAACTCCACGAACTTCAGAACCCTCAACTGTCTTCATTGTGCATTCTGAACCTACAAAATTGACAGAATTAAGATTTTTGATGTTTGGAATTAAATCAAAATAATATGTTACCTGACAATCCGATTAAGCATCTGAGATATCTCTCCCTTAGGTTGGCCCTTGCATCCTGCTGCTCTTCTAAAATCGTTTTATCAGTATTGTCAGATATCTCAGAAACTTCCATGTTCCACATATGCACCTATGTTGTTCGTATTGTTGTGTTACTTTGTACTTTTAGTACAAATAACCTACCTTCTAATGTAGATGTAGCATGAGATGACTGCCCTGGCATCTGGGATGGACTGCCAAAACCAAAAGAAGGGCTCTACTACAAATCCAGTAAGTGAAATATAATTACATACTTATAATAAACTTCTTACAATTCAGAATTTTGCCTTTTTAAGGATGAGATTTTCTCTAATTTATCGTTTGTTAAATTCTCTATAACTAATTGTTAAGATGTTTAGGTAATTGGTTGGTATAAACATACCATGCAATGCATATTTATTAAAAAAAATTTATTGAAGTGACATCAGTTTATAACACAATAAAACACAAGTGGGACAAATATTTACATAAGATATAATAATTATAAAAAATTATAAAGAAACAAGTTAATAGAAAATAAGTGGCATAAAACAAAACTTATTTATAAACTAATTAATATAAAAAAAGAAAGAAAAAACAGATCAAAGTAATGTGAAATTTAATTAGATCCATGAAATGCTGGTAGCTTAATAGGCCAGATTTGTAGAGTTATGTAAATAGAAGGGAAAGTCTCCAACAGGAAGTAGTTTCCCATAGAAATCTTTACACGCGTATAACAATTATCACCTAATAGTTTTAATTACCAGTGATCAAAATTCTACATCTGATACTTCTTCAAATAATTGTTACAATTAACCTTTTTTTAATTAAATAATTTTGATATCAAAATCACAGTTATGCTTAACAAAAATATACTTTATAAATAAAAATTTAAAGTTAACCTTTAGAAAAAAAATATGTACAGGAAAAATATTTAAATGGGATATCAAATTGATCTTAAACTAGCTCCGTTTTTCAGAAACTTGGTGTTCACCCTGTTAACAAGGTTGTTATGGTTTTTAATAAAACCCTGCCTTGTTGGCGATGAGGATGGAGACGATGATTCAACGGCGTAAAAACTGATCGGTTTTGCTTTTATATTTTCTTCAACCTAGACATACACATTATGTAAAAATAAAGATATCGAATTATTAATTAGAGTAACAACACGTACCACTGATTGATCGTGGATAGGTGGTACTACCTCTAAGTTCTCAATTGGACCATAAGAGACACTAAGGGCGGTGTTCATCACTTTTCCAAATATCCTCAAACTGTTGCTTGCAGCAAGAGTGCCAGATGATTCTATGATACCACCAACTTTCATCCCTCGCAGAAATTAGTACATTTTATAATTAATTAATTTTACAATTTATAAATTACATTTTTGAAATAGTATTGTTGCAATTTGTGTAGTACTCAACACTGTAATTTAGTAATTCTCAACCAAGGTAATAAATCAATTACGAATTTGTTAAATAAAGATTCGACACAATTTATTATTTGTAATATAATAGTATTGTTTATATATAGATGGCCCTAATTGTGATGTCTTGTGTAATAAATAGAAAGGACTTGCGCAGTCTAAGTTTAAGCCCAATGATTTTACTGTGTGTGTTTACTTAGTTATTCAAATAAAGGTGTAAACTGAGTTAAAACTATTAATTATATATTTTCTATATAAAAACCCCATTCCCCTGATAGAATTTAAATTTTATTATTTATTTATTTTATTATTACTATTTTTTTTTTTTTTTACTTTTGATGATTCATCACAAACATTATAAAGTAATCCAATTTTCAATTGTATTTAAGATAAATTAATAATAACAATAAATACACTATTTGAGTTTTATGTTTTCATGTTATCCTAATAATTTTATCATGTTATCAGAAAATATTTTTTCAAAACATACATTTATTTTAATTTTACTTGTTTATACCGTTAAATGTGTTAAAATAATATAATATTTTATACTTTTAGAATAGTTTACAGTTAAAGTTTTATCACATAAAATATTTAATTCATTGAATTAATTATATAATAATTATTTAGAAAACTAGTTTATTTAAACAAACAAAATGAGTTGATGAAATGCTTTGCTTATATAGAGATAACATAAAAAAGTAATAATGGTTAACAATTTTATTAACTAAAAAGTTTAATTTTCTTTAATATATGTGCTTAATTAATTTGAAAAAAAGAGGGAGATGAGAGAGAGAGAGAGAGAGAGAGAGAGAGAATGCGAGAGTGAGTGAGGGAGATAGAGAGCAAGAGAGAGTGAGTGACAGAGAAAGTGAGAGAGAGAGAGAGCGAGAGCGAGAGCGAGAGAGAGAGAGAGAGTGAGAGTGAGAGCGAGAGAAAGTGAGAGACAGAGTGAGAGAGAGAGAGCTAGAGAGTGGGAGGGAGAGTGAGTGAGAGAGAGTGAGAGAGATTAAGAGTAAGAGAGAGAGAGAGAAGAGAGTGAGAGAAAGAGCGAGAGAAGCGAGGGAGAGTGAGAGAGAGAGAGAGAAAGTGAGAGACAGAGTGAGAGAGAGAGAGAGCGAGAGAGAGGGAGAGAGATAGGGAGAGAGAGAGAGAGAGAGCGAGAGCGAGAGTGAGAGAGAGAGAGAGAGAGAGTGAGAGAGAGAGAGAGAGAAAGTGAGAGACAGAGTGAGAGACAGAGTGAGAGAGAGAGAGCTAGAGAGTGGGAGGGAGAGTGAGTGAGAGAGAGTGAGAGAGATTAAGAGTAAGAGAGAGAGAGAGAGAGAGAAAGTGAGAGACAGAGTGAGAGAGAGAGAGAGCGAGAGAGAGGGAGAGAGATAGGGAGAGAGAGAGAGAGAGAGGGAGAGAGAGAGAGGGAGAGAGAGTAAGAGAGTGAGAGTGAGAGAGAGAGCGAGAGAGAGTAAGAGAGGGTGAGTGAGAGAGTGAGAGAGAGTGGGAGAGAGAGAGAGAGTGAGATAGAGAGTGAGAAAGTGAGATAAAGAGTGAGAGAGTGAGATAGAGATTGAGAGAGAGAGAGTGAGTGAGAGAGAGCGAGAGAGACTGAGAGAAAGAGAGAGAGTGAGTGAGAGAGAGAGAGCGCGAGTGAGAGTGAGAGAAAGAGAGAGAGAGTGAGCGAGTGAGAGAGAGAGCGAGTGAGAGAGAGTCTGATGTACAAACCCCTCTAACCAACTTTCCATGATCATCAGCATTATCATCCTTAAAAATAAGCTACAACTTTAGGTTGGTCGTTTCCGATCATTTTGGTCTGCTTATCCTCCCATGTTATGGCCTATCAGACGCATTTTGATTTCTCGCCATCTTCAGTTGTTGGTTTCTGATTCCAAATAAACCAAAAGCACCTCTGAAGTTAGGCAATGCCAAGTGCTTGATAAACCAAACCAGAGAAAAAGAACAATCCAAATTGATCGAAAACGATCAAACTACAGTGACTGCAGTACTGAAGAGGAAATCTCATAATAAAACATAAAAGTTTTCTTATTAAAATCAGTACTTACCAGCCATGAAGCTTAGCTTCTTAAGAAGGCCCCTGGCCTCCCTGGAAGAGTTACCGTCAATCTCGTTCTCCAGCTTTTCGACTAGCTCCAATTCCTTTTCGATCTCTTCAAGCTGTTTGGCAAGCTTCGTCTCACTCTCTGGATCTAGTTTCAAATCTAGGAAAGAAAACTGAAGATTAGTTTTCCACTTTGTCTATTAAACCGGAAGTGGTCCTGTGAGACCTTTAGTCGATCGGGCGGCGGTACTCGCGGCGAAGAAAATCGCGACACACATCCACGGATTCATTTTGGTATGACTGCTGACATGCGGGAGAGCCTAGTTATATACGAGTACCAGCATCGAGTGAATATCGTTTCCCAACTATGTTACAAAACCAATTACAAGTATCATTATTTGTCTATAGGACGCAAAACGTATAAAGAATTTTCCATCAAAACTATCTCTATAATTATAGCAGTAATTTTCAAAACTAAGCTAAACTTTCTGACGAACATTTGCAAAATTTACATAAAATATTGTTTAAATTGACTATTTTTTAAATTCTACCTATTTTTATTTATTTAATTTTCATGCAAAAACATCGACAATCTCCCAATAAATAAAGTTTCATTTTCATAGCCAATAAACGTCCAATCAAAGTTCAATAGAACATTTCTCAATTATACAAAACCATAAATCTGCAAACAAATTTTTGCCTCAAACCATAAAAAACATATTGTAAAAATGACCGATGTAAATCAAACTTCTGAGTTCTGACACATTCGGATTTGTGAAATTTCACGATGTTATCTGCAAGGTGATGAACATGAAATTTGGATCATTTTGGCCAGCCTATCGCCACAGGGTTTGTTTCTCAGGCATTTAATCGGCATTTTCCCAACTTCAGAGGCGGTCGTGGTTTAGTTGGAAGCACAAACCGATAAATAAAAATGGCGGAGCCGCAATTCTTCTGACAGGCCAAAACAAGAAGGATAGCCAGACCAAAATGACCGGAAACGATCAACTTAAATTTGTAGCTTAGTTTTTTTACGGAAACGGCCAACCTAAAGTTGTCGCTTATTTTTTTACACATTCGTATTTATTAAGGATGACAATGCCGATGATCATGGAATGTTAGTAAGCGGGGCTTTGTATTCCCAAGCAGCCAGGCTTACTGTACTTTTCCTAGTTCCTTAGTTTCGTTTTTCCTTCGATTCTTAGGTTAAGTCTCCATTAAATATTGGCAGATGATGTGGGTGGTGCTGTCTTCCCCCTCATTGCATAACTCATAAATGTTATTGAATATACCCATATCTTGCAGGTGCTTTCTCAGATATCAATGACCGGTTTATTTCCCATTTAGTCCCCGAGATTTACACTGTACAACTGTAGCAATGTATTTACCAGTTTGGTTAGGGTTCTTCAATCATAGGTTTACTGTGTCTGGCACCTCTGGAGTTCGTCCAGTTCTTTTTTTGTTATTTCTGAACGCATTCTGTGATAGAGGAGTCTATGTTTGATCTTGTTATCCTAATTATAAGATCTACCTCTGGACAGTTTGTACCTCCTTTTTGTTACTCAGAACTCCTTTGTGCCCTGGCGCTCAAGATGGTTTGTTGTATTTGGTATTTTTTGGAGATTTTGGGTGCAGTTACAGTTAGTGAATAATTTTCGATGTGACCTATATGCTAGTGCTTTTATGGCTACTTGGCTGTCTGATCTTATGAAGGTTTTTTCTTTCTTTTCTTTTTTTAACTTTATTATAGCACTGTAATATAATTTATTTATTGATTTCCCCTCTCTAGCTATGAAATTTTTAAATAAATATACACTAAATATTTCGACAACAGTTACACATTCGTTATAATCGATTAATTAGAGACTTATTTGATTCATAAACTCTTTTTTTTTAAGTCTAATTTGTTGTTTGTTTTATTTGACTGGTTTTCTTACTGTGGAGTATCCATAAGTACAAAACCAGTGAAATAAAGCTCTAGCAACAAATTAACAACAACTACAGCCTTTTTATGTAAGGTTTTGGTCGAAATGAAAACGCTAGTGCCCCGAGTGGGATTCGAACCCACGACCTTCGGCTCAATTCGCCTCTGCTCTACCACTTGAGCTATCGTGACTTCCATAGTTCGATCCACTCGGACACCAACTCCCTATCTCAACCTACAACCTTTCGAATTTTTCCTCCTTTTTGCCATTTTTCAACTACAACTTTACATAAAAAAGATTAATTAATTGAAAGAAGTAATTTGGTCAATAGACCACTAAATATTGGATTTAACAAATATCGTGTTTAATGTATTAAAAAATCAACTAAAATTATAACTAAAATTAAAATCTGTCGGAATCATTTCAAGGTCTGTACATTTAAAAGAATCAGCAAAATTATTCAGGACCTGTTAATTCTCAAACGCGATGTTTATTTTAAAAGTTAAGAGTTAAAAATCAACGAAAATTAATTACATCCAGTTATTTACTTATTTACAATTTGAAGAACGAGTTGGACATTGTGATCGAATAATTTTATACTTTATTGATTCAAAAAGAAAAAGAAAACTGTTGTTATTAAGTTTTTATTTATTTAGTTAGGATCTGCTAATTCACTTAATCAAGACTTGTTTAGTTCAAAATTTTATAAATTTGAAGTTTTTTTTCGGGGCGTCGGTGGCCGCGTTGGCACGGCGCTCATCACTGGAAGGTAAAGGTCCTGGGTTCGAATCCACCGGCCCTACATTCGAACCCGACATACTTACAAATGGGCTTTTTTCAAAAACACCGACACTGAGGGTTTATATGACCTCTGCTGTTGCGAACCCACCGTCGTAAAAAAGTTTTTTTCTTGCATTTTGATTCTTGTATTTAAAAACTGTTAGTACTAACATTTACTAGCTTTTATGGGAGTATCTGCACATGGATATCTTTAAGTAATATATTATCTTTAATCATGTAAAATGATAAATTTTGTAATTTTGTCTTTCTGAGTTTGAGACAGCGGTGCTTTGTTATTGAAATAAATCGAAAAATAAACTTAGCCAGGGCTACAATTTGAACTTAGCCCCTCTGCTATAATTTTGAACATGTCTTTCTGTTTTGTCTTATTCAAGTATGTTTTATTTTAAACGGGCTATAAAATGGAGACCGTGGGTTTGAAACGGACGTAAAACATCGCCATTTTGATAGGAACTATCGTCATCCAGGGCTTTTGAATAGGGGTAAATATTGAAGACTAATTTGCTGATTGTGAAACTGGATAATATTCGCACACGGTGTCTATTTGCAATTCGCTTTTATACCAAGCCCACATTGTTTTGCGCAATTTTCCTATGAAAATCCTAACGGCGAAATGTAAATTGTGCATCTTCGGACGTGGAATATATTGCGAAACATCCTTGAAATCCACTACTACAAAAAAATAAACGCAGAACTTTTATAACTACTAGTACTTCTTTTTTTTCTAGGATTATAAAATAAATTAAAACATAAAAAAACAAGCGGAACTTTCTCTAACGTTTTCGGCATCTTTTTGGCAAAATATTCATTCGTACATCCTCAGGACGAAAAGTGTCCAGATATAATCATGAAGTTATTAAATTTAAAATCGTGTGTTAACATTAAATACAAGATTTAAATAAAGACAACTGCAACTACTGAATAGTTTTTATTTTGTTGTTGTTTAATCGGTGTTTGTTGTATTCTCTATGGGGATTAAACAATTCTCGATTCGGACTTTTAATCTAAACCTCTCCAGTCCTGATTTTGGCCGGGGTTGAGGAAGGATGGAAGCCAGGATATTAATAAATTTGCTTCTCATAATAATCCTGCATTTAGCAAAGTCGCAGAGACATGAGAGGCCAAGTGGTAAATACGACTTTTTTTTGACAAAGTTTTCGCACAAACTCGCGATTATGTGGAAAATTTGTGCAACATACAATAAATCAAGGTTTTAATTCCAGAATATATTTGCAAAATTTCTTTTTATTAGACAGCTATTTAATATTTGATTAATAAAATGTAAGAACGTCAAATCACCTATTTCAATGAAAAGTGCTTTTTTTTAAATACTAGTTTGAAAAATATTAGACACGTGTCCGAGTCTATTTGCTAATGGGATCTAGGAGCCGAAAAAAAATATATTTCAGCTAATTGCTTTTGCTATATATGTATTTCAAGGTTATTATATATCAGTCGATTTTTTTAACCTAGGATAAGAAAATAATATGCAGGATCGTAATAAATGAGATCAGATATATAAAAAGTTACAAAAACGTTTCTAGTAAAGTAAAGTAGTTAAAAAATATATTTTGAAAGAAACAATTAGGATATGTTGCAAAAAATACTGATAAATAAAAAAAATCGTGGTCATAAAAAAATAGAAATTTTTGGACTGGATTACTATTAAACTTTATAAATCCTTTGGATTTTATCCAAATTGAACCTCATTAGAACTATTGGAGATCCTCATTTCTCTCCTTTGAGCCTACATTAACGAACATTAGATTTTATATTTTCATAAGTGAGAAAAATAAGGATGAAAAAACTCCTCAAACGTTTTATTTTATTTCTACGGTTCTAATTTATTTATCAAGTTGAAAAGTGTGTCATTATTTGTTCATAGGGTCCTAAATCTATGTAAAGATTCTGATAGTCATTTTTAAGTTATCACTATTTTTGAGATTTTCAAAAAGAATACATATCTCTGATTCTTTTCAAAAATCACAAAAATAGTGATGACTTGTAAATGACAACTAATCCACCAAAATCTTTACTCTATGAGCTTTAACTAATGGCACAATTTTTGTATTTGTAAATAAAATAAGAGGAAAATTTTGAGAAAGCAATATTTGATGATTTGCCCAAAAATTCAGGAATTTTTAAGGGTGAGATTAATGAATATCAACTTTGTTTCTTGCAAAAAAAAATTGAATTGCTTTGCTACAATTAATATAGTATTTTAATAGTTAGTGCCAATTTGCTAGCACTCAGAATCGTTTTTCTGCAAAGTATGTTGAAATAATTTTGTAGTGAGAAACAAAGATGATATTTGTTAATCACACCTTAAAAACCTGAATACAAAGTTTTGGATACATTAAAAAAAAAATTCTTAACCTTTCTTCTTTTGAATCGGTCCAATTTTTAAAAAATTCCAAAAATGTTTAATTAGCTGAAATTTGGGGGGGCCGCGGTAGCCGAGTAGTTAAGTCATCAAACTCTCGGCGTAGTAGATCCCGCGGTCGTGGGTTCGATCCCCACGTTGCCTCTGAACTTTTTCTGACGCCTAAGGGGACCGGTGAATTGAAAGAACAAAAGAAAAAACACGGCACTCATCAATGGAAGGAGCAGGATCAGATCTCAGCGACCTTGAATTTGGTCCCAACCCTCTTCAAAATTGAGTTTCTTCGATGGAAGAACACCGGCACACCGGGGGGGGGGGGGTCAAATTCATGCTTGTGTTGCGAGCCCCCAAAAATGGAGCCAGGGATAAAGTACAATAAGCTGTACAGCTGCAGTGCTCAGGAGGGAACTCCTCTAGTTCCTGGTATCCATTGAGAAAAAAAAAATAGCTGAAATTTACCCACTGGCAAAAATGCGCAGACGCTTGTCTAATATTTTTCATCCCCACGATAAGTTTTATTAAAATCAGTGATACCATTCTGTAGCCTCTTGTTATAGATAAATTATTAATATGATGATCAGTTACATATATGACACTTTACGTGTGAGCGCAGGTTTAATTTTTTTCAATAATCCTCATTTCTGTTGCATTAAACTTCAATTTTAAAACATGTAATAGTAAAATGGTTGACACTGAAATTATTTTGCTTAAAGTAAGCAAATAAAAACTTATTTTTTTTCCAAAATAAAGTCTATACTTTTATATATAACATAAAAATCCAAAAAGCATTATAAAAATTAAGTAATTTATCAATCTTGATTTTAAAGATAATTATATTTTCCTTCCTTCCAGATATTACAATATAGTAAATTTACAATAAAGTTACTTGGATTTAGTGTTAAAATGTTGAACCAATTAAAATATAAAATATTGTCAATATCATCCTTTTGATTTATTTATTTCTTAATGCTCATGCATTTCAGCCTTTACTAGGAGGAGCTTTACTCATTTTACCTTAATAAATTTTTTTCGTTAAAATTAAATTGTTATTTAAATGAAAACAATTCAATATTGTTATTGAAAAAATAGTTTTAAAAAATTGTTATTTCTCAGAATGGGCTAATTAAAAATGTATTACCCATGATCCATTGTCAAGAATGCGGTCTTATAAATGTAAATAAATCGTATAAACTTAATTATCATATAGTAAAATATAAATAAATCATTTTAGATTAAAAAAACATTACATTTTGAAGTAGCAGAACCCACATCTTTTGTGTAAAGGAGTGACAAAACCTTTTCTCCCCTACTTTAGAAACTGTGAAACGTGGTTAAAAATGTTAAAAAATAATTATTGATACAATTTTAATAGAACTTGTCCAGTCTATTGAGCTAAATTCATAAATTTATTATGAATAAAGTCACTTTAAGCTTATTTTAAATCTTGATGAAGGAAATGAGTATTTTTCTTTCTTTCAAATTCGTCTTATCCTTGATGTTTTATATACAGTTGGAAAACTCTTAGAGAAGCATGATTTAAAATAAACTACATAAAAAATTATTATGCAAATGTAGCAAGGCTGTAGTGAAAACTGAAATGTGGTTCGTGTCAGAAAACTCACGGAGAATAAGGAACAGCCAAATTTTAAATTGGAAGAGTTGTGATGTTCAGGAAAATAAAATATGATAAATTACCAAATTAAGGATTAAGAAATAAATAACTCTCAAGGTTGTTCAGCAATATTTTATGTTTTTAATGAGCCCAATATTTTAACACTGACCCAGAATATAAAAATAAAACAAAAAAACAAAGAAAGAGGAAAAGGGAATTGTAATATAAATGTTGTTCAAAGAACCTGTTCTTATATCAATAATAATAAAACAATTTTACATAAATATGTTATATGTGATTGTAATACTGTACTTTATTCAATATTATTTTTATTTTATTTTTAAGGTTATTATCACCATCGCCAGGATTCATCACATAAAGAAAAAATGGATGTTAGATTTGGGGTGAAAAAATATGTTACATATCTAATACCCTTAACCTACCATATGCTAAATGCGAAAGTAGCTGATTTTCAGAAAGATAGTGAAAAACCATTATTTAATTCATATCATGGTTACAAAACGTTAGGAAACGTATTTCCTCGACATATTGCAAATCAAGCCACAAAGACGAAAAATGAAGATGTAGGCCGTGCAAACAAAGGAAATGTCAAATTTAATGGTCCAACGTATGAGGTCATCAAACATATTAACTGTAAAATAAACACTCCACTGTGTCCCTTCCTACAGAAAAAAAGCCAAAGTAAGATTCATAATAAATTATATTATGATATGGCGAAATGGGCAGTCAAAAAATTTTTGCCAATAGAAAAAGGGCAATTTGAAAAAACTGCTTATAAAAATAAAAAATTTATTGAGAAATTAATTACAGAAGGGAAGAACATAATAAATATTGGAACTGAACAGACCAAAGGATTGATTGGTTTTGCGATAAAACCAATGAAAGAAATAAATGGAAAAGATGACATAAAAGAAATGTACAATGAAAATCAGCCCACTGAAAAAGTTAACCGATTTAATATTGAAGTACAACCCGTAAGCAAGCCACATGAAGTCACTGTAGCTCAGTTTATTTTAAACCAGCATAAGAACAAAATAGAGGAAGAAGCAAAACTTGACCATGCACAGAATGGCTCATTAAAAATCAGGAATAATTTTTACAACACAACAAATGAAGAATTGACAAAAGATAAAGCAAACATAGATGTACAACAGAATAGAAAATCTCCAGTTGAATACTTCGTTATTGAACTTGCGGACAAAGGTGAAAGAACATTTAATGAAAGTCTGGAAGGAGCAGTAATTAATAATGGAAAAACATATGAAAAATCACAAGAAAACAATGCTACAAATGATCTTCATAAAACAAAAGATAATACTCTTAAAGTTCTTCAAACAGTATTAAATGTGAATGAACGTGAAAAAATTAATACTGAGACAGATTTTAATAAACAACAATTAAGAAGAATTGTCAACAATCAGAGTCATCATGCTGAAGAAGAAATTATTTCACATAGTCCTTCTATGGTGACTAACATCAAGGATAATAATCCAAAAGATGCAGATAACATTAAAATTGACATATCTTCCGAACAGACTGAGATTCAGAAGAATCTTGAAGAAGATACAATTTTAATAATTGAAAATGTTGCAGTAGATTCCAACATTAAAAATATGAATGGGAGTGATTATACTGAAATGGAAATTAGTATTATTGATACATCTCATCTAGAAAATGGTAGTATTGTACCATTAGAAAAAGAAAAAGTTGCTATTATTGAAAATTTTCCCAATGAAAATCCACAACCCACTATTATAAAAATAGAAGTTGACAATGCTGAGAGCGATGTAGCAAGAGATGCCACTAAAGATGAATTTACTGAACATGCTGACGAACATAAAAGTGACCCTACTGAAGCCGAACGAGTGGTTAATATTGAGAATGGATCCGTTGTTGTTTCAAGTAAAATGAATGAAAATGAACACAAGATTTTGAAAAAGGATAGTGATAATAGAGATCAACTGCAAGTAGAAATGGCAAAGAATGATGAAGAAATAACTCTCAAAGAAAAAACAGAAATTGTGAGTGAAGGTACTTCACAATTTACATTGGATACCGATATACATAAAAGTGAGCTTACCGAGGCAGAACGAACAGCAGACATTGAGAATGGGTCTGAAATTTTTGAAGGTAGAACTATTGAAAATGAAGATAAACTTTTAACAGAAAACAATAATAATTTAGAACAACCTGCAGGAGAAATGTCTGTTAAAAAGGTTGACTTAGCGACTGAAAATAAAAAAATCGCTATTGAAGATATTCCTGAAATTGCAGGCAATTCTCTCATTACTAAACCCATTGAAGATGTTGGAAATGACTACAGTTTTAAAAGTTTAAACATTGAAAACGAGCACCAAATTTTAATAGAAAATGATAATAATGTGGAACTGCTCGAAGGTGAAGTGACTACTGAAAAAAATGAAAATATGCCCGAAAACAAAGAACTTATAATCGGAGATGTTCCAGAAAGAAATTCCGTCATTACTAAAAGCCAGTCTAATGAAACAGAAAGAGTAATCAATGTTGAGAATGAATTTGTAGTTTTTAAAAGTATAAATGATGCAAATGAACACAAAATTGAAACAGAAATCAATAACAAAATGGAGCTGGCTGTAGGTGAAATAACTGATGAAATGGATGAAAGAGAAGCAGAAACAGTAACAGTTGATGTCAAAGGTGTTTCTGAATTGGTGTTTTCTGGCAAAAATCAAAGTGAGCCGCTAGAATCTAGAACAGTAGACAATATCGAGAAAAATTTATATATTGAAAATCAACACAAAAACATATTACAGAATGGTAACAATGAGGAACAGTTCACAGTTGAAAAGGATCAACCAGCTGAAGAGAAAACTATTGATTTCAAAATTGATACTGAACTGTCAGTGTATTTCAACAAAAGTCAAGATCTACATAAAGGGTTAATTTTTGACTATCAACAAAAAACTATGTCAGAGGGTGAGAATAAAGAAGGGCAGCCTACAGTACAATTACTTATTGGTGAGAATGCAAAAGATATAGAAGAAGAAGAGAAAACTAATACCATCCAAGAAGTTTCTGATGAAGGTGGACAACTTGAATCTGGAATTTTAGTCAACCCTGAGAAAGATTTACTTGATGAAGTCAAAAGTATACCAACTGGAAATGAAGAAAACATTGCGGAGAAAAAGGAGCTGCCTTCAGCAGAAATAATTCTGGAAAATGATGAAAAGGATATCACAGCAGAAGAGAAAACTATTACGATCCAAGATTTTCCTGATGGAGGTGGACAACTCGAATCTGGATTTTTAGTCAACCCTGAGAAAGATTTACTTGATCAAGTCAAAGGTGTACCAACTGGAAATGAAGAAAATGTTGCATTGGAGAATGAGGAGCTGTCTCCAGAAGAAGTAATTGTGGAAAATGATGAAAACGATATAACAGCAGAAGAAAAAACTATTACCACCCAAGATGTTCGTGATGAAGGTGAACAACTTGAATCTGGAATTTTAGTCAACCCTGAGGAAGATTTACTTGATCAAGTCAAAAGTGTACCAACTGAAAATGAAGAAAACATTGCCCTGGAGAAAAAAGAGCTGCCTCCAGCAGAAATAATTCTAGAAAATGATGAAAAGGATATAACAGCAGAAGAGAATACTTTTGCGATCCAAGATGTTCCTGATGGAGGTGGACAACTTGAATCTGGAATTTTAGTCAACCCTGAAGATTTACTTGATCAAGTCAAAAGTATACCAATTGAAAATGAAGAAAACATTGCCCTGGAGAAAAAGGAGCTGCCTCCAGCAGAAATAATTCTAGAAAATGATGAAAAGGATATAACAGCAGAAGAGAAAACTATTACCACCCAAGATGTTCGTGATGAAGGTGAACAACTTGAATCTGGAATTTTAGTCAACCCTGAAGATTTACTTGATCAAGTCAAAAATATACCAACTGAAAATGAAGAAAGCATTGCCCTGGAGAAAAAGGAGCTGCCTCCAGCAGAAATAATTCTAGAAAATTATGAAAAGGATATAACAGCAGAAGAGAAAACTATTACCATCCAAGATGTTCCTGATGGAGGTGAACAACTTGAATCTGGAATTTTAGTCAACCCTGAGGAAGATTTACTAGATCAAGTCAAAAGTATACCAATTGAAAATGAAGAAAACATTGCCCTGGAGAAAAAGGAGCTGCCTCCAGCAGAAATAATTCTAGAAAATGATGAAAAGGATATAACTGCAGAAGAGAAAACTATTACCACCCAAGATGTTCCTGATGGAGGTGGACAATTTGAATCTGGAATTTTAGTCAGCCCTGAGGTAGATTTACTTGATCAAGTCAAAAGTGTACCAACTGAAAATGAAGAAAACATTGCCCTGGAGAAAAAGGAGCTGCCTCCAGCAGAAATAATTCTAGAAAATGATGAAAAGGATATCATAGCAGAAGAGAAACGTATTACGATCCCAAATGTTCCTGATGGAGGTGAACAACTTGAATCTGGAATTTTAGTCAACCCTGAGAAAGATTTACTAGATCAAGTTAAAAGTATACCAACTGAAAATGAAGAAAACATTGCCCTGGAGAAAAAGGAGCTGCCTCCAGTAGAAACAATCATGGAATATGGTGATGAGAATATAACAGCAGAAGAGAAAACTATTACGATCCAAGATGTTCCTGATGGAGGTAGAAAACTTGAATCTGGATTTTTAGTCAACCCTAAGAAAGATTTACTTGGTCAAGTCAAAAGTATACCAACTGAAATTAAAGAAAAAATTTTACTAGAGAAAAACAAGACTAAGGAACATCCCACAATTGAAAATATATCAGCAGAAGTAAAAACTATTGACAGAGTTTCTGAATATTCTAATGAAAAACAAGGTGAACTGCTTGAATCAGGTATAGCAGACAATATCAAAAAAGATTTCCAAGACACGATCAGAAGTATTAGCGTTGAAAATCCACATAAAATTTTATTGGAGAATGATAAGAATGAGCCCACAGTTGAAAAAGAAATAACAACAGAAGAAAAAACTACTGGCGAAAGTGAACCTGAATTGTCAGTAAAATCTGACATCACTGAGCCAATTGAATATGGGCAAGAAGCTAATACTGAGAAAGATTTCCAAGCTAAGATCGAAACTATTGTAATTCAACAAAAAATTGAATCAGATAAAAATGAGGAACAGTCTACTGCAGAAAAGGATTATAAAGATATATCAAAAGAAGAAAAATCTATTAACATTGAATTGTCTTACTTAAACCACACTGAACCATTTAAATCAGAAGAGAAAACAGACACACCTACTACCACAGATTCTGATGTAATACACAATGCTGTGAATAAGGAACAAATTAAAACTGACAATTTTATGAATGGACTTAAAAATATTGTTAACAATGATACTGAAGGTGAAAGGAAGACCCTAATAGAGGATATTATTGAGAAACAGCACACAAATAAAACTGATAGTGTGCTTCAAGCAAATGTAAGGAAACTCAATTTGTTTGAACATTTTGCTGATATAGCTACAAGGAGCAAGGATGAAAGGAATGGAACTGAAAACTCCTATAGCAATACTCAAAATCAAATAACCATAAATGGTACTAATGAGGAAACCATCGCAGATTTGCAACTAGATTATTCAGAACAAAGTCAATTTAATGAAGAAAAAGCCTTTATGGCTACGGGTTTTCCAGAACCGGCAAAATCAATTAACTCATCTGATATTACAAAATTAGAACACCTTACACAAACAATAAGTAATAGAACTTTTATTCCAGCGGAAAAGAATAACCAACTTAAAACCCCATATGCAGAAAGGAAACATATTGATTATAGTAAAAAGTGGTTGACCATACAATTTGAAAATAAAACTTTTGGAAGTACCAAAAAACGACTTGAAGAAGAAAAGATTAAAAATTCTGAAGGTGATCATGAAGTAAAATTATATGAATCCAAAACTATTATACGTCATAATGACAAGTCTGAGCCAACTGAAGTTCCAACCAATATGGAAGACGATAAGAAAGAAAAAACTTTGGACACCCACAATAAACCCTTTAAAATGGATATTTTTAGGGCAGAAAACCAAAACCTAAAAGAAAATGAAAATAATCATTCAGAAATTATAGAAACGTTAGATCAGAAAGGGCCAACAGAGCTGGACATCATAGAAGAAGAGAATAAATCACCGATAAAAAGACGTCATGTTCGCTCTCGTTCAGTGGAAGATGATCGTTCTGTGGAAGAAGGTTTATTACCATCTTTAACGATTAAAGATATGTCAGACAGTAATATGACCGAAAACATGAGGTCATTTTTAAACCAATTGGATAAGGATTCTATCTTAGATGTTATTAGTTCCATGAAACGAGACCATCTTGCTAAAGCAAAGCCAGAAGATAAACAATTTTTAGAAGAAACATTTGAAAAACTCAGGCTCTCGGTTCTAAACATGGATCAGGACAGCGATATGACTAACTTAAACCGCAAAGCACACATGCTAACTGATACTGGTTCAGTTTTAGGGCTTTTAGCTGAGGAATCATCAATAGTAAAATCAACTGAGGACTATGATTCTTATTACTACAGTGATGCATCACAGGAAGAAAGTGATGAAGCTGAGCCATCCTTTCTTGAAATGCTTTCTATCGCAAGCAGACACAAGGAAAAACACTTTTCTCCCAAAAACCAATAATTTTTTTTAATATATTGATTTGTGACAGTGCAGAAATATGCATAATTTATTTTAAATTGAGAACAAATAATAATGTTTAAATTTGAGTTTGAACATATTGCAAATAATGTTATAAACTTATATAACATTTTTATATTCAATATTACATATTTATTAGATTTTTATAATAAATAAAAACATATTATGTATGTGTGTATTTGTGATTGCTTATTTTTTTTTTTTTAACTGATAAAACTAATTGAAAAGTACTTATATCATAAAAAAATATAGGCCATAAATATTTCTCTTGTTTAAAAAAAATATACAAAACTAGTAAAACGTAGGCATTTTTATTGTGTACTTTAAATTTAAATTTGTTTTCCTACACTGCAAAACCCTATTTGAATCTCATCTGCGCTTTTTGAAGATATTAAACCATTTATTGACTGCAGACAAATTATATTCACGCTGAAAGCCTGAAACTAAAAAGATTGTCAAATGCAGGATATTTCATAGTTGCACAATGGGTGAGTAAATTTTGGGCAATTTTTCAAGGCCAACGGTATGTTGTTCCTCAAATTTCTGCTTCCCATTTTTATGTAAGTTCATCATTTCTTAAAAGTTACTGGTATTGTGGCACTCTATAGTTCAATGTATTCGTCCGTGAGAAGCTCCTGTGGTCCTGAAGTGAGGAGGCATTCCTCTTTGAATCTTCTTGTACATTAAGATAAAACTGTGACCTAGACCAAGACATAGAAAGCTGTTGCGTTAAGGGTTAAATTAACCGATTAGGATGATTGGGGAGAATAATGTGAGATTTCTGCAGAAGTGCAAACGGCGAAATGCTGAATGCATTTAGTAGTCCGAACAGCAAAGTTATGCACACTAAAATAATCATAAATGACCTAACAACATGAATAAATTTTTAATTAAAATAATAATTTTGTTATGCTATCCACAGTTCACAATGTAGGTTGTGGGAATTTGGAAAAAAAAATCCTTACTGGTTTTTTAATATTTTTTAACGTCGGGCTATTGACACATCTTCAGCAGTGCTAAATGTCAATTGATTAGAATAATTTAGAATTTTATCATTAATATACAAATAGAAACCTGTAACATAAATTGACAATTAATATCCAACCAATTGGTTTTTGTCTTTCAATTAAAATTAAATTGAACTAGTTATCAAATAGGCTAATTTCTGTTAAGTGCCCCATGAAACCAACACTTCCAATAATGAGATAATGAAAAATGAAAGATGTGCCCAAAATGTACAAAATTTTTTTTTTTTCAAATACCCTTTATCTAATTCATTTAAATTATTTTGAACATTAATTAATACAATAAAATGCAATTATAGAATAGTCCATTTTGAAGGTTATATGAAGCAAGTCATAAATTACATCATTTATTTTTTATAAATTGAGTTGAATACACTTTCAAAATCACAGAAAAAATTGTCTCACAATTTGCACATTGTAAACAAATGAATTTCATTACTTTTGTTTGGGTATGAATAAATTATTACGCTTTTCCTACACAGTTGGAAAAACGTAATAAGTTTATTCAAACGCTAAAATTTAAAAAAACACATTAAACAATAAAAAGAATAAGAATCAAGAATTTTCTACGCCTTTTTATTCAAAATTAATGACAAACTTTTTACAACTAAAAAAAATCAATAACTTCTTAATCTTCCAATGATGGAGAACCTGCTCATTAAATCTCTAATTGAGATTATACTGAGAATTTCACTGGAAAATTAAAATTATCAATTTGAAAAAGGAACACCCTGAAAAAAGAAACGATTCTGCATTCCTACAAAGTAATAATCATATATGTACAGAACAGTGTTTTAAGTATTAATAGAAAATTGATGCCATTGTGTCAGCAATCCGTCATCATCATCATCGTCATCCTCATCATCGTAATTGACATACATTTCATGTTCAGTTGTAATTAGCTCTGTTATTGCGCTGAAAGATAAGTTATATATTTTGAAACAAATTTAATTACAAAATAATTTGACTATATACCTTAAAATGTAATGCTCATCATTAGATGTTGACCAGTTTGTGACTCCAGGGTGGGATAACTTATATTCAAGAAGCCAATCCAACCAAGCTCGTAATTCCTAACATAACATTATTATTAGAAAATTTGTATCAAGAAAAACCAATAACAACTGACAATTATTAATTTAGCTAATGAGGAATGACAAATAAATCGTATATTTGGATTTATTTCAATTATTCTGAGCTCTCCTTCATCCTCCACACTAAATTTCTCACAAAAAAATATCAGAGGTAGAGGAAATATCATGGATGTATCAAAAAGAAACGTCGAATTGAGGCATCGCATTTTTTCATAGTAAACCAAAAATCTGAAATGCAAATTTTAATGTGTGAAGACTGGTATATCCATCTTGGATCATTTGTATCTACCTGCTTTCAAAACTTTCATAGCTATCATTAACAGACTTAGGATGTATAATGACTTTCTGGTTGTTTTCCGGTAACCTTACAGTTGTCAATATCTTCGTTCTTACCTTTTTAAGCTTTCTAAAAATGTACAAAAAATACTGTGTATGATTTTTGAGGTAGAAAAATAATTAAAATTATAATTACGTTATAACTGCAACATTGGGGTAGAGTGAGCCACAGAGTAATGCTTTTATAAGCGCAAGATTTTTTGAGTTCTTATTCGACTCGGGCGCTTTAACATTTGATGTAGAAAGATAATTCATGTCACACATTAATTTTGCAAACTGAAACTTCAACTCTCTAAAAGAAGGAAGGTATTACTTAAAAATATTATTAAATAATAAACAATACAAATATATATTGATTTAATAGTTATAAACTTACTGGAGTTGTTCTAGTATATTATGGGACAGGAAATTCCTATAACAAAAATGTTTTGCACTTTCCCAACTTGATCTTTTTTCATTTTCCCACAAATGTATAACTTTTGCCATAGAAAGATGATCACTTTTTTGACCTGAATCAAAATTCTTTTTGATATTATATACGTCTTCTTCCCTTCCCTATTGCAAATATATGTTAGTATGTGGGAATAACAAGGAAGAAATATGTTTAACAAACCATAGGTATGTAATATGCATCTTTGAAGGAAAGGCTGGCAGCTATTGAATACATTGTGTCTATACAGCTAAACATAGAGGCCAACAAAATCATTTTTCCTGTATGTGGATCTACCGGTAAATTAGCAAGATGAAACCCTAACGGGGTCAGCTTCTCATCCTCATCCAAAGCATTCATACTTGTTAGAAGCTAAAAATATATAAATTAATTATAAACATGAAACTATGTTATAATAACTTTATAACCCAGCATTGCCCAGGGAGATAATAAAGATTTTTTTTTAAATATAATTCCTGACGCTCATTATTTGTTATATGTCCATTTTATAATCTCTAAACCAGCCCGGCATTAAAAAACAAATTGTGAAAGTTTCATCGAAACACACATACAAACATTCACTTTTAAAGTAGTACACACTTGTAGACAAAATTACACGACTCTATAGACAAATCGCTGATTTTGTTTGTAGACTGTTGCGGAACAAATCCTAGATGATTTAGAACCTTTGTCACACATCCACACCTACACAACTCAGTTAAACGAGTTTCTGCAATAACATGGCAAGTGAGATAGCGGCCTGCGGATTTGCAGCTTGTTCAGTTTTAATTTTTGATCAAAAAAGGAAAATTAATTGTAAACACTGGTGGACAAGGAATGTTTTGGCAGATGGTCCTAAATTTGGATTGACTTTTCTGGACAAATTAATATTAGAAGATAGTTCACATTTCAGAAATTTTACCTGGCTAACCATCACGGATTTTGAAAAATTGCTTCTTACGGTGGGGAATAAAAGATGCAAGCAAGACGGTTTAGAACAGCCATTCCATCCTCCACACGACAAAATGTCTCAAGTTTTCTATCCGAGCTGGTAGACCATACACTTGCAATTTTTGTCTGCAGGTATTGCAGAACACTCGATTCCCAAATTTTCTATAGACAATCACAGAACTTTGTCAATAGATACAAGTTGTGTGATTTTGTCTAAAAGTGTGTACTAGCTTTTACACATAGATATAAAAAAGTAAGTACTTCGAGTGATAATTCAACAGCATCAGGATTGGGCGGATCCATCACTTTAGCAAGAAAAGGGGCAATTTTTCCCAACTGGAGGATTTTCGCCTGCAAAATCACTTCTTCCAAACGAATCCTCAGCATTTCTGGTAATTGGTATGCAGCAAAGAAATTTTCCCTGACACTGATATAAAGATGGTAACAAATTCCTTCCTGGACTCTACAAAAATACAATATTTAATAATCTACTTTGCAGTTCATTAAACTAGTGCATACCTTCCAGCTCTTCCTTTACGTTGTTTCGCATTAGCGCAGCTAATCCACTCTTCTTTAAGTGTCAAAACGTTATTTTTAATATCAAAATTCTTAACTTTGATTTTCCCACAATTAATAACGAAAACAACATCATCTATTGTAATAGATGTCTCGGCAATGTTGGTTGATAAAATTATCTTTCTCATACCTTCAGAAGAAAAATTTCAAGCTTTTAGTACAGGTGGCCAATAGAAAAATAAAAATTATAACTGACCTGCTGGCGGTCTATCAAAAATTGTTCTTTGGTTAACAGTTGGCATTAAAGAGTGCAAAGGAATTATCACATAACGACCTGTCACACAAATAAACAATTAATCGTTTAAGTGCAACTGAATTTGATTCATACTCACTAGAAGGAAATTTTCCAGATTCTGTCATCTCGCGGTTTAAAGATTTAATCTTTTCCCATCCAGGGAGGAAAACCAGGATCGCACCAGGACCTTTATTCTGACAAATATGTGTTAGCAAGGCAATAATCAGTTTGTTGTTGATCTCACTGCTTTCTGGCATCATTAAATTTTCTATTGTCTGTTTTGAATATTTACCTGCGATATTTCTAAAACAAAATGAAAATTGTAAACAATACTTTATTGTTACTTCCTCATTATGATTATATTGTACAATTATTAGTAATATTTTGTGGGTTTTCTTATTGAAATACTTTATCAGTATCACTAATTAAGAGCACTTACTAAGTTGTTATGAAAAACCATGTGCCTAAAGAAAAAAAACGTTTAAATTTTGTAGAATTCCCTCTCATTCAAGGTAACCAATTCAAAAGGGTAGACATTAAAATCATAATAAATAAAAAAAGTTCTAAAATGTACCGCCGAATGGAAAGACATATTAACATCAGGACTAAATCATGTTGAGGAAACCCGATGACTTCTTTCATTTATGTGAAGTTTAGCAAGGATGCTTCCTGTCACCCACCCTCTTCACCCTGGTACTGGATGCAGTCTTGCATGCATCCCTGGAAGGAAGGAAAAGAGGTATTCAATGGAGGTAAAATTGGAAGACCTTGATTTTGCTGATGACATTAGTCTCTTGGTACCAAGAATAAACGACCTGCAAGCCAAACCAATGGCCCTAAACAACAAAAGGTTAGGCTTAAAAATAAATTGAGAAAAAAGAAGAAAAAAAATTGATGAGAATAAATCTTAGAACTGCTGATGCTGGAAGATGGCAGCGATGAAACAGTAGATTCCTTTACCTACCTGAACATATAAGCAATTAATTCACTATTTTCGTGGTCCGCTTGACCAATTAATACATGACAATTAATTAAGGTTTTTAGTTGAGATGAAAAATGGCAAAAGGAGGGAAAACTCATAAGGTGGGGTTGAGACGGGGAGTTGATGTCCGAGTGGATCGAGGTCACGATAGCTCAGGTGGTAGAGCAGCGGCGTATTTAGCCGAAGGTCGTGGGTTCGAGTCCCTCTCGTGCCATTAACTTTTTTTCATCTCAACTAAAAACCTTAATTAATTGTCATATAAGCAATGTTGAGCTCGAACAGAACTGCATCCATGGACTTACTGTGAAGTTGTTACAAGTGAAAATGAAAGGAAAAAAATTTTTTGCACTGGGGTGGCCAGACTCGGGCAGAGGCGAGGGTGCCTTCGGCAAGGTTGAGCGAGGCCTGGAAGAGGCCGAAGACGTGCGGGTGGTATTTGGAAGCTGAAGGAGGCCCAGCCAGGGTTAGCGGGGACACTGGAAAGGAGTGGGGCCCAACCAATGTGAACATGGAAGCTCGAGCTGGGACTGGTTGGTGTGGATGAGCCAGGCGAAAAAGTAAAGAAAGCATGTGATAGAAGTGTTTTATTTAATTATTTTGGAACTTTTTCTCATCATCATGGAGTGGAGGGTTCACGTGTGCTAGGGGAGAACCGCTCTGGAACGAGAAGGAAAAGAATGTACTCAAGGTTCGAGCTTTTAATTTATATTGTAAGGTTGGTTTCTGGACAGTTTTGTTTTTGGTTTATTTTTGAAGAGACTTGTTTTATTTTATTTTTTTTTTTTCGTTTTATTCACCATACAGAGGACATTTTACTTTCTTGTTGTGTTTTTACTTTTTATTTTGTTATTTCACCCGAGGGTTTCAGTTTTCTAAAAAAAAGAAAACAAAATATAAAAACAGTGTGGCACCTGATTATTTTACTTTTGGAGACGAAGTGGCCAAAGACCAAAAAAAAATCTGCATTGAGCCCCAGGTACCGGGCGACCGGGTGAATTACCAACAGTCCGGCAAGGAACCGGTAACAAAGTATGCAAAAGAAAATGGAAATTATTTTAAAAAAACATTGAGAAAAAGGGGCAGTGCCAGATATGCCCTAAAATGGAACCTGCAAGGATGTTGGACAACCGAGGCAAATGTGGAGACGATCACTGGGAAAGGAACTTTTCCTGGAGTCAGGAAGTCTTGGAGAGGGGGATGGAAGAACTTTAGCTCTCTTTAAGAGCAACAGGAATTAAGTCAAGAAAGTCAACAATCAACAAGCATAAACAGTAAATCTAGCTTGTACTCCTCAAATAACTCAATATTAATCAACCAAATCCTATTGCACAAATCTGTATTGCAATTTCTATTTAACAAAAAAAAATGAAATGCCTAAAAATTGTTGTTGTGCACAAGGAATTTTGTAATAACCTAGTTGATGGAATCCATGCACGTGAAAGCTCAAACACTTAAAATATTTAAAACCAAGATTCATGTTCAAAAACAAGAGAACATAAACTCACACTTAATTATTTACAAATATTTTTTAAAAATTCAAAAGAAAAACAATCAAATCACCGATAAAATGGACCAAGAAGTTTGGTTTCTTCCAGTTCAGTCTTTTTCGCTTTTCTTTGTTTGTTCCTTTTAGTTGAATACTGAAATCTGCAATAACATAAATTATTCTTATTTTGTATAACTTGATTTGTATTTTATCTTGTAAATTTTGTTTAGAGCGTACTCATTTACCTTAACATTTCTATGACATCTTCCAAGTAATATTCTTTAACAGGGTAAGTAAATCCAGGAATGTTGATTGTTGGACAGTTGTTAAAATATTTTGAAAATTGATCTGCATTGAGAGTAGCACTCATCAAAATTACTTTTAAATCAGGCCTCTAAAAAAGAAAAAAAATACAATGTGATTTATTTATTTAATCACCAATTAAACTACCCAAAAACTTACAGCAGGAATAATGTCTTTTAACAGGGTTATGACCATATCTGAGAGTGTATCCCTTTCATGAATTTCATCCAGAATGACATGTGACACCTTCTTCAAAAGTGGGTCAGACCTCATGAATTGCAGAAGAACCCCTGTTGTTACAAACAATATCGAACCAGATTTTCTTGGCAGAGATCTATAATAAAATAAACAAATAATCAATCAGGAAAACAATTACGAGACTCTCGTGTTTACCTTTCAAGTCTTATTTGGTAACCAACACTATCTCCAAGCTTTTCTCCTCGCTCATCGGCAACTCTGGCTGCGATGGAAATCGCTGATATTCTCCTTGGTTGGGTGCAAATAATATGCGTCATGGAACCATTTGCATTCTCAATATTGTCTTCCAGAATGAACTGAGGTACTTGTGTAGTTTTTCCACATCCTGAAATATACTAATGTGATAATACTGAATGTAAGAATAAAAACTTTGCAAAATAAAACCTTACCAGTTTCACCGCTTATTAAAAGAACGTTATTTGTCTTAAGATGTTTGATTATTTCAAATTTTTTTGACATCGCTGGAAGTTTTTTTCTGAATTTCTGCATCTCTTGGTATTTCGTACTGGTTGCTTTGTACTTTTCCTGTTCCATATACATCCAATCTTTCTGAGCATCTCTATTCATCTGTAAATATACAGTTTATTTAAAAGCACTATATTATAAATTTGCATAAGTTCTCACATCTGTAGTGTACTCTGAATGAGAAATTATTTCAGACATCAGGCCCCCAATTGAATTTAGAAAATTTTTCTTAAATGTGCTCTCTTCAATATGTTTGTACTTCTCTTCATCTGTTTGACACGTTTTTTGGCCGTCCGCTCTATAAAAATACAATTTACATTTACCCCATAACCCATAAAAAGATATTTTATTTTTGACATTAAGGAACCAGACAAAAACTGCAAAAGATCAAAAACTTTCAAAATGTAACTATACCTTAGTTTAGTTATACTTGGAGGGGTTTGAGTAGTTACTTTGCTCAAGATGTTATAAATTTGCTGCTGTTTCTTTTCACTGAGCTCAAGGGGAATACAATCCTGAAACAGAATCCATAAGCAAAACTAGTAAATTACAGCTCAATTTATAACTACATACAGCTTTCTTTATCCGCTTCTCTTTCACTTCTCCAGAAGATTTTGTTTTAATGCTTTTTAGTCTGTAGAAATGCCCTTTAACAAATTAACATAAAGATAGTGAGTTTTTCTGTCACCAACTGTGACAGAAAAAATTATGTTAATACAAATAAATTGCATACTCTTTTTTTATTTTGTATACATACAGGAATTATATATAACTATATTAAGAATTATTAATTATAATTATTATACATTAAACTATTACTATTCAAATTATATCGTTATTCAGATATTGTGAGATGCGGTCGGGTGTGATGTAGGTTTCAGAAAAACATTTTACACAGAAGACAAACACTTTGAGCCCTGAAGATGATCTCAATAAAAGATGGAAACGTTGGCACGATAAAGAAAATGTTTTTCTGAAACCTACATCACACCCGACCACATCTCATGATATCTGAATAACTATAGATTAACGGTCACTAATCTCTACACACTCAAATTATATCATTGGAAAACTCATTAGGAAAGTACACTTCGGTCTTTGAAGCAGAAATACATGCCATCAATGCTTGTGCCCTGGAAAATCTTAAAAGAGGTTACACTGACCAAAAAAATTCTCATAAGATCAGATAGCCAAGCAGCCATTAAAGCATTAGCATGTAAAAGAATCACATCAAAATTTGGCAGTGAATGCATCTGAAATCTCCAAACACAACAACCTGATGATATCTTGGGTGCCAGGGCACAAGGGAATTTTGGGTATCGACAAAGCAGACAGTCTGGCCAGAGGAGGATCTGCAAGAACATACATAGGCCCTGAACCTTGGGATAACAAAAACAAATATAGAATCTTCCATCGCAGAATGGATCCAAACAAAACAAAAAGAGAAGTGGATAAACTCTAGCAGTGCTAGACATAGTAAACTTATGGTGAAACACCCTCACCAAGACTGGCAAAAGCATTGCTGCAACTGGAGAGGGCCAAACTCAGAGGAGTGGTAGGACTACTAACCGGTCACTGGCATCTGAGAAAACATCTACACAACATGGGTATATACAACGATGATACCCATTTGTAGATTATGTAATGAGGAGGAAGAAACAGCCACCCATATCATCTTCGAATGTAAAGCAAGAGCTCAATGGAGATTTAACCAAACGTACGGAAAAAAACTTAGGGAATCAAAATGCAGCAGCGAGAGTCAATGACCTGATACTTCTAAGGAGAAGCATTGAGTCTGTTGCTCTGAACTAAGGAACTAGGAAGGTACAATAAGCCAGAAGGCTGCAGTGCCTGGGGAGCGCAAACCCCGCTTCCTAGTATCCTTTTTTACCATACCATTGGAAACTACTTAATATGTCTAACCATGGGATGACCACGACCATGTGGTCTGAGATTAACCAATACATTGGTACCATAACCCACTAACAGCGGTGTCCCTAGAATGTATTTATTTATCCTCTCAAAAGATTTAAAACTGGACACCTACAATTAACATTAGTTTCATGATCACGTGTTTTTTTTTTTAAGTTTTAAAGCCATTTCTGGACAACATGATTTGACATCTTCACCATTTACATAGGTCTGTGGGATAAAGAAACCAGTATTTTGATCCTTACCAATCATCTCAATCTGCTTATCCTCTAGCTCTGACAGACATACAGAAATTATGAAGACAGATGGAGAAATTATGAAATGCGTCTGACAAACCAGCAAGGATAGGTAGGGATCTAATTTCTTGCTCACTTTACTGGTTCCATCTACTAACAGTAATTCAAGTGTCAATCAATTCAAAATATATTCATCAACTTGCAGACCAACAACCACCTAGTCTAATGAATGCAAACGAAAACAATGTACTTTTTGTCAAAAATGCAACAGATGTCACAATTCAGCATTAAGTCCCTGATGTAGACCTAGCTCTATTGTTGGAATCAATTATCATTACTGTTCTGCTGGCTTAGCCACTGTGTCATCAAAATGGCTGAGATGAAAACGGCACTGAGATAAAAGGCGTACTAGTAGAATTCAGAATCAGGGCAATCTTAGAACTATCCTTTCTAAACCTTTTAGATTCAACAACAATCAACTATATATTTTTCAAGCTCTAAAATTTAAACAATTATTTTTGAAATGTTCTTGTTTGTATTTCTTTAAAAATAACCTTTTTGCTGGATCAAACAATGAGTATCAAAGAAGACAAAAAGTAATTACTAATATTTTTATATTTAAAGTAAATACTATTTTTTATTTTAATTTTTCATTACATGTTGTTTTTAGATTTCTTTACAATCATAAAATTAATTTTAGCAAATTTAATTCTCATTATTTGAAACAATTTGTTAACTGTAAAAATTTTAAATTTTTAATTTGAACTTTCTTTGTGGTATACGTGGCAATTATCGTATTCTTTAATTTTTATTTTATCTTTATTTGGATTTATTGCATTATTTTTGTTTTTCTCTCTTCATTAATTTTTTTCTTTCATTTATTTGATCTTACACACCTTTTAAGTTCTTTTGATTTAATTTTTAGCAATAGTTCACTGACATAACTCCTGCCACCTGTTACAAGCACTGCTTTTAAGTGAAGAGACGAAAATCTGCAGATTGGTTGAATGACTTACTTTTTATTTATTGTTTTATTATTTTATCCTTAATTTTTTTCTCTATTTATGTTTTATCTTAATGTATTACTGTACTTTTCAGAAATAAAATTATTATTATTTGTGGAGCATTCACCGCAACCAGACCACAATGTCTTTATTTTCCATTTTCTTACATTAGAAGTGGGATCGGAAGTGCCTCCAATATACCGGCTAGTTTAAAAAAAAAGTGTTTTTGTGTGCCTCCTTTTGCGGAGTAGAAGAAAGAATACTGAACAGAAAATTTAGTCGTAGAAGTTCCACAGAAATATTTTACCTGTTTGGTGACGCTACTAATTTAAGACTTAAAAAAAATTAAACTGATTTAACTATAATTATACTTTGTGCTATAAGTTTTAGTATGTGTTCAGACAGAGGTAATTTGTTTTAATTTTCATAATCAGTACTAGAACTGTACCACATTGATTAGTGTTCTTGTATTTGCTGTGTATTTCTCAGTGTGTTTACGTCTCTAATTTTAAAATTTGTAAATTAAATCTTTTTCATTCTGATAAGTTCAGTTATAAAAAAAAATCGGTCAGTTAATGGTCGAGCCAGTGTGTTTTGTTTGAGTATGTAATGTGCTCAGTGTCAGTCAAGTTTGTGGTCAAGCCAGGGTGAAGACTGAGGTCTCACCAGCGTGGTAAGTTTTGGGTCTGGATTTATTAGTAGTCTCACGAGTTTGTATCTGTCTCGGTCCTGTTAATGATTGAGCCGGGATGATCACTGAAAATGATGCCATACTATTTCCCCTTGCTTAACACTAAGAAATTTTTTTTTCAGGTACACGTCCTTGTGAGTGAAACTTTCATCAGGAATACTCTGTTTAGGAGGTTGATGTTATCAGGCCACAATAAATAGACTTTCAATGTCCAATTGATTTTATTACCGTTTTCAACCCACTGGATCATTCTAAAGGTCATATAAAGTTTTATATGTATAATCTTTAAGATACCGGCATCACAGCACATCAATGTCATTTAGAGTCATTGTTGCAAGGTTAATAAATTTAAGTTTTTTTAATAAAAAGAGTACTATGTTAGTCATCTCAATGGACCGTCGGACCCTGACTGAACAATTCTAAGTTTTTCCAAAAGGAAAACACGAACCTGGAAAAGGGAAATATCCAACCACACAGATAAAATAAAAATGTATAATTTGATCTTATGAAATCCGATAAAAAGCTATATTTACCAAAAATGCCGTGTGATGGAAACAAAATAAAAAAAATGCCTTGTTAACAAAAAAAATAAAATAAAATAAAAAATTCCTCTTAAGAAAAAAACAACACAATTTCACCTTAATCAATTTAAAAAAAAAATACTACTTATAATCACGCTTAATTAAAAGAAGGAGCGGGCACACTCCCTGAAGGAACAAGGATTCAGGAATTTACAGAAAAAATAAAGGATTTGGCTCACCGTCATTGACTCGCTCATGTCCAGTCACATTTTTCTTATCTCCCGGGGAAGAAGGTCCCCACCGGGGTTGTTTGTGTACCAATTTTGCACCCTTACAACTATATAATAAGTGCTGTGATGCCTGTATCTTAAAGATTATATATATGCAAGTGTATTTGACCTTGACCCAGTGGGTTGAAATGACATGACGATTTAGAGACATTGTTGCAAGGTGTATAAATTTAAGTTTTGTAATGAAAGAGTACAATATAATAAGTGCTGTGATGCCGGTATCTTAAAGATTAGACATATAAAAGTGTATTTGACTTTGACCCAGTGGGTTGAAACCGGTCGGTAATAAAGTCAATTGGACATCTATAGGGGCCTGATACCATCAACGTCCTGAACAGAGTATTAAAGCTGAGGTCCATAACATCCCACTGCTGTTTTGGGTTTCATCAGGATTGGCTGGAATTGAGTGATGTCGGTATCATGCTGACTTAGCTATTGTGTGATCAGACCAGCCGAATCAAGGCGTTCGAGCCTTCACCGCAACCGAACCTCATTGCGTCTTTTCTCCATTTATTTTACACTAATTGTCAATTAATTTTGCGGGTTGGAAAGCTGAAAAAGTGACAAACCAATGGCAGCCCCTTTCGCCCAGAACGGATGTCTGGGAGCAGCCAACTCTTCTTCGGTGAACTTTGGGAATCTGCTGTTGATCTGCCTGCTCGGCTCTCCATGTTCTGTCGACAGTTTGTTTTTTCAAATCAAACTCCATCCCATTTGAACAGATTAAAAATTAAGTCTTTGATTTCAAGCTCACCTCTACCACTACTCTGTTTCTTCGAGGTTTTTGGCATTTCGTGAAGGCGCCGGTAAACAGGAGGGAAAAGTTTACCTGGACGTAAAATTATTACGGGTTGGATCCAACCTTCAGATCAAATCGTGTTCATTCATGGCTCGACCCTCCCTGGACTGTGCAGTGCCCACGGTTTACCTTCCAGCGGGCAAGAATGCCTACCGAACGAATTTACCAACAAAGTAGAACAGAAAGACTGAAAAAAAAAATGTAAAGAAGAAGGTTACACCGTCTCGCATGGACACATTACTTATTCGTGATGTCATAAAAACAAATGGTTTTATAGAAAAAATATAACTGAGATTTTTTTTTAAATGGCAATTTTAAAAAAACAAGTAAGAAAGTCTTTTTAATATTTTTCATCCTGTGCTTAACAGTTGGACCTGTGTTCTGAAAACGCCTGGATTTCTTTAGTTTCAGTTTATGACAAATATCATTTATTTAATTCTATTTAAGCTTTTTTTAAATGAATTAACTTAAAAGTCGGTCTCTTAGTATAAAGTTCTTTATTAAAGTTATTCAAAATTTTGAATAGTTTATAGTACAAATTGCTGTACTAGAGAGCAGTAGTTGTGGAACGCCATTCTTGAAAGTTCAACCCGACTCATAAAGCCAGGAAAACAACACCCGTTGGTTGTTCCCTGGACCCGTACCGACACCGATTTTTTTTCAAATGTGTCTTAAATAAACGCGTTATTGGTGTGGTTCGTGTATTCAGTTGATTTTTTCCCTTTGTGTATTTCGTTTCCAAATGATTTCAAACCGAAAGTTCTAGACGGGTGATAAAATGCCAGCGTTTCTCCAAAGCATCGAGGTGGAGAACTTTAAATCCTACAGGGGCAAGTTCACCATCGGACCTCTGAAATCTTTCACAGCCGTTGTCGGACCGAATGGCTCGGGTACGTCCAGAAAATAATTGAATTTAAAAAAAATAAAAACAACTGATTTGGCGCTTAAAGCTCATGTTAGGGAATTTCTTTCTGGCGCCTCGTTGGGATCAACAACTCATGGTTTAAACTTTTACCTTAACGATTCACCCTAAAAGAAAACAGAACTTACTGTGATTCATATCTAATACACCTGTTGAATCTTTGGACCTCTTAACCTGCCAGAAAAAAAATCACAAAAATCTGACACTTATTTGTTTATTTTTCATAATAACTAGGTATAAATATCAATAGTTGACTTCAAACGTAAACACAAAATTAATAACTTGTTTACCTTTATAGTGTTCCTAGGTCTTTTACACTCTTTAGATTAAAAATAAAGAAAATCAGTTCAATTTCAGCTTTGGCTAATGATGGATGTAGTGTTACATAGCTCAAGTTCTGGGTTTGCTGTGCTATACCATCCTCAATGGTATACAGGAATTTAGGGCCACCGGAAGTCTCAATCGAAGAGAAGGTTAAATGCGATATATGTCAGCTAGATACAATCGTTTTAATGCTCTTATTACACTACGCATTAATGGCTTCCTTGATAAGTTAACTCCAAACGGTCCAAAATTGTAAGGGTGAGCTCTAAAATGGTTCTCATAAAGCTTCATTAGAATGGCGTAATCACTAGACATCCTGTTCTCTATTACTTGAGAGGTATAGTGTATAATGGTGACTATTCACAGCGGCTTGTTTCGACACTTGAACAATGGGGGCAGTTCTCTGTACAAATTAGTTCCATTTTCCTTTTTAATGGATATCAGGAACTAGAGGAGTTCCCCTTGAGCACTGCAGCTTATAGTACTTTATTCCTGGCTCTATTTTTGGGGCTCGCAACATGTGCCCCTGGTGTGTCAGTGTTCTTCCATCGAAGAAACTCATTTTTGAAGGGGGTTGGAACCAAATTCAGGGTCGCTGAGATCTGATCCCACCCCAGATCTTCCATTGATGAGTGTCATGTCAGTTTTTTTTTACCCAATTCTGGCTACTGGTCCCCTTAGGCATTAGAAAAAAAGTCCATAGTCGACGGCAGAAAACGAACCCACAACTGCAGGATCTACTAGCTGAAACTCTGACGCCTTAACCACAGTTCCTCCGGTTTGATTTGTATCAATCAGATGATCGGGGATAAAGAATGTTTTGCTGCCTTTTAAAAGATAGGGTATGGGGTAGAATCAACAACCATGCTCATACTGTAGTACTGATTACCATATAGAATGGTATCAGTGTATCTTTGATTGCATTAAGGTACATCGAGGAAGTTCTGGAAGCTGTGGTTTTCATTCCATTTATTGGCTACAACTTAGTGTTAATGCACGATGTCGACCATACATAGTTTGAGTTTCAACAGCTTCAACTCTTGTTGAAGAAATGGGATTCTGTTTCAGAAAACGAAATCCGATTGCTTATTTAATTGATGCTTATGAGATTTAAGGCCCTCTGAGAGGCCAGAGGAAATAACACCTTATTAAGAACAAAGCTATGCTATTTTATCATTAAATGATTTCCAGTGTTTTGGTGAATTTTCTTTCAAACCATCAATTAATATATTTTTTATTAAAACATGAATTTCTGATCTCATTTAATTTGGTTTTCATTGAAATAAGTAATTAATTGTAATTAATATAATTAGAAAACTACAGAAATAAACAAGATTTATTAAGATATATTTTAATGTTAGCATACCCGTGAAGTAATTTTCACAAAATCTGAATAACTTTTTCATTAAAATTCTGAGGGGTTCAAATTTATAACCGCAAGCATGGCAGATACAAGTCAGATGGCGTAACGATCAGTTCCCACAGGCCTCAGCATTATAACTACAGTCAAACTTCTCATAAATGGGCATCACTCAGGAATGGAATTATGTCTGCTTATTAGAAGGGTCCACATATAGTTTAGAGTAGTTTTGTTGCTTATAAACTTTTCTCATATTTATCAACAGGTCTATTACATCCAAATGTAACATTCCTTACTCCACATTGGGTGTAGAATGCACAAAGATCACTGATCGGCCTGTTGCTTTTTTTCTCCAAATGTCCAATGCTACGTAAAATTTTGGGACATCTTGCTGAAAAGAGTCCATGCTTGCCTTCCACATTTGCAGGGATAGATTTTGAAGTTAACAAGTCAGGGGTCAAACCACTTAACAACCGTCTTGGCCTTTCATTTACTGCACCTAAGCCGTATTCGGCTCTTTACAGTTTGGTGGCTGATTTTTTTTGTTCTCTGCTTTTTTATTTTTGACGGAAGCTTTTTATTTGCGTGTATGAATGACGGTCGCATCTCTCTCACTCCTGGCGAGCTCTTGGTTTGCAAACCACTTAACAATATAGTTTTTATTTATTCTCATTTAAAATTCTAAAGGAATCGAATCCTTAACATGACAAATAAAGTTTGATGTCCTATCTCCCCTGGCCACCACGGTCCCCAGACATTACAACTAACAAGCTAAGCGGACATCATGATTGGAATTTTGTCTGCTTATTAGAAGGGTCAACATATAGAAAAAAAATTAAATAGGATTATTTCTTCCTGTGGAGAGCCACACTGAAAAAGTTGAAATGCTGAAACGCATTTAATCACTACTTGAACTGAAAACTGACATGCAGAACCCTTTTTTTTAAAGATTTTTTTTTTTTTTTAATTTAATTTATATAATTTATTTTAATAAATCTCCTTCAAGCTTTACTGATCTAGCATTTTGCCGTACCACTAGGATAGTACTTCAACAATGACACTTGATATTCCATCTTCTGACAAAATGTGTGGTGATCAGTGACCAGGTGCGATCTGGTGTTTCATGTTCAAAAACATTTTCTTTATCGTACCAACGTTTCAATCTTTAAATTCACTAATTTCGTGGTCCGCTTGACCAATTAAATCGTTACAATTAATTAAGGTTTTTAGTTGAGATGAAAAACCTTAATTAATTGTAGTTTCAATCTTTATTGAGATCATCTTCAGGGCCTGAGATTTACAAACATTTTTTAAATTTAACAAATACATGTAGGATGTGGAAAAAAGTGAATTTATACAATGCAAAGAAATATTTTTTTATATTCAATCAAAGTATATCTACCCACTCAAAGTGTTTGTTTTCTGCATAATTGTGCCATTCTTGCATGTCGTGTTGAGAGTGCCAGTGAGATATTGCTGTTTTGTTTATAAACACAAAACATAACCATAAAACTGCAATATCTCACTGGCACTCTCAACACGACACGCAAGAATGGCACAATTATGCAGAAAACAAACACTTTGAGTGAGTAGAAATACTTTGATTGAATATAAAAAAATATTTCTTTGCATTGTATAAATTCACTTTTTTCCACATCCTACATGTATTTGTTAAATTTAAACAACGTTTGTAAATTCCAGGCCCTGAAGATGATCTCAATAAAGATCAAAACGTTGGCACGATAAAGAAAATGTTTTTCTGAAACCAACATCACACCAGAAGACCGCACCTCACAACTAGACGACAAAATGTTAAAAATTCTGTTCTTATTATTGACCAACATTTGACTCACTCTTATCAGCAATGTTAATGCTTAATGTAGACAGTAGGTACTGACTGTTTAAGCTAGTAATTTCTAAAATCAGACTTAATTCGCCGCTTAATAAGAGACTTATTTATTTGTTATTCACCCATCTATCATCTTTGCTATTAAATTCAAGTTACATCTGATCATTCTGCTGTTTTCAAACTTACCAAAACTTATATAATGAAGTTTTATCTTACCTGAACCCTAGGAGGTCTGTCATGGCTATTGATTCCTGTCTAACTTCGTCTGTGTTTTGGACTCCAGCATAACCCTTGGATTTTTATTTGAGAATAAATTGGGAAAAAATATTTTAATGTGGCTCTCACCCCTCGACCACTACATTCAACAAATAGTTACATGTTAGCCCACTTGTACGACAGGAAATAATTTAATCTTCTTTTAACCCTATTTTTCCCAACATTGTAAAGAAATTAGTACAGTCTCAGAAAGGCAAATGTATAAAGACTGCATTATACTAGGACTTTAGAGAGACTAGACTGTATAATAAAATTAAATAAAAGACTAGGCCATGGAATCATTTGTTAACAATATAAACATGAATATATTTGTATTCAAATTGGATAAGATATTAATGCTAATTTGTTTATGTCTTAGGTAAATCCAATTTTATGGATGCCATAAGTTTTGTTATGGGTGAAAAGACGTCAGCACTCAGAGTCAAAAGGTTGAGTGATTTAATACATGGAGCATCGATCGGACAGCCGATTTCTAAAGTGTACGTATTGTTAAAAACAATGTATTATAATGTCAGTTTTAGACTAGAGGGTCATTATATTATTTTTGTTATGCAGAGCCTCTGTCACAGCCGTTTTCCTTTTGGAGGATGGAAATCTCAAAAGGTTTACAAGGACAGTTCAAGGTTCTTCCTCAGACTACAGGATTGACAGAGAGGTACATTAAAAAAATACACAAAGTCCTTTAATTAATTAAGTAAATTAGAAATGATGATTTGGTCAAATGTGTAAAAGTTGTAAGCATAATAATAATAATTTTTTTTTAAATTTTTTTTTTAATTTAGGCAGTAACAACTCAAAAATATCTGGGGGACCTGGAACACCTGGGTATTAATGTAAAGGCCAAAAACTTCTTAGTTTTCCAAGGAGCTGTTGAGTCAATTGCAATGAAAAATCCTAAAGAACTCACTTCTCTATTTGAGGAAATCAGCGGGTAATGAAGATTCCATGAAAACAGTTGAGGTTTTTATTGGGGTGATTTTTCATCAAATTATACCTGTTTTTAAGCTCTGGGGTTTTAAAAGAAGAGTACGATCGGTTAAAGCAAGAAGTGTTGAAAGCGGAAGAAGAGACCAATTTTTCTTATTTGAAAAAAAGGGGTGTTGTTGCTGAGCGAAAAGAAGCAAAACTAGAGAAAGATGAAGCTGAAAAATATCAACGGTTAAAAGATGAGTTGGTACGTTTAATCATTTTGGTTTATTTACTTAAGATTCTAAATTTTTCATTCTTTTTACATTTTTTTATTTTAGGTGGAAAAAGAGATTGAATATCAATTATTTCGACTCTACAACAATGAGAATGATATCCAATACTATGAGACGGAATTGGAAAAAAAGAGAAAGGAAGTTGAAAAAATAGAGAAGAAGAAAGAAGCTGCAGAAGAAGCATTGAAAGATAAGAAAAAAGAGCAAGGAAAAGCAAATAGGGAGCTTGCGAAAATTGACCAAGACATTCGTGAAGTGGTAAATATAAACATATTCCTAAATATTCAGTTTTATTGTCTATTATGTCAAGATTTTAATTAACTCCGATTACTTAAGGAAGCGGAAATCAGTAAGAAGCGTCCGTCGTTCATAAAAAGCAAAGAACGAACAGCTCATTTACAAAAAAAGCTAAACACTGCCAAAAAGTCACTAGCAGAAGTTAAACAAGCCGCTGAAGCTCATTCTGAAGATACACGTCTCCTTGAAGAGGAACTTGCTGAGGTCAATAGAAAACGGGAAGAATACGAAGCGAATGAGAAAGATGCTTCTCAAAGTCAAGGTCGTGATATTCACCTCGAGGAGACACAGGTAAATAAATCAATGGAAATTTAAACGGAATAATTTTCTAATGAATCAATTTACCTCTAGGTTCAAGAATACCACAGTCTGAAAGTTGAAGCACAAAAACGATCTGCTCAGTATCTTCAAGATTTAGATTCGATCAACAGGGAACAAAAAGCAGAACAGGATCAACTTGACAATGAAATCCGGCTTAGGACGCAGATGGAGAGCCAGATCAGGCAAAAAGGCCATGAGAGGGACGAGGCTCAGAAACGTGTTGACAAACTTACAGATCATATCAGGTTTTCATTTAACTTTTATTGATTAAAAACGTATATGTATTTTAATTACTTTTTTTTATATTTTAAATAAAGGGCGAGTGAGCAATCATTAGAAGAACAGAAGAAGCTTCAGATCGACCTTCAAAGTGATGTTGGTACTTCTAAAGATCGTGTCAAAGAATTGCAAACAGAACTCGAGTCCATTATGGAGCAACTGGGTGATGCTAGGGTAGACAAGCACGAAGATTCCAGGCGAAAAAAGAAGCAAGAAATTGTTGAAAATTTCAAAAGGAATTTTCCTACTGGTGTTGTAAGTATAACATTTTAAAAATGGCGATTATGCTTGCATTACATTTCCTGACAGTGACACATAATTTGGTTGTTTTTCAGTACGACAGGATGATAAACATGTGCCATCCGCAGCACAAAAAGTACAATGTTGCTGTAACAAAAGTACTTGGGAAATACATGGAAGCTATTGTTGTTGATACTGAAAAAACTGCGAGGCAGTGTATTCAATACTTAAAGGAGAATCTCCTTGACCCAGAGACTTTCTTACCATTAGACTACATCCAGACAAAACCTTTAAAGGAAAGATTAAGGTAATGACTTTAATAAAAGTTGTGCTAAGTATTTTATTATTTAATATTTATTACTTACTTTTGTACTTATTTTTATTTGTTAGGGCAATCAAGGATCCAAAAAACACTCGATTATTGTATGACATTCTGAATTTCCACCCTCCGGACATCAAACAAGCAGTCCTGTTTGCCACCAATAATGCTCTTGTCTGTGACACCCCAGAAGATGCGATGAGGGCCGCTTATGAAATTGATGGTGCCAATAGATACGATGTATATAATTATTTTCTTTAATAATATTTTTGCATAATTATTAGTTTGATTTAGTTAAAGGATAAACAAATTAGGTAACTTAATGTTACAAAAGTTATGTAACAAGATATTTAACACGTTGACTGCAACCTATGTTGACCATGGTGGAACCCAATTTACCCCTGGAACTTAATTTTAAGTGATAAAAATTTAATGATGGAAAGAGTTGCATCACTTCCAGTGCTAAGTCCACAGAACTTTTGTTCAATTTGGGTGTTTTCCACTACAGTCATAATGTCATGTAACATTGAGGTTCTTTAGCGTGCGCACCTAGCCGTCAGGCCTTATCACACATTTAGATTCTCAAGTTAGGAGCGACTCACCTCCGCACCGACGCACCTCCGGAAAATCTGCTTAACCGAGAGGTTCGGTGTAGAAGCCCACAAATCGACAGACATGCTACACAGATCGATAGACATACTGACTTCTCCTGCTTGTCTCTTCTGAGGGGGTTTGTTACTTTCTGCACTTAACCAGTGCCGTGCATAAAAGGATACCCAAAAAGTGGTCGAAATGCATCGGCCAATCTTCCACACTCCCTAGATAGAGAAGACGACTATCTCCCTGGGTAATAGCTCCGCTAGCATCGAAACCTCCGGATACACTCTGAACACGGTTTCAATTTTAGTGGAATCTATAACCACCCCCTAGGGGAGACCATGCTTACAGTAAAGGCAGCTCAGACGGCCTCCACCGACAAGCACCCGCACCTGTCCACCATTCCTCACACATTTGAGGGAGAGTAGTCAAAGCTCCTCGCTGGCTATATCCTCTCAGCAATCAGATCCATCCGGGAGGTAAATCAGAGGTCATATGCAAGTACTACGGTTCACAGCCACGAATGAAACACAGCCTCTTCTCTAGGTACCCACCAGGGGTCTCACCACTCAGCCACTGCGAGTCCTTACCCATGTAGCTGGGCTTGAACTTTGAAGTAAATACGCTGTTGTTCAGATGGTTATGCACCCTCCCCCGTCTATATATATATTAAAAATATGTATTTAGACAGAAACTGGTAATCTAAACCGTGTGTGCCTCTGATGCAGCACCCGCTGTTTGCGGCCAGCTCTCAAGCCAGCAACTCCCTTAACGCATGTTGAGGGACTAGATAGGCATAGTTTAGCATCCTCACACACTATATGCTTCCTTGGTCCTATCGTCCAAATGCATGCAGAGGCTGCTTAAGGGTGATTATGCATGCCAGGAAATAAGAGCCAGCTTGTGCTTTAGAGAGTTTGTCACGCTCTCAAGGCTACACCATTATTTTGTGCCTGGAAACCCCCCTCCTTGTAACCAATGGTTGGGAAGGGTCTGCTAGTCTCCTAGTAGCACAGTCCCAGGATTTGGATTGAGAAAAAAGTAAAAAAAATTCAAGATGCACTTACCCTCACACACATCCCACCTGCTCATTCAATGTTACCACATTTAAAACTCGGCGAGAATAATCTACCCTTCTTCTACGGCATCTCATTGAGATCCTCCAAAAGGCAACCTCCTTGCCAAGCTGCAGGCATGTCAGTCCGCATCTGACAACCCACCAGAGCACTGCACCAACACGAGCCCCCTGAGCTGGAATCCCATAGCGCACCATGACAAGGCGATATCCAATGGGACACCAGGGCTTCTCTTAGAGAGTCCAGACACTACACGGTCAGCAGGTGTGGCCCCTGCCCACCACAGCAGAGTACTTGGGAGTCACACTAGCATCAGTAACTTGATATTACCTCAACACCAGTACATCACCACCCAATTCAAATATAGAAGTCTGGTCACATTCACTTCCCCAGTATACTCTCCTCAGGACATGGTCGAACACCCTACACTTGGTATTACTCAAGTCGGAGTTAAACCACCTCTTCCTTTCATGCTAATAAATTACTATAAACACAACACAAACACTAAATACATTTAAAAATCCTAATAGACCTGGTGCTTTTACAAGATCCATGCCTGCTGCATTGCCCTAAGTAAAAAAAATCACAATTAAAAAAATAGGCATGGCCATAACCATTGATATTTGAGTCTTTCTGAGGTACCCTGAGGAATTAGAAACGAAAACTACCTATTATTTGGTAAAGTATGGATAGAATTTTAAAATCTTAAAGGGGAGGAAGCAGATCATCCACTGCACCTGAGGGGCTTAGGACCAAACATGTGTCTTATGCAGTCAATGTCTTAAATAAGGCTAATTAACAGCTTTTTTTATTATGAATAGGAGGAATGATGGTGTAAATAAATGATAAAATAATAAAAACAAATTTTTGTTATTGATTTTTTAAAGACCTGTATTAATAATTTTATTTATTTAAAACTTATTTTTGGTTTTCACAGGCTGTTGCATTAGATGGAACCTTCTATCAGAAGTCTGGTATTATGTCGGGAGGCAGTCTTGATTTGGCAAGGAAAGCAAAACGTTGGGACGAGAAACATATGTCGCAGCTAAAATCTATGAAAGTGAGATTTTTTAATCAGTAAAACAAATTTAAACTTGAAAAACAGCCACTAACGTTTTGTTTTTCACAGGAAAAGCTTTCTGATGATTTGAGGGATGCCATGAAAAAATCTCGTAAGGAATCGGAATTAAATACTGTCGAGTCTCAAATAAGGGGTTTAGAAACTCGAATCAGATATGCAAAAACCGACAAGGAAAAGACTGTAAGTTTGAATTTTTAGTTTTGTTTGCATCGTTTATGATCTATTTTTTGTTTTTAGTTGAAGCAAATTGAAGGGTTGGAGCAAGAGTTGAGGGTCATGGAAGCTAGATATGAAGAAACAGGGGTATGTAATTTTCATTTCAGGTTAATTTTTTGTTTTTATGTTTTAGACAAAGTTTTCAAAGTAGATCTACCTTATTGAGTAGACATTTAAATAAATTATATCCACTAAAACACCTTTTTCTGCCATGTGGAGCATTGAAACAATTACAATGCCCCACATTTCTCTCTTTCTCTTAGCTTTTTACAAGGATGTTTTTAGAAGGTATGCAATCACCTCTGGTGACTTGAGGAGTGTATATCGTAAAACATTCTACGCTAGAACTTGGTCTTTTCTGTTTATTCTTTTTCCGGTTGTGTTCGAATAATCAAAAAACCCTTCTATGACGTAAAACAGCCTAGGCGTGAAAAGATCGAGAAGTCGATGGCCGAACGTGACATCAGGATCCAGGAAATGAAGGAAAGGATGAACTCAGTGGAGGATGTTGTCTTCAAGGACTTCTGTAGAAAGATCGGGATGGAAAACATTAGACAATACGAAGAGAGAGAATTACGGTGGGCTTTTGTCCCATACGTTATTGTATTGATGCATTAAAAGCAAACATTTCATGATTTTTTTCCCTTTCAGCTCCCAACAAGAAAGAATGAAGAAGAGAATGGAATTTGAAAATCAGAAGAACAGGATCGTCAATCAGCTTGAGTTTGAAAAATCAAAAGACAAAAAAATAAAAGGTAGTTTTAGTTCGTACATCATACAAAAATATTTCACAAGTTTACTTTTACAGACAATGTCACTCGATGGGAAAATTCGGTGAGAGATGCAGAAGAGGAACTAGATATTGCTAAAAAGGCTGAACAGAAACAACAGGGAGAATTGGAAAAAGAAATGAAGCAGATTGAAGAACTGAAATCGAAAAGACTTCTGCATAAGCAAGAAGTGGACAAAATGGATGAAGCTATCGGCAAGGTAAGTAGAATTTTCATTCTCGGCCAAGTATGTTATTTAATTCCTTTAACCAATTTTTTCTCACAGGCAAGAAGAGAAGTGGGTAGTATAGCCAAGGACATCCAAACAGCACAAAAATCTGTCACAAATATTGAGTCAAAACTGGAAATGAAAAAGGCTGAAAGACATAGTATCCTAATGCATTGCAAGGTAATTATTTTAAACTGTTAACTATTTCTATATTTCTTGGTTTCTTTTCGGGAACTAGACAAAATGAGTTTGATTGCTGTCTAGTTCCAGAAAAGAAACCCAAGAAATAGAAAAAGTCAACAACCGAAAAAGAAGAATTAAAAATGTTAACTATTTCATTTAATCTCATCCAAAATGTCTGTTTTTAGATGGAGGATATACAAATTCCAATGACTCATGGAAACATGGAAGATATCGGGCAGGAGACAACAGGTGGTGAAAGCATGGACACCAGCACAACTAGTTCTCAATCAATGAATGACAGAGAGAGCCGGTAATTTAATCGATTGCTCTTGTTTAATAGAAAAATCAAACTACTTAGAAAATCAATAATTCGCAGAATTGTAATCGACTACTCTGGATTATCTGAAAATCTTAAGGACATTGACGAAGATGATATCAAAAAGGTCGGGGACAAATTGGCCAAAGTTATCAGTGACCAGTCAATGATGCTGCAGAAAATACAAGCTCCAAATATGAAGGTTGGTTTTGTACATATAATTTTCAAAATATGGTTTTACTTCTTTTTTTTATACTTTTTTTTGTAATTTAGGCGATAGAAAAACTTGAACTTGCCAGAGGAAAATTGCAAGTCACAAACGAAGAATTTGAAAACGCAAGGAAAAGAGCGAAGAAAGCAAAACAAAATTTCGAGAGAATAAAGAAAGAGCGGTATGACAAGTTTGTCGAATGCTTTGAACACTTGTCCAATGTCATTGACAACATTTACAAAGTAAATATTCATAATTCCATTAGTATTTTGTAGAAGAATGTTTCTTAACTGGTTCAATTTTTAGTCTCTTGCGAAGAATCCATCAGCTCAGGCGTATTTGTCATCAGAAAACCCAGAGGAACCGTATCTCGATGGTATCTCGTACAATTGTGTCGCACCTGGGAAAAGATTCCAACCTATGTGCAATCTTTCAGGAGGTGAAAAAACCATTGCAGCTCTAGCCTTACTGTTTGCAATACACAGGTAATATGCCTCAAATGATTAAAAATCATTTGTAATATTTTATAATTACTTTTAATAAAAATGTTTTTCTTTTTTTGTTATAGTTATCAACCAGCACCATTTTTCGTGCTCGATGAAATTGATGCTGCTCTTGACAATACAAACATCGGCAAAGTTGCTTCTTACATCCACAGCGAGACGTCAAACCTACAAACCATTGTAATATCCCTAAAAGAAGAGTTTTTCAGTCACGCCGAAGCCCTTATAGGCATTTGTCCTGATGTAAGATAAACATTTAATATTTATCCAGTACTAGTTTTAACGTTTCATTTTTTAGGCTGGCGAGTGTCTTATAAGTCGAGTGATCACTTTAGACCTTTCAGAATACCAACAACACTGGTAAAAAGAAGGATTAATCATGTCAAGACCAAGTTTTACTTTTTGTACATTTCATTTTCTTTATTTTTTTAAAGTGTAAATAGTTACTTTTTAAAATTAATCTTTTTAATATTTATATATATATCCTTTCTTGTAAAGAAAGTTCTTGGTTTTTTTGATATACCTGTAAATATTCCTATTTTTTTAATAAGCTGTCAGTAATGAATGATTTTACTTATAAAAATATATACATTTGTAAATGAACCTTTGACTTTAAAGGACTTGTTTTCAAATTTACGTACCAATTTATTTAAAACAATAAAAAGTTATTTAAATAATAGAATTTTGAAATATAGTTTTATTTACGCATAAAAACCTTTCTATTTCCAAAAATAAAATTCATAAATCAACATTTTGGTAGTTAAATATTTAATGTATTTCCCTAATGATTGAAGATTGATGCAATGTGTTAAAAGCGCATTGTTTCTGACTTCGTTCTTTAAAATTATTGACTAGTCCATTTATCCATTAGTGATCTAATTGACCAAACTACTTATTTCAATTAATTATTCCTTTTATGTAAGGTCTTGGTCAAGATGAAAAAAGTCAGTGACACGATTGGGATTCGAACCCATGACCTTCAGCTCAATACACCACTGCTTGTAACCACTTGAGCTATCTTTTTTTTTCATCTTGATGAAAACCTTACATAAAAAGAATAATTAACTTTAATTGTTGACTAGATTCATTCAATTTATGTAATAAAAGAGGGTCATTTATCTAGCTTTCAATCCAGTGTTAAAAAAAAGTACAAAGTAAAATTAATAAATTTAAGGCATCGGTAGCCGCAATGGTTTAAGTGTTGACACAGCGTTCATCCCTGAAAGGTAAAGGTCCCGGGTTCAAATGAAGAGCTGCTGGACTAAGGACCTTTACTTTGCAAATGAGTATGTTCTTGTTCCTGTTTTTCATATTTACAAATAAGCATTTTTTCAAACAAATTTTTTGTTTTTAAAATGTGTTATAATGCATTATGTAATGTTTGATAAATATTTACAAATCACATAATGATGCAAGGTAAATGTCTTGCAGGTAGTTAACATTTGTTGCTCTCCTAACTTTATTCAAGGGCAAGGAGGGTCCCAGGCCATCTCAGCTAAGGTGGTTTTCCGAGAAACCTGGAAAATTCGGTAGGGATTAACTTATTACAAAGGACATCTTGAGGTCGTGGACATGGTCGGTAAAAGTGACTATGATTCTGAGGTCATTGTTATGACTGAATTTGTTGGATATTGGCAGGTTAAGACTGCCCCATAGTTCCCAGTCCATGTCCAAATGGATTTAACAGTAATAATTTTTTTTTGTCAACTTAGATTGTCATACATGGTCCAAGTAGTTTATAGAGTAGTCTGTAACATCTGTTCAGTTCCAGTCTTTTTATTCGTGTCGGTGAGTCAAGATAGAACCCAAGGTAGCACACAGTCAGTTTTAGGGATGGGATAGTTGTAGAGGAATATTGCTTTTGTTCATTGTTTCATTTATCTTTATCGTCCAAAGTTTGTTTCGTTGAATATGAAATTTCAATGAATATTAGACTTATGCATGGTGCTCTTCTGATTCTCTGAAACAATTGAAAGATCGGGATCAGAGGAAAGCGCTGTAGAACCAAGGAAGCCGTGCAAAGGATGCATGTAGTTGAAATGTTCTGAGGAATTAATTAAATTAATAGGTAATAAATTTAATTAATATTTACTACCTTCTTTTAGTCTTAATAAAGCATTAGTAACTTGAAAAAATTAAATATTCTATCACTAAATGATTTTCTGGTATTTTAAAATCAATTTTCTTTCAAATCATAATTTTTTTTAAATTAACACTTGAATTTCTGGTGTCTTGTTTAATTTGGTTTACATTAAAATAAGTTGTAATAAATATAATGATTAAAATGCACATAGGTCAAAATGAACAACAAAATACGTCTGGTGTCTGGTCTTTAAGTGTATTATGAGGATGTTTGGCACTGGTCGCTACCGTTTTATCTATTTATTTATTATTTATCTTAATTAAATCATAAGATCAATTAAGGTGCAGTACATAAAAATTACAATCATTATGGCACGATTGCTTGATCTTGGACTTTTATAAAGAGTGAGTGTTCATAACCTTTTACACAAAATAATATACGAACATAATAACAGAAGGATAATGAAGGAGAATAACTCGTTCTCAAAATTGTATTTTATAAAATTTATTTATTTATAAACACAGTTTACAAGTCCTTGACTTCCCTCAACCTCCTCACGGCAGATCTGACTGAGGTAGCAGCAGTAGTGGCGACGACCCAGGCACCTCCAGCGACTGTCCTTTTGCACCTCTTGCATGACCAGATGCCAACACAAGTTCTCTTCATGGCAGTCTTTAAAAAGGAAATAATTATCAATGGAGAAAAAAAATTAAATAATAGTATTATTACTTTTCCACAGAAAGAACAGGGATATTTTCCGTGCTGGGTGATCTCCATCTTCTTCACCATTTTACGGAGCGAGGCACCATACCTGGTACCATATTTACCGGTGATCCCTACCTTTTTGGTGTGCTTGGCCTGTTTATAAGAACATTAGTAGATTATAATTTAATAATGATGTACAAGCAATTTTGTTCTTGATAATTAGCATATTTCAAATGAACTGTGTGGCTGCATATTAAAAAAAATTCACATTTCGTAATTTTGAACACTAATATACATTTACAATAACAAAAGTTGAATATTTGTCTATTTAATTATGTTTATTGAAGACCAATGTAATAAAAAAAAAAAAAATGCCTACTATCTGAAATTGTAATGGACCAATGATTATGACCAAAAAAACTAGTGTATGAACAAAAAATGAAAACAAAATACATCAATAATATACAATTTTATTTATTTCCTCAGACTTGTTTTGAGTAAACCACGACCAGTTCATGTTTAATTTATTTATTTGCATTTTGTTGAATAATTATATTTAAGTCAACGGGTGGTGATTAGTGACCGTTAATTGATAATTATTCAGAAATCGTGAGATGCGGTCTGGTGTGATGTATGTTTCAGAAAAACATTTTCTTTATCGTGCCAACGTTGTGATTTTTATTGAGATCATCTTCAGGGCCTGGGATTTACAAACATTGTTTACATTTAACAAATACATGTAGGATGTGGAAAAAAGTGAATTTATACAATGCAAAAAAAATTTTTTTTAAATTCAATCAAAGTATTTCTACTCACTCAAAGTGTTTGTCTTCTGTGTAATTGTGCCATTCTTGCGTGTTGTGTTGAGAGTGCCAGTACGAAGATGATCTCAATAAAGACCGAAACGTTAACACAATAAAGAAAATGTTTTTATGAAACCTACATCACACCAGACCACATCTCACGATTTCTGAATAATTAACAGTCAATGTTGTATTTCAGTCTTGAACTACTAGAACAAACTAAAAATATGGTTCAGAAAATTCCAGGGGTATCTGGGAATCGAACCCATGACCGTGGGGTCTACAAACCACTCGTTCCCAAAAATAATATAAGTTGAGTTTGATGAGAATGTCAAACTAAAACGTTTTGATACATGGACAGAAAGTGCCATGTTTTTCATAGTTACTGACCAGGAAACAAGTCTTCCTTTCTTTTACAAACAAAAAACTATTATCTGCTGTCATTAGAAATATTAGAAAAACTTAATTATGCCAATAAAAAAGGCAGTTATCATAAAAATCTTTTTAATACTTATCGCACAATGTGAACTAAATGTGAGCCAATTAATTAATCTAACAAGGGGCGCAGACATGGCTATATTACGATAGGTTGAAAAATATTAGACTTGTATCTGAGTGTTCTTTCCAATTGACCCTAGGTGCCGAGAAAATAAATATTTTAAATTATTTTCTAAAATGTTTTTCTGCCTTCATTGTGCACGTATATTGAGGTTTTTCAAACTATGGTACATCAGGTACAACACTTTTCTTTTAATCTAGGATAAAATAATATAGTATCAAAAATCCAAAAATGCGTACGAAGGTTTTTAAACTTTTTTCTGAAAATTTGTTTTCTACTCCTTCACTAAATCGCTCAAAAGTGCAAAATTGTATTTGACATGTAGCCTTACATGGGTCCCCCCTACATATTGAAATACATACAGCATAATGTACGCTCAAATATTTTTTTAATCAAGAACCTAAGTTGTTGATTGGGGGGCATTGGTGCCTCAATGGCTCAGATGTTGACTCAAAGGTCCTGAATTTGAATTCAAGGACCACTCGACCCACGATCTTTGCCTTACAAATGAGCCTCTATGTTCTTACATGTCTGTTTTTCATTTACTAGGCAGTGACTTGGGTAAGTTGCATCCAAACAACACTGAACACTAAGTAGAGATGATAGAAAAATCATTTATTCGGCAGAAGCATCCACTTCAACCAAATAGGGTGTGAATCTCTTGATGTCTGTCAAATAACCAACATTTTCTAGATCTTGCGTGTTCTGAAACATACCATATACAGCACGCACACACATATTTACTTGTATGTTTGTGAAAAATTTTATAGAAGAGACCCGGCTTAACAGAGGGAGGGGTATAAATTGTAATACCTGTTGTGAGAGTATAAGACGTCAGATTCAATTTTATGCAATCTTGATGACTAATAAAAGAAAATTCCAATAGTAGAGAGTAAAATCAAGAGTACAGTAACTCATGAGAAAGTATACACACATGTGGGTAACATACAACCAGCCAGTTTGTGCGGATACAGAGAATAAATATTCACCAGTGCCATGCAAGCCCCAACACACCACCAATCATGATGGACAACAGTTACTGTCATTGCTACAGCTGCGGTTACTGGTTTTTTACGAGGGTATTTCAACTACAAGGTTATATGAACCCTCGGGGTGCCGATGTTTTTGAAAAAAGCCCATTTGTAAGTATGTCAGGTTCGGATGCAGGGTCGCTGAATTTGAACCCGGGACCTTTACCTTACAGTGATGAGCGCCGTATCAACGCCTAAACTGTTGCGGCCACCAACTCCCCTTACTCTTTTTTATAGTGGCTACAGTCACATGTTGCTCCATCTTACTTTTGATCCGTTTTCACACACCGAACACCTCGTCCCAATTTTTGTGATTCAGAAGAGAAGCGTTCCAAATTACTGGTTCAGCTTGGTACAGATCGAGGAATTCTGTCTGTTAAGTTGAGCCAATCCATTCCTAATCGACAGGAACAACACTATGGTGTTCTATCATTAATTTAACGAGTTAGGAAACGAGTTTATTATTGAAAAATAAATAGTGTTGATTGATTATTACAGTTGATATCCATACGGATTCCCAAATGTATGGATGTTTTGGTTTCGCCTACTTCACGAATATTTGTGCTCTCTGAAGCGAACAAGGAAACTGACAATTAGCTGATCACCGAATATTGTTGATCGATGAATAACCAAGCACCCATCTCTACCAGCTACTTGTCAGGATTTGGCAAATCTGCTTGCCATTCGGCGAATCCCGCATGTCTGGGGCCACTTTTGACCGTTATACTCTGTGTTTGACTTAATTCATTATATACGTGTAATGAAAGTTGAAAATTCTGTTTTTTATGAAATTCGAGTAATACTCTGATTATAAGTAGATAATTTATAAGCTGTTATTTCCAACTTTTTTTAAGCAGATTATTACCACGTAAGAATATATTAGAATTGTTGAGCAAATACTTTTTACAAGTATTTTTTATTATAAGATCTGTTAAAACCCGTGTCTGTAGGTTCTGCATTGCAAACCTGCAATGCAATGTAAAATCTGGGAAATTAGTAAAACAACCCCAGAAAATGTAGATGTGGTTATGGTTACAACCTCAAAAACCCACACAGATCGGCAATTCACAAATAATCATTTAAAACAGTCAAATTTGATCGCAATTGAATCTTAATAACTAGGTGAAGTATGACATGAATATTCGATTCGGCAATAATAATATCCAAATATAGAAATTTTTGATGAATTCGGATAATACATACCATTTTTACAAGCGTGCAATACAGCTAGTAACACTCAGTAGGACAAAAAGGTTGCTTCGGCTTTACCCGTGGGACTGTTCAAATGATCGATGACTCGAGGAACGCAGCTTGTGGAATTTATACGAACCTTCTATTGGGGAACAAGAAGAAAAAAAAATAATAAGAATATTAAAAAATAAAAATAAAATAAAGAAAGAATAAGAAAGCAGTTCTCATTCATGCTCTAATGTTGCCTTGATGTTTATGGAATTAAAAGCACTTTTTGCTTCCATGTCTTCTTCCCTCCAAACTAAAACCCCATATCCTACTCACCTAGATCTCCTAAAATTGTCCTTAGTTTTTTAAATATTACTAAAATATTTTAAAAGCTATCCTTTCTACTATACATACTGCTACATGTTTCTATCTTGTTTCTATTAAACTCATCATTTATTACATTTCTGTTAATTTAAAATAAATAGCCCACATTTTGAACTTCTCTTCACCTCATCCTTTTTTTTCCTGCAGCCTAGAAGAAAGCCCTAATAGTTGGCTTTCCCCAGGAAACATAAACCCACCCTTGCTAGTGGCCACCACCCTATTTAGTACAATTCCATCATTTTTGAGAAGTTTGGGTGATCTTTTTGAGGTCATATGGAGCAGAAACAACTTGTTCGGCTGTACCGAGCTTTTGGTGGTTCCTTCCACCAGGACTTGGCCCAATGAGATCAAAAGAAATTAATGAATAGGTATATTTAAATATTTAAGAACATCTACAAACAACATAGTTACTACTTTGAATAAAACTTTACATGGTATTTGCTCAATTCTTGCAATTGACGTTGAACCGTTTATTTTTAATATTGTCAGAAGTCTGGACTGATTTTGACTCTTAATGAATTATTTACTGAAGTTTTCTTAGTCTTAATAGAGGATCTTGGTTTCTAACAATGATTACCTTTCAATGTTAAAAATGAACTGCTCACCGTCTATTGCAAGAACTGAGCAAATACCATGTAAAATTTTATTCAAGGTAGTAGCTGTTGTTTTTTCTTGGGTCAAGCATTGATGATGGTGGAATAATCCGCCAAAAGCTCAGTTCAGCCCAAAAAGTTGTTTTTGTTCCCTTTGACCTCTAAAAATTTTATAATCCAAACTTAACTTTCTGCAGGTCGATAAACATCCAAAACAAACCATTTTTGAGATTTTATTTAAACAATATCCTTATTTACTTACTCCCTTGCTCTTATATACCTTTTTCAACCTGCCTTCCGGAAAATTCCTAGTTATGAGACATTCATCATCAAGAAGTTCAACTTGATTTTTTTCGATGCTCTTGGCTCCATAAATAATAATTGGTTTGTTTATTAAACTGACGCATCTTTTTGGTTTTTCTTCTACTGCTATTAATCGCATCTCATCCTATCTGTTTAACGAACTCAGAGAGTTAAAGCTTCAAATTCTGTCTCCTCTTCTTTCTTTTTTTCTGCTGGTGTAACCCAAGGCTCTATTCTTGGACCTTCACTCTTTTACATGTTTCTAAATGACTTTCCATTAGTTCTTAATTTCTCCCAATTTCATCTTGTGCCGATGTCACTCAGCTTTACATGCAATATCCTATGAGCAACATCTCTGCTCAACCGTCATCAAATTTACATTATTGACATTAACTTTTTTTTTAATGGTAAAAAATTAAATTCTAGGAATAATAAAAGATATTTTGAAAAAGTAACAAGTTCTTTTTATTTTAAAGATATGTACATTGTGGAGATATGCACAATATTTTCATTTATTCTTTTAAAGGAATGTTTTTGTTACTACTGAAACCCGTTTTTATGATAAATACAATTTAACTAATATAATTGTTTTAAAGATAAATTTATAATTTTTAACTACATAATTCCATTGATATGTTGACAAAATTGCAACTAAATGTTTTAACAGGATATTTAGTTTTTAAAATGAAATATAATAAAAACGTATACCCTAAATCTTTTGAATTGGACAGTATAATTAAATATTTTTATAACAATAACAATAAAAATAACTTTTAAATATTGCACAAGTTAGAAACATAATAAACGATTACAATTATTCATTTAACAAATGGCAAAATCAATTGTTTCATATAGGAATAAAAAATAATTTTAGAAACAAACAGGTTGAATTATGGACATCCATATCTTCATGGAAAACCTATTAAAAAAATAAATAAAACATACAATGTAAATTCTTTCACTTAAAAAAATATATTTAAAAAATGGAGACAATAAATAAAATTTGGCACGTTCAAATTTTTAAAAATAAAGCAGTTTCTTTGTTCAACTTACTATTATTCATAAAATGATATGAACAATCAATTAATTTTCAATTAATCTATAAATGATATATGGAAGAGAATTGCTTTTTAAATAATTTGTTCTTTCTTGGTTATTTTGAAGTAGCCTTTCTCTCACAGATAATATAAAAATTGACAGAAACAAAACTAACATTTGGACCTCCACCTCGATATGAATTTTGGTAATAAATATATATGTACATATATATTTATAGAATAAAAGTAATCAACAGTATATGAAATTATACAATTTATGATATTAAAAATGGTAAGATTGTCTATTGATAGTATCCTAAGTTTAGGAAGTTTATACATTATATAATAACATTACATCAATTTCGAAAGACTTCACTTCCCCACAGACATCCATTTTTTTAAGTATTAAGTACTTCAAACAAATAACTTGTACATCTCTTAAACAAGATATTGGAGCTAATGAGCTAATGTTGTTTCACATTATAAACATTGGAAATATTTATTTTTTATTTTTGTTTCCACTAGTTTATGGCAAAACAATTTGAAAATTAGGGAAAATTGTCTTAAGATAAAGTTAGTCGAACTAAACATAAATTCAGCCTTACTCCAAGGAAACTGGAATTTGTGATTTCCTATTTTCAAAATATATTTTGTGAGACAATTTCATTTTATTCAATAAATCACATTTAAAGGCAAGAAATTCTCTGATTGGCCACCTCATAGCTAACTCGCTTGCCATTTGAACTTGCTATTCATTATCCATTTCTGGCCCTTTGATCCATCACAGTTACGCAATAGAGGCTGACCTGGATCACGAGAATCTGGTTTCTGCAGACACTGATCTGTATTTAGATGTTTTATTGTTCGCTCCTGTAAACAAAATGCTTAATAACGTTTTTTTAACAGCATACTCATCTTTATGAAAGACAAAACCTTACATTTCTACTGTACACCCAAGCTTGGTTTCCACCCATTCCGTGGCATCTGACGAGTTTAACTGGACCTTCAAGATGGGCTACGTCTAGACAGTTGTCATCTGACATGATCTGCTGTCGTTTGGTATAAGCAAAAACCTATTTCAATTTTTAAAAAAATCAATCCAAACAAAATATTAAGAAAATTGTAAATTTTTTAAATTCCTACTTGATTTCCCCCTAGGCCATGGCAGTAACTCATACCAAGATTCTCTCCGCTTTTCCTACCAAAAGTGTCAAGGCAACTTTGAGATTCTTGATTCCTAACCTAAAAAGTTACTTAGTTTAAAAGATTTATTTATAAACCATTTAATTAAATAATAAATTATAAATTAATGATTTAATTAAACAATTAATTTCTAAAATACAGGTTTATTAAATTATTTTAGTTAAGGTCTTGACTTACCTCTCCAAGGTAGTAATATTCTAAAGGCATTTGAGATTCAGGATAAATATTCTCAAGATACCAACGAAAACTTTTACATCCCAATTTTTCTCTCAGGGCTTTCCTTTCCGAAACATTTCCTACCTGGACACCTTGTGCTCCTACCATTTGAAAAAACATTATTATTCAATTATACTCTAATTACTCAACAACAAAATGCACTAAATTTTAATCAAATATACAATGTCCACAATTAGTTTATACAACTATTAATATTCAATATCAAGCCATGCATATTTTGTTAACTGAGGTTTTTAATCAAAACAGGTTAACCACACCAATTTCTGTTAGTTCAAAGACAACACGCGATATATTTACAGTCTAAACCAAATTAAAATGCGAAAAGCAAAATTATTTGTAAGCCCGAAAAACAAAAACATATCAAACACAAAATTAAAATAAAACATACAATATATACAGGTGTCGTTTGTGTAAAAAGATGAACCTAAATGACAGAAATAAATAGCTATAAAATCAGCAATTTTGTAATTACAGGTTTCACTGTATAAAGAAAGTCTTCCAAAATAAAAAGAGGCTTTTATTTCTTTTCTTAAATAAATGTGCTAGCAGTGATAGTGAAGGGGGGGGGGTCCGAATCGCACCTGGGTTTATAGAGTAGTAGAAGTTCTTCCATTCATCCAGCCAGACTTCGGCTAATCTGGCGTTGTTGTGGTTAACGATCCATGACGTTCCTCCAGGAAAGGTGTAAGGCGTGTTTTTCCTGAACACGTGTCCCACATGTGAGCATGGGTCGATCTCCAGGACGCCCCCACACATCCAGACCTGCAATGTTGCACGTGCAACAGCAGTTGAATAAGCGACATGGGTATTGGAATGGTACAATTTAAGCACAGAGCCTCTTCTGTCGTCGAGAGGGGGGGAAATCGTTTAAAAATGTTTTCAGTTATACATTTTACAACTACGTTCAAACCTAATTATCATCAATGGTTAAACTGGAATAAATTATTATTCCTTTGTAAGTAATAGATAGTTGCATTTAAAAAGAAAAATTAACAATATTAAAAGAAAATATGGAGTGAAGTAAGACAAAATACAATTTTGGTTAGAGGGAAGGGATCCTGAAAACATACTCAACGATTAAAGTACTTCCTTCTGTACTTCCAGTGATATAACATTTGCAAGAGATGTAAATAAAATGTAATAGTTGATAATGAATAAATGAAATTAAACATCAAAACTATATAATTATCTCTACATTTATACGAGTAACATTCCTAGGAAATAAATAATAATGTTGAGAAGAAACAATTTCTATTAATTAGCTCAGAAACGTTTTTCTGATCTAAGCCTTCTTTACATGATACGAAAATTAGAACTTCAAGTTCTCAGTTTTAATGTCAAACTTGTTTTTGTGTGTATTGTTACATTTTAGTAATTTTTTAAAACCATACCATACACTGCTGCCTTGCAAGTATGTTATTCCAACGGCTAGTGTTAACAAATTATCATCAGCCATACAAATTATCCCACTCACCACATTTACAAAACATTTTCAAACTAAAGCAAGCACAAGTCATGAAAAATTTTAAAACAAAAAGGTTGTCTGGTAAGTAAATGCCAGAAGTTTTGTTCTTCTACACCTCTTCATTAATGAAACCACAATATCAAAAGCATCACTACACTATAACAAAATATACATGTTAGTCTTATTAGTCAAACTTAAAAAAAAAAAATCGTAATTTTAAATAATTGGTTAGTTGATATTGCGATGTTGCCATGATTCTTCTTCCATGCAGTATCTTTCACAATTTTCCTCTACTGCATTAAGCATGTACATCTCGTAATATTCACATGTCATAAGGTAGAGAAAAGGAATAATTGTAAGGAAGAAAAGGATAACATGTGAACAATACTTTCTGTCTTTTTTTCTTAGCCTTTGTACCTGGATTCATAGCGTAATAAAAATCTCTCCATTCATCCATCCAGACTTCGGCAACTCTAGCTGCATTGTGAAGGACGATATTGGTCACCCCTCCTGGGAAAGTGTAAGGGGATTTGTCTCTGAAGACATGACCAACATGTGAACAAGGTATGATCTCTAGGATGCCACCACACTGCCACACCTGTGCACATTCGTCGTCCGACAAAACATTTGAATTTTTTTTTACATATAAAAAAGTAAAGAATAGTATAAAAAAATAAACTGTTTTGCTAGTTGAAGTTAAATTACTTCTTAAAATTGTTCTGACCACCAACAAATAAAATGTAGAAACAAGTTTTGTTTGAATGTTGAAGAAAACAAATTGTCATCAGTGGCTGTTGTTCAAAACTGTCGGCTATTTCTTGAAGCTACAACCTGCTGCATACATAAAATTTGCATACTATGTTTGCCTTGATAGGCCTGGACACTTTTTTTTCTTCTAACATGTTCAATTTGGCTGACCTTCAGGGGAGCTAAAGTTTTACAACCAGCTAGACGACCGATCTGGTAGATCATAATGCTTAAGAAAATTATCATCATTATTTTTTAAATTTTGCAGCCCGGGAGGGCTTGTATTGAACATGTTAAACAGTTATCACATTTCTGAATAAAATATATAAATTATGACACAATAAAAACTAAAATACAGTAAAATTTCTGTATGAAATTATTTTCAAAAATTTGAACATTGTTCTTATGAAATTTGATTTTATTACAGCAATGATTAGAAACGCTATAATAAATTTAAAATTCGTGATTGATTTTCCAAGTTATATTACAATTATTTATAATTGAATTACAGCAAATTATTAATGTTTCTGACTAATTAAGACACCATAATTCACTTTACAATAAATAATCGAAGTTTTTTCTTATTTTTTCCAAGACCTTGTGTAATAAATATAAAATCATCATTCATCGATAGAAAGTGGGTCATTGATAATGTCTGATTTCAGGTGAGAATGATAAAATTAAGTAACTGTAGAATTACTAATACTGATAGCAACGTCTGAATAAGTTGCCAACAAGGTTCTCATGATAATGAATGGGATGGAAAAAAATGTGGAGCATGGGAAAAAGCATGGGAATGTAAAATGGCTATCTACTTACATTTGCTTAAGTGCCAAAGGCACAACTCTATTTCTATTCTCCAACTGTATTTGTTTAAATCCAATGTCTTTTTAAAATAAATGAATAAACAAACAATTTAAACTAAGAAGAGGCTGTTTGAAGGAAATAAAACAGTTATAATAGAATTTAAATAAATAAGCATGCACGAGTTTAAATAATGTTCTCACTTCAATAAATTCATTGTTTATGAAGAATAAAAACATTTGTTCACTTACTCTGAATGACATCTCAAGATTTTCACCTCCCCAAATGTCCATTCCCTCATCGTAAGCACCTAGTTCATAAAAATAATCCCGATCGATTGAGAAAAGGCCACCAGCCATCGTAGGCGTACGAAGAGGAGCGGTTCTATCACCTTCTCTCCTCTCCATTTCCCTCTGGGGCACTCTGTACCACCGGAAATTGAGTTTCCAGTTAAATCCACCCCAGGTCATATCTGAGGCAGTGATGTACTCAAACGTTTCATCAGATATTACATCAATGATGGGGCAAACGACTGTTTTTCTATCAAAATATATTCAATATGTTAGAAACTATTACAAATAAATTTTACACAAATTAATTACCTGTTTTGTACAATTCTGGATAATAGTGGTTCAAGCCAACCTTCTGCACATTCACAATGGGCATCTAAGAAGGTGATGACCTGACCGGTGACCTTTTTGGCACCTTGTAGTCTCGCTCTTATAAGTCCTGATCTTTTATTTGTCCTAAGTACTATTACTGGGACTGGAAGGGTTTTGACATAGTCTTCCAGCTGCTTTCCTAGGTGTTCTCTGTCACTTGCATCATCGACAAGGATGATTTCTTTGAGTAGGGTCTTCGGCGAGCGATTTATAGCAGACCAAACGGTCCTTAAAAGTGTGGACCAGGCCTCATTATGGAAGACAATAACAATACTTGTTGTTGGAAGTAACTTTGGATATTCTTTACTGAAACATCTAAAAAAAGCCAATGTTTTAAACGATCTGATTGTTTCTAAACATCACGGTTTATTTAAAAAAAAAAAGTTTTAACAGCTATTTTTAATTTGTAATGTTTTAGGAGGCACCTACTGTGAAAAATCAATGAGATAAAAACTATTGCTTTGCCCACTTTAAACTTTATTGGGCAATTTAAAAAATATTAATTATATTATAGTCCATTACTACTATTAGGTGAAGTTGCAAATCATTACATTTCAGGATTAAAATGCTAATTGCTTCACCCCTCATTGTTTAATGGTTGTAATAACTCGTATGTGAAAGTAAAAAGCAAAGAAATCCAACTTTCTTTTTGCATAGAGCACACAGCCCATGTTCCACTTTCCAAGTTATCCAATGAATATCTAATTCCAGCAGTTAGCACAATTAGCCACCTCATCCTTAGAAATGATTATACACTACAGCTAATTATTTCATTATGAAAAGAATTAACTATTTGAATCAAATTCTGTTTCTCTAAAAGAACATTTCTTTCTCTATTTCCCTTGTTTCAATGGAAAAAAAATCTTTAATAATTCATTTTCTTCCTTTACTCAATATTGGACCATGTTAACTAATTATTTACTTGGTTCAATTCAATATTAAACAATAAGAACAAAAAACTAATACATTGTACAAATTAAAAAATACTATTTCTTACACCAACTTCAGTGTGTATATATTTTTCTGCTTTAAGATAAAGTAAGATACAAAATATTACCATTCTAATTAGTTTGTTTTAAAAGTAAAAAATAAGTTGAAAAAACTTATTTGCATTAGACTATCATCAAAGATAAGGAAGAAGTCCACCGAATTGATAATTAGTACGCTTTGAAAAATAAAGAAAGAAAAACATTAAACTTCAAGTTTTCCTAAATTTTATCAACTCACAGACTGATCATCACAATGATTTATGAGTAAACCGAACTATAACAAAGATAAAATAAACGAATGCAACTTTTGTATACAGACTTTTAAAAAAAGACAACACGCTTGGAAAAAGTTATAAATGTTACAAATCACTGCGCCAAAAATCATTAGGAAATAAATAATGTTTCTATAATTTTAATTAATATTAATAAAAATTTCAATTTTTTTTTTTTAAACAAACAAGATGGTGTCAAAAATAACATTCTTGAGTAAAGGAAATAAAAAGAGACAAGTGGATCAGAAAAACATCAAAAGTTGTTACATGATAAGTTTGCCAGTTGTAAAAGCATAAAAATCTTTTATCATTTCAATTTTTAACTTGATCCCTGATTTTTATCACACCTAATCTTAATCCAAGAATGGCTAATTAGCTCAAAGGTTTTGAGTTTACGTCAACACTAAAATTAAAAAAATGACGCCATAACATATCCTTGCATATTGAACCTAAGCATGAATTGCTCAAATCAAAAAGGATGCGATGTTTATTCTAGTTTAAAATCTGAAATTTAGTCGTTACAGATCATTTTGGTCTGTCTGACCTTGCCGTGCTGGTCTATTAATGTTATATTTTATTTTTATTGATTTAATTTCAATTTTGTGCAATTTTAAGACCAGAATATGTTAACCTTATACACTATTATTTAATTTGAAATTTGGCCCTTGCAGATCATTTTGGTCACTGAAGTGGTTTATTAGTTGTGTCCCTAACCATCCCTAACCCCCCACACACACGCACTCACTCTCTCTCTCTCTCTCTCTCTCTCTCTCTCTCTCTCTCTCTCTCTCTCCCTCTCTCCGAAGATAGAAAATGCTGAAAGAAATAAGTCTGATAAACCAACCAAGCAAGAAGAAACGGACCAAAACGATCTGTAACGCCCAAATTTCAAGTTAGTTCAATTATAAGTTTAACATATTCATACATTTATAATGCTACATAAGTGGTCTTAAAATTAAGAATTAAGTTGAAATTGTGGCAAAACATATACATTTTTTATTAATAAATATTCCACATCAATTAATGACCAAATTACTTATATATAGTGAATAGTACAGTAGTAACATAATTCCTGTCATATGGAAGGGCTTAATGTCCGTTTACCCATTGGGTGTCTGAGGCGAGGGGTCAAACTACTTTACAATACATTTTTCATAAAATGGATTTTTCAAAGCCAAGGCCAATTCGAACTTAGAACTGCTAGCATGGCAAATATGAGCCGGATTCCCTAACCACCCGGCCACCACAGTACCCAACAAAATGAATAAATAATATTAAAGTTGTTAGTTAAAAAAATAAATAAAATGAAAAAACTTACCCATCTTGCCTGACATCAGTGAGGGATCGGTTAAAGCTAATCATATCACTGGCAAGTAGATTAAACTGGTTGAGCTTGAATTTTTCTTTCATAAGTTTCTGTTTCGAAGCAGGAATATGTACTGCTTTTCCCAGTTCACCTGGTTGACCCGGTACACTGGGTACACTCTCTGCAGGCTGCCACAGGGTCAGCTCGTTCACCTGATATGTCACTTTTTCATTCGCTTTTCCTCGGTCGAGAATGCTCGCAAATAAGTTGCCTCTTCCTTTACTCATTTTCCCTGGCTCGTTCTTCGATTCTTCTACTATTCCCCCCATAAAACCGACTGCCACTTTTTTGTTCCCCAACATTTCACATCCCCAACTGTTCGCATTGTTCATGCAGTCCGAGTTTGACATGAGAACTAAAGCGCCGATAAACAGCCATAATAGCGATGTCACAAAAACCACTTTCAGTGTGTGATAACGCACCTTTGTACGAAACATATTATTTTATTTATAAATCTTCGTTTGTTTATTAACTATTTTATCATTCCAGTTTGAAATATTTATCTTATACACAGCTTGAATCGGTGTAATCCTTTGAAATCTGTAATCAAATATAAGCTTATATAAATATTTAATTCTAAGTAAACTTTTTATTCTAATGGCATCTTAAAAATTACAAGTAAATAATTATCTTTTTTTTTATAAATTAAACCTAAAACTTTCATTGCAGAAGTGGTTAACGTCAAATTTCCTGCTAAGTGTCATTGATGTGGTCAGAACCACTTTACATTAATTTTTTCAAATTATTAACTAGTAAAAATTCAAGGGCTATGTCAATGATTCAAACCCAGAACCACCAGTTTACCTATTAACGAAACCGATGGCCTAATGACTCAGCCAACATTAGAAAACTCAAATAGGTTCAATTGACCAAGAAAGCCTGTGTTTCTTAGACTTCTATGTCAAAATTTTTTTTCAAGTTTTCTTAAGCTTTATGGAAAGCGTAAATAAATCAATTAAATAATCTGATGAACATGTAATTAGAGAAAAAGAAACATTTCAATGAAAAATACATTTCTAGAAATCTAATTAAACTGATCAAAATCCTAGAGACATGTTGTAGCATACGACTCCTTTTAGAGAAGTAAAATTTAAAAACTCACAGCAAATAAATGAAATGATCATTCAACTTCTTACCCATCTAACTGAAAAGATCAACTCATTGTAAAAATAAAATGATCAAAATTAACACAGACAAATAAAATTCTTCCTAATATTGCTGAAAAAGGAAAGGAAACCACCAATATGTAATTTGAACAAAATTTAATAAATTACCAACTTTAAAATTGACATTTGAATTTTATTTCACTTTTTTTAAATTAGTCATAGGACAATGTTATACATACATTTATCTTCAAAAGTTAAATGATCTTGTGGGATTTAATTGAACAAATTGCTTACCACGGTACAAGCCAGGTAGCTTAAAGCCATTAAAATATAATATATTAAAGGAAAAATCTATTTTTATTTTCTTATCAAATTTAATTACTACAAGTAACTAGTTAGAAACTACTCTTTTGATCAGAGATAAGTGGCATCCATAAGCTAAAATGGTAAAATGGACCTCAAGTGTCGTTACTAAGCCCATTCCTTTTCTAAATATTTATTAATGACATTTCTCCCTCTTTGTTATAAATTCCATTTATATGCTGAGCTTTTGCAAAAATATGAAATCTTGTTGAGTGGTGTTCATGCAACAGCACAGAACTAAATGTAAATAAGTATAAGGTCGTTGGTTATAATCTTGGATGTAGTGTTGTCCTCTAATTATGCCATACAAGACAGCCAATTGGACAAGCAAACTACCATTAAAGACTTGGGATCACCTACTATAACAACCTGACATTTAACTTGCATTGCACCTCAATAATTAATAAGGCAAATCAAATTTTAGGTTTCTTACATAGAACTACAAAATTGTTTAAGGATGCAAAAAGCTAAGGTCTGTCCCAATTTAAAATCTGTTCAGTTGTTTGGTCGCCTCATCAGATAATACTAAGTAATTCAGTAGGAAATGCACAGCGACGACTCATGGAAATGAGTAATAAACTTCCTTTACAATTGACACTTTTTACCTTTCCTTAAGTCGATTTAAACATATTGATCATGACAAGTGCGTTTGATTTAATTGAAGGAAAGAGCCGGAAAATGAACAGACATGGTAAAAGTAATCTGATGAATTCTTACCAAGTTTCTTACTTTGGTATAAGCCAAGGTAAGAAATTTACTTTTTAACTAATTACTAAGAAATACAGAAAAGATGCTGAAATTTCTATTTGCCTGACAGTAATAAGTAGGACAATATTACTTACACTTCAAACCTAAAATGATCGTGTGAGAGTTAACTGAAGGAAAGAATGAGAAATGTACAGACATGATAAAAGAAATATGATGAATTCCTATCAAATTTTTATCATGGTACAAGCCAGGTATCCTGCTGGCATTAAAATATAATATACTGTCAGAAATTACTGTTTTGATCAGACATCAACCCAGTATTTTGATGTTGTGGCATCCAACATCTAAAAAAGAAGTTAGTACAATTCATTCATTGGCCCATGAAATATAAAAAAGATGCTCAAATTTCTAATCACTTGACAGTAATAAATAGTCATAGGACAGAAAGAAAAAGGAAAAAAAACAACAGAAACTGTACAGACATGCTAAAAGAAATTTGATGAATTATGACCAAATTTCTTACCATGGTACAAGCCTGATGGCATTAAAGTATCGTATATTAAAGGATAAAATCAGTTTTTCTCTTTTCTTATCAAAATTTAATTACTGCAACTTACTGTCAGAAAATACCGTTTTGATCAGACATACATGGCATCCAACAACTAAAAACCTGATGACAGATAAGTTAACACAAGATGCTTATTGGCCCATAAAATATAGAAAAGACGCTAAAATTTCTATTCGTCTGACAGCCATAGTCATAGGACAATATTTCAAACCTAAAATGATATTGTAGGAGTTAATTGAAGAAAAGAACCAGAAACTGTACAGACATGCTAAAAGAAATCTGATGAATTCCTACCAAATTTCCTACCATGGTGCAAGCCAGGTTGCCTTATGGCATTAAACTATCGTATATTAAAGGATAAAATCAGTTTCTCTCTCTTTTTTCTTATCAAAATTTAATTACTGCAACTTACTGTCGGAAGATACTGTTTTGATCGGACATATATGGCATTCAACAACTAAAAACCTGATGACGACAGATAAGTTAACACAAAATATTCACTGGCCCATAAAATATAGAAAAGACGCTAAAATTTCTATTCGTCTGAGTCATAGGACAAAATTACATATATTTAAACCTAAAAAGATATTGTGGGAGTTAATTGATGAAAAGAACCAGAAATTGTAGACATGCTAAAAGAAATCTGATGAATTCCTACCAAATTTCTTACCATGGTACAAGCCAGGCAGTCTGATGGCATTAAAATATCGTATGTTAAAGGATAAAATCAGTTTCTCTCTCTTTTCTTATGAAAATTTAATGACTACTGGAACTTACTGTCGGAAAATACTGCTTTGATCAGAGATATATGGCTTTCAACAACCAAAAACCTGACAGAAAAGTTAACACAAGACGCTTATTGGCCCATGGAATATAGCAACGATGCTGAATTTTCTATTACGCTTGATTTTTATGCCACCAACTGGTAGAGTTTATATGGTTTTTCTTTTTGTCCTGTCTTTCAATAACACAATACTATGAAATGATGGTACAGAACTATTTATTCACCTAAATATTATATTGTTAGTTTAAAAAAAGTTAAAATTTTCACCTGATATTAATTTTCAGCATAACTCCTGCTCAATAGCAAGACACTGCAAAGGAGTTGACATTGTTTTGCAATTTGAAAAATTATTGATAATACATGTATAATATAAATTATGCGTGAAATATTACTTGATATTAATTATTATTATCCAAGTATTTATTTAAAAAAAAAAAAGAAAAAAGAAAGCAAATGTTTTAATGTGAAATACTCACAAGCAATCATAATAGTTTCTCTGTCCTTCCTCATTGCAGAGGCTAGATGAAAGAAAGGGTCAGATTGGGAAAATCAGGCTTAAAGCCCAATTCGTTGTACATTGCGTGTAAAAAGTGATAAAACCTAAATATCACATCGATACTTTTCTAGATTGAAGACTAGCCGAGGTTAGTGAAACAAAAACAAAGATACCGCTGAACCACTTATGAAGATACGGGCGTTCGCATTCGACGGGCATCCGTTGGCATATTAAACAAGGGATCGCGGACCTCGTGTGAATGCCAGCCGAACCACTCGGTTGAGGTTCCCCGTTTGAACTTTGACGTTCACGACTCATTCGCACACCACTTCCAACTATGAGCCAGGTGGGCCAACGCAAATCGCATACGTCACCAAAGAATGTCCCATTCCCCCAAAGGGAAAAATGGGAGATACAATATAATCCCTAACCATCCCTAACCATACAATATAATTTTAATGTGTACATATAAGCAAAATATATTTGGCAAGCAATCAATTCATCAAATTCAAATTTTAAATGGTTTACTATTAAAACAAAAGGATTGAAAAATGAGAAATCTTATTTTAATTGTAGACTAAATATGTATAGCAAGTAATAAATTTGTTAAATTAATTTTATTGCTGAACCAAAAAGCTTTCACTAAATGCTCACTACTTATGTATAATTCATTGTTTCCAATATTTTCTAATATTTCTCATTTATTTTAGATCTAGAGAAAATTATATTGTTTTATTGTAGAATAAACATGAACACCATGCAATGTGTCATGCCTCGGCTCCATACAGAGAGCGTGTAGGCATGCCGCCAGATTTAAGAAGAGTTCTCAAGCACGGTAGCAAATTTCAATGTCCTCTGTTGCGCTTTTTAGGGGAATTTTATATTGTATATAGCCTTCAAAATATGTGTTTTGTTTTCTGTGTCTTATATGAGTGAATGTATTTATTGGTGTGAACAGGGAGGGTCTGATGGCAAAGTAGCTTCTTCATCGCCTCTCAGGTTGTGTGTATGACTTGGGCTGATGGCGAAAATTTTATAAAAATACCCCATTGACCCCAATCTAGATTAGTTTATTATAGGAGTATTCCATCTACCAAACAGTATGCGTGCGATCAATATATATGGGTATGAATGCATTTATTTGTGTGACTGTGTATTGAGTATGTAGCGGTATTATGTTAGCGCTTCAGGGCTGAAATGACCAAGCTGTCGGATGCCCCTGTAAAAAAAAAGAAAAAAAAACACCATGCAATCAATTAATGAAATTCCTTTTATTGCTGTACCAATTAGCTAAATAATCACAACTTACGTATAATTCATCGTTTACAATATTTCTCATTTACTAATAGCACTAGAGAATGAAATATAAATTATGAATGGTGGAGTGAGTGCGGTGTTCAATCCTTTTAAAAAGATAGAGAATGAAAAGTGTGATGTATTATTTTATTGTAAACTAAATATGAACAGCATGCAATGAGTTGTTCAAATTTCTTTTATTGCTGTACAATTCAGCATTCACTAAATAATCACAACTTATATATAATTCCTTGTTTCTACTGTTTTATGTTTTATCATTCATTATTAGAACTAGAGAAAACGATTTTTTGATATATTCTTTTATTGTAGACTAAATACGAACAGCAAGCAATCAATTGATCAAATTCATTTTATTGCTTGACCAAACAGTATTTATTAAATACTCACAGCTTATGTATAATTCATCATTCTCCACTATGATTTTTATATTTTACTAAGAATTGAAAAATGAGAACTCTTATTTTAATGGTATCTAAATATGTATATAAATTTGCCAAATAAATTTTATTGTTGTACCTAACAAAAACTGACATATTTTGCATCATACAATGTTTCCAAATTTTTCTAACAGTTGCGCCCCCTGACACCCCCTTAACTGTCATTATATATTCTAACTATATTCTAGCTTTTAATATTAGAACTGGTCTAATTAAACCCAATTAATTATTTACGTTAGAAATGTATGGTGATTAGTGACCGTTAATCGATAATTATTCAGAAATCGTGAGATGCTGTCTGGTGTGATAGGTTTCAGAAAAACATTTTCTTTATCGTGCCAACGTTTCGATCTTGATTGAGATCATCTTCAGGGCCTGGGATTTACAAACATTGTTTACATTTAACAAATACATTTAGGATGTTGAAAAGTGAATTTATACAATGCAAGATATATTTTTTATATTCAATCAAAGTATTTCTACTCACTCAAAGTGTTTGTCTTCTGTGTAATTGTGCCATTCTTGCCGTGTTGAGAGTTCGTTATTGCATTGTATAAATTCAGTTTTCATCATCCTAAATGTATTTGTTAAATGTAAACAATGTTTGTAAATCCCAGGCCCTGAAGATGATCTCAATAAAGATCGAAACGTTGGCACGATAAAGAAAAGGTTTTTCTGAAACCTATCACACCAGACCGCATCTCACTATTTCTGAATAATTATCAATTAACGGTCACTAATCACCACACGTTGACTTAAATATAATTATTCAACAAAATGCAAATAAATAAATTAAACATGAACTGGTCGTGGTTTACTCAAAACAAGTCTGAGGAAATAAATAAAATTGTATATTACTGATGTATTTTGTTTTCATTTTTTGTTCATACACTAGTTTTTTTGGTCATAATCATTGGTCCATTACAATTTCAGATAGTAGGCATTTTTTAAAATTTTATTTCACTGGTAGAAAGTGCTCAAAATAATGTTTATGAAGCAACACAAACGTAACATTATTTCTGTACTCAAGAGATACATCTTAAACTTACAATCAAAATATATTATGTATACGTAATTTCACTTTTTAATTTTTTTGTAGTGCTCAATTCAAATTGAATTTTTTTTGTGTGAATAGTTTAAACTAAGTAACTTTAGACAGTGTGAAGATTGATACTTACGCTTAAGTGTTTATTTAAATAGACCTGTGTAATAAAATTTAAAACTAATGGTTTTTTGTTTAAGTAGAAATCTACCAAAAACGATAGATAGCATCTACAAAGAGCATACATGCAAGGAATGGGGAAAAATTGGATAGATATTGAGTACATTTATTTGATTTAATTTTAAATGTGGGCTTGAAAACTCTTAAGTTTATAAGTGCTTAGAATGTTGAATTGCTGGTCATTAATATAGCTTTAAGATCATAACAGTATCTAAGCAATTTGAAAGCAATAAGCAGATTAAGAGTGTAAGGAAAATATATAATTTAAAAAAAAAAATTATTATTGGGGATTTAATAAGGAGAATTCTAGTTTTCCATGAAGTGAAATAGCTAAGGCATCGAGAAAAATGTGGGCTTGAAAACTCTAAGTTTATAAGTGCTTAGAATGTTGAATTGCTGAAATCATTAATATAGCTTTAAGATCATAACAGTATCTAAGCAATTTGAAAGCAATAAGCAGATTAAGAGTGTAAGGAAAATATATATTAAAAAAAAAAAATTATTGGGGATTTAATAAGGAGAATTCTAGTTTTCTATGAAATGAAATAAGTAAGGCATCGAGAAAAATGTTGGCTTGAGATCTTTTTAACAACAGTTCTCACATGGCGCCATGTAAGCTTGGAGCTAAAAATAACACCGAGATTTTTAACAATGGGACAAAAATTAATAGGGGAGCCGTTGACATGAGGAGGGGATAGGCAATCTATATTAATGGGTTTATTGGAAATTAACTAGGAGTAGGATTTGTTAGGATTGAAAAGAATGCTGTTATTACTTGACGATCATTGAGAGAATGAAGATCACAGTTGAGCTGAGAGGTGGGGGTGCATCGGTGGCCGCAAGGTTTAGTCTTTGACACGGCGCTCATCACTGTAAGGTAAAGGTCCCAGGTTCGAATCCAGCGGCCCTGAATTCGAACCCGACATACTTACAAATGGGCTTTTTTTCAAAAACACCGGCACCCTGAGGGTTTATTTGACCTCTGCTGTTGCGAACCCTCGTAGGAAAAAAAAGTCTCTGTCTGAGCTGAGAGGTAGCTTTAGAGATTGCTTGTAGGATATTGAATGTAAAGCTGTGTCATCAGCATACAGATGAAATTTGGAAAAGTTAATAACTAATAGAAGATCATTTAGAAAAAGTTTTTTTTTTAAATTTATTTAATTATAAAGGCATACAACCTTTTTTTTTTGTAATTGTAAGTAAATTGTAAGTGTAAGTAAATTGTATATGAAACTGCCAAGTGACTGTCAAATTAATCAGTAATCAAATAAGAACTAAAAATCTCATGTTAATTATTTACTGGCTTTTTTTGTAGTTATGTTGTTGATTTGGTTAAAATAAAACTTGGCTTCTGGCAGTTGGGATCTGTTATCCACTTTTGAACTTCCCGCTTCCAACAATTTCCAAACTCGTCCACAACTCTTCCTTGCCTGTCCATACCGGGGAAACTGAGGACTTAAGTTGCCTGAACTTAATTCCCTTTTACATCATGCTGTAGCTTCTGTCAGTGGGCATCAACCGTAGAGTTCATCGTTCACGTTCTAAGCCGGTTTCAGCTCCTGTTGTCACCTGTTGAACCACTCATGATTATTGTATTTAAAACTTTTGATGATCGGAAATCATTTCTTAAGATCTTATGAGTCTAAAACACATTGGAAAAATGTGAAAAAATTATTTTTAACAACAGTACATTGGTTTTTAAACGTAAGTAATATTTTCATGACAAATTTCTAAGTTCGATCAGTTTTAATATGTCCTGGGTTTCCCAACATACAAATCATCAATTAATTTATTGATTAACTTATTTTTTAACAATATGTCTGTGCAAATAATACAAATGATTTATAAGCAAGATTATATTTATATAAAAAAACAAAAAAACTGGTTTCATGATTATAATATTTTGGAGCCTGTAACAACAATATTAGTATTATTTTCATAATGGAATATATTAATTAATTATTATCATAATGGAAAATATGAATTGAATTTTTAATATGTTGTTTTGAAAAAAAATGCAAACTTTAGTAGTATTTAAATTGTAAAAAACTTTCACTTTCAATTTTTGTAACCCATTCATAATTGGACAACTTAGGAATGACAAAGTGGAATAGGTAAATTCCCACTTCAATTTTATTGCCCGCTAAAAATGATTGTAGTTTTCTGTACATACAACATGCACAAACACGTTTGCATACATTTTCTTTGCAAAATGGTTAATGTTTTAAGTTTTGAATGTGTTACTTATATATTATACATTAAATAGCACTATCATGTGTCATTAGAGGATATTTATCCAAACTAATAATAAAGCTAAATTGCTAGAAAATTCTGAACAATAGCTATTGTTCATGTTATCTTTCCTTCAATTTTATACTTCTTTCTTATAAAAACACACATCAAACATGTGATATAAATGTTTTTCTTTTATTTTTCCATGTTGTCTGCGGGTTGATGAACCTGAAATTTGATTTTTTACGATCATTTTGGTCTGCTTATCTGATCTGTCAGATGCATTTCTGCATTTGGCCATTTTTCAGAAATTTTTCTTGATCATTTGTGACCAAAAATGGTCGGCCTATTCTTGCTGTTTTTGACTGTCAGACTGCTCTCGTTGCCAATTGCACCTCGTTGCACCTCTTGCCTGCTAAGGAACATGTAATGGCTGTAAAAATAATATTTTCTAATTTGTAAATTTAAACATCTCCACTGAAGATGGTGTGAAGCATTCTCGTACACACATCATACACTTGATATAAATGGTTTTCTTATTTTGCAAGATATCTCTATTGTTGTCTGTGGGGGTAAAAACCTGAAATTTGATTGTTACCGATCATCCTTATTGGTCTGTCAGACAGGTTTCTGCATTTTTTGCCATCTTAGTAGTCTTAATTATTGTTTGATCATTGTTGATCAAAATGGTCAGCCTATTCTTGCTGGGTTTTTTTCAAGTATTCTCATGCCTGCTCAGCAACAAATAATAGTCGTAGAAATAAGATATTCTAGTTTGCAAATAAAAACCACTGAAGATGGTATGAAGCCAAAACTGTGGAAAGACAGACCAAAATGATACGAAATGACCAAGCTATTGGTTCACCACCCAACAGATCTCAAGAAGAAATTTATTTCAGTTCCCTTTATTTATTTATTTATTTTTTTTAAATGAGGGTTCGCAACAGCAGAGGTCATATAAACCCTCAGGGTGCCGGTGTTTTTGAAAAAAGCCCATTTGTAAGTATGTCGGATTCGAATGCAGGGCCGCTGGATTCGAACCCGGGACCTTTACCTTACAGTGATGAGCGCCGTGTCAAAGACTAAACCTTGCGGCCACCGACGCCCCCAGTTCCCTTTATTAAAACAAAAACAGTCTAGATCCGACAAATAGGGTTGTAATATGTATTAGTTATGAACCGACTAATATCTATGTACATGGCTCTGTGTGCATAAACCAAAAATTCTTATTTTTTTATGCACTGACTTTTTATGTACTCATTTTAATATCTTTTCTCCTATTTTCTTAACTTGCTTACTCAGGTTGTCAAACTACTTATAAAAAAACACAAGAAGACACGTACACACAAACACATATTAAGATTTGCAACCCCCCCAACACCAATGAAAAGTCATAGAAATTTTTATTTTAAATCAGAATATTTAAAATACTGAAGAAATGCTTGTTATATGCTAAAAATAATTCAGAATGCATATGTTTTTATTAAAAATATATTTTAACATCTCCTGTCGAGCGAAGATTAGGCAGACAAAAAGGAACAAAAATGACCAAACTGCCCAAAAACATTAATAAAACCTCTGAAATTAGCCTTATTTCTGTTCAGACAATTTAATAAAAGGTTAAAATATATATTTAATAAAAACATATGCATTCTGGAATATTTTTAGCATATAACAAACATTTCTTCAGTATTTTAAATATTCTGATTTAAAATAAAAATATATTTTAACCTTTTATTATATTGTCTGAAAGAGATAAGACTAATTTCAGAGATTTTATTAATGTTTTTGAGCAGTTTGGTCATTTTTGATCCTTTTTGTCTGCCTAATCTTCGCTCGACTGTAGATGGCAATAATCTGAAACATGTTTGACAGATCATACTAGCGAGAATAGACAGGCTGAAATGATTGGGAATGCCGGGATGATTTTATTTAATTGCATGACCGTATGTAATTGTTTTAGGGACGCAAAGATGTCGAGGAGAATGATAAGGAAAATATGGCCGATTCTCTTACTCCTGTCCATTCTCTTCACACTACTTGTCATTCAATTTCAGCAGAAGAAGCCAGATCCAAGAACCTTGAGGGACGACTGGGTGTCCTTAAGGTAACTTTCTAAAATAATAATTGATTACTTTGAATAATTGGACAAACTTATTTCATGACAAAGTACCAATAAATAATTAATTTAAAAAAGTCATATTGCTTAATGTTAAATTAAAAAGAAAGAAAAGAAAAAGATTTGAAACACTTAGAGCTAGAAGCTTCATTTCTGTCATGGGTTGGCATATTAAATTATGTTTATTTTTATAGCAATTTTAAAAGTAATGGTTGTGTTATATATAATAAAAGACAAAAAACAGTGTGCTAAGTGTGGATTGATATAAATAACAAAAATTAAATATTATTATAATATTTATTACAAAATAAAATTGAATAATAATAGTTGATAGTCTTCTTACAGCACAGGAATGTGCTAAAGAAATGATTTCTGATGGCAGGCATTAGAATGGGAGTAAGGATATGTGTAATTATTCCTGTAATTAAGTCATAATTGTGAGACCTTTCAAGATGGACTTGAATTGCAATATATACTAAGACCTTGAACAAGTGTGTTGACCTTTCCCAATGAACTTTCCAGTCTTGGCCAACAAGAAGAAAGAGGCAAAAAAAGAAAGAAAGATTAACCACAAAAAAAGTCGATGGTCAGTAAAAACAGACGTGGATAATGCTCTATTAAGCAAAATATTTTTGAAGCTTGCTTCTTAATAAAATAAAGCGTTGTTAGTGTAAAAAAATATTGTCTTTTTAAATTTATTATGTTTTTATATTCCCAAATATATTTTTGTGACTTACGTTATTATTCTAATTTTTTATTTTGTTGTTTTAGTTCAATTTCACAAGTTGTTATTTGTAATTTATTTTTACAATTTATCATTACTCCTTACCTTTTGGTAACATTTTTCTATCATTTATGCCATAGTTTATTTCCTCTTTTTCAAGGAAACTTAAATTGAAAATTGTAAGATTTCTCTTGTCAAGCAATAAATACCATATCCACATTGTTCATTAAGCGGATTTGAAAAGAATGATGCCAATGTAATAAGAAAATAAATGGATAATTGGTTAGACTGAAATACATTTGAATCATTCAAATTTAAAAAATCCCTGGCCTGTGGAGGCTGGATCTAGAAGGAAAAGGTCATACTTACCAGATTGTGCATAGGCCCTACCAAGATCACACACAGACACCTTCTAATGGGGGTAAGATCTAACAGATCCCCATTGTGTGGAGAAATTATCTCGGTAGAGCACATAATAACTAACTGCGAACAAAGTATCACATCCTGCATGACCTGTGTGCAGCCTTAGGACACAGAACGTGTAAATTTTTAACTGTATGTAGTAGTTTTGTACTTTTGTGTATGGAATTTGTTATTTATTGGATTGAATGTATTTATTAGCGTGAATGGAGGGGGCTTATCCCCAATTACCCCGAGGAATATTGAGTACGATTGGGTGGTGTGAATGAATTGTGGTGTGTGACTGTAATTTATTAGCACAAATAGAGGAGCTTATCTCTAATTACCCTGAGGAATATTAAGTACCCAGGGGTATTGTAAATATTAAATAAACTGTTATGTTTTATCTTGTTTCTGTTTTATGTGTATTTGTATTTGTTATTATTATTATTATTAGTTATCAAGTATGAACCTCATTTTTGCTGGTCTTAAAGAAAAACGTGCGCTTGGAAAATAAAAATAAAAATTAATTACACCATTGAAATTTTGCAAGTGACTCCAACTTTAGTATGAAAAACTTTGATGGGTCTGACAAAGGTTGTAACCTAAAGGAAATGTAGTAATGTAGATTTCAATAATTTTCTCAGATAAAAAAAAATAGCAATTGTAGTTTCGGTGTTATTGTTTTTGTCATGAAATACTGGAAAACATGAAAAAGTGTAATTTCTCCCTTACAGTTGATGATCGGACCATTGTACAGGGGAACTTTTTTGTCTCTCAAAGTTTGTGACATGAGTAGCCTGACACCCTGTATACATAAAGATGTATATAATTGGAAATAATAAATACATAAGCTGGATATTTGTTTAACTAAACAAAATAACATAAAACTAAACTACTACTACACCATCATCTACTATAAAACTAAACTAGTTATATTGTTGACCAGATGCTGAACCTTTTTATTATTGTGAGTAATTATCAACCATATGAAGAGAGATTGGTTTAGAAAAATTCAATGTTTGCGAGATTGTTGGAATTGTGAAGGTGCTTTTGTATTTAAAACTTGTTAGCTGGGCTATTTGTCTCTGAGCTTTTTACTCTCGAGCTTAATATAGTGTAAAGAACTTTAAAATTAAAATGCTATTATATGCACAACTGAAATTTGGCAGACATTTTTTGTGTTTGGTGGAATGGAAGGTATCAGCATTTTTTTTTTGTAACTCTAGGGCACAGTTATAGAACTGCCATCGCTTTGTAAACTGTATAAGTAAAATTAATATTTAAAAAAACTTTATACGCCGGTTCTCCTGTAAAATCTAATAACATTGTTTATGCTTAGATTTTTTTATAAAATGTAAATTAATTAAGGTTTTTAGTTGAGATAAAAAAGTCAATGGCACGAGTGACATTTGAAAAATGGCAAAAAGGAGGGAAAATTCAAAAGGTGGGGTTGAGATGGGAAGTTGGTGTCCGAGTGGATCGAGGTCACAATAGCTCAAGTGGTAGAGCAGCGGCGTATCAAGCCGAAGATCGTGGGTTCGAATCCCGCTCGTGCCATTGACTTTTTTATCTCGACTAAAAACCTTAATTAATTGTAATATATTAATTGGTCAAGCGGACCACGGAATTTGTGAATAAAATGTAAATTTCATCCTCACTCATTTTTAATTGGACATTATAATTGTATTTTTGTTCTGTTAGACTTTCTAAGGACCAGAAAGAGTACATTGATTCAAGAGGAGTTCATGTTGTCGTAGGCCATTACATGGGTGACAGTGAAGGGTCCAATTTTTCCAACATAACTGATGGTATTAATACGGTGTTTTAACTGCTATTTGAAATTGATTTTTTTTGTATTTATAATTGCAGAATTGCTCAATTCTAATATGTTTTCGCCGATTCCGAATGAAGGAAAGGATGGAATGGCTGTTGTTATTCCGCCACACTTATCTGGAAAAATGAAGCAGTTATATCACATCAACAGATTCAATTTAATGGCGAGTGATAGAATCCCTTTAAATCGGACATTACCTGATGTTAGAAAGAAAAAGTATGTTTTTATATTACTTCATTAATATTGTTTTGTTGTAATTATTTATATTTATATAAAATTGTAATTGAAAAACAGGTGTCATGGGAAGTACACTGATATAATTGGTTTACCCAAAACATCTGTGATAATCGTATTTCACAACGAAGCTTGGTCTACGTTATTGAGGACAGTTTGGTCTGTGATAAACAGGTCTCCGAGGTCACTTTTGGAAGAAATTTTATTGGTTGATGATGCCAGTACTCGAAGTAAGTAAATTAAAAACAAAAAATTAACTTATTTAAATTTTTCTCTCCTGAACAGGTTTCTCTTAGATTGAAATAAAATTTGCAAGTTTGTCTAATCCGAGACCGCTTTAGCACTTTGTATTTTTAGAATTTTTGGGTAAAGAATTGGATGATTATGTGAAAAATTTGACCGTTCCAACGAGAGTGTTGCGTACTGGAGAAAGAGTGGGTCTGATCAGGGCACGGTTGATAGGTGCCCGAGAAGCAAAAGGGCAGATTCTGACATTTCTTGATGCACATTGTGAATGCACGACAGGTAAAGTTTGTTTTATTGAGCATTTTTAAAATAGTTTTTTTTTGTTTTCTATTTTTGTATAATATGGCATTTGGATGATCTATTTTATCCATCGTACTAAAACCCAATTAAAATATTTCATAAAGTTATGACAGATATTCATAAGTAATAAATTTAAAAAAATTAAAATTGTATACATTTTATAATATTTTATTACACTTGTTGGAAGTTCTCAGCAATTTTTTTTTAGATGTGACACGAAGACAAATTTAAGCAATCTTCACTATAATTTGTGATTCAGCAAAGTTGCTTTGTCTAGATTTGTCTGTTTACATTATAAGATATTGGTTTTTAATTTAACCAAAGCAACCCAAGTCTTCGTAGTACCATTTTTCTAACAAAAGACTGGATTTGCTCAGGTTGGTTGGAAGCTCTTGTGATAAGAGTGGCTAAAGATCGAACTCGTGTTGTGTGCCCTGTGATTGATATAATCTCTGACGAATCATTTGCTTATGTGAGGAGCTTTGAACTGCACTGGGGAGCTTTCAACTGGGATCTTCATTTTCGATGGTATACCATCTCCGGTGACGAATTGAAAAAACGGCGTCTGGATATAACAGAACCTTTTAAGTACTGGTTTTTGATTTTGTTTTTACAAATAACACTTCTATGAATCTCATTTGAACAATTTTTTTTAGAACACCAGCTATGGCCGGAGGGCTATTTGCAATGGATAAAAATTTCTTTTTTGAAATAGGATCTTACGATGACAAAATGGAAGTTTGGGGAGGTGAAAACCTCGAATTGTCTTTTAGGGTATAATGAACTGTGTTCTGTATTTATTTATTCATTTTAATTAATCAAGTTTTATTGTAGGTTTGGCAATGTGGAGGTAGTGTCGAGATTTCCCCTTGTTCACATGTTGGCCATCTTTTCAGGAAATCGTCTCCATATTCCTTCCCAGGTGGAGTTACTCAAGTTCTTTACGGTAACTTAGCAAGACTTGCTCTAGTTTGGATGGATGATTGGAAAGATTTCTTTTTCAAATTCAGTCCAGGTAATGTGACAAATATGAATTTTAAAAATGTGTTTATTGTCAAACTGAGTGAAACTTCTGAGTGGTCTTCTCTCTAGTGGGATTCTATTTTACTTAAACAATTTTGACTTTACGCCTTCTTCAGATGAGCAAGTCGAGTAGACAGACCAATTGAGTGAACAAGTGCCGATCAGTTTAACATTTGGTCACTCACAGACCAACAACCACCACCAGATTTATGTTCATTACACTAACTTTTTTATTTGGATGTTTTGTTTGTAGAAGCGAGCAGATTGCGGGACCAGCAGCCAGTCAGATCCAGGCTTGAGTTGAGAAAACAGCTTAATTGCAAAGGTTTCAAATGGTATCTGGATAATGTTTGGCCTCAGCATTTTTTCCCAATGGAAGGTCGTTTCTTTGGTCGTGTAAGAATTCTTTAGTGTCTTGCATGTAAAAAAAGTCTAACAATAATATTCAGAACTTACAATATTTTTTATAAACATTGCACTGATATTCACTCATACATTAAAAAAAATTTCAGATTAAAAACCAAATCCATAACAAATGCATGGAAAAGCCTACAGGAAAAGGGTCCTTGAACCAGCCGATGGGCCCGGCCACGATCGTCCCTTGCAGCCTCAGTAACACACCTGCGCTTACCCAGATGTTTGTAACTAAGTACGTTTCCGATGGGACTCCTGGTGGTACCCTCGGCCCAATTATGACAGATGAGAGTGTTTGCCTTGACGCACCGGATAAAGATGATCCGGCGCTCGTGCCCCGTGTAAAAGTTATGGCTTGCTCTGGACACGACAAGCAACTCTGGAGGCACAATGTTAACAAGAAAACCCTCCAACATGTTGCGAGTGGACTGTGCCTTGATCTTCCCAACGACGGTGCCTTAGAAAAAGGCCTTGTCCTTAATCCTTGTAATGGGAATGTATCGCAAAATTGGATTTTGGAATCTGTACCTTGGAGGTGACACACTGAAGAAAATTGAGGCTGATTATATTAAAATAAATATTTACAGAAGTTAGTAATCTTAAATAACACTGTCTTTCAAAATCTGTCCAATAGTAATATTTAAAAAAAAAATTAAGTGAATTTAATATTTGTGAAAGTTAAGATTTTTTTCTGGTCGTTTTAGTAATTGTAAATAACTAAATTCATTAATTTCGTGGTCCGCTTGACCAATTAATATATTACAATTAATTAAGGTTTTTAGTTGAGATAAAAAAGTCAATGACATGAGTGGGATTCGAACCCACGATCTTCGGCTAGATACGCCGCTGTTCTACCACTTGAGCTATCGTGACCTCGATCCACTCGGACACTAACTTAGTGAATTTAATGATTTAAAATGAAGTATACTTCACTAAACCTCTCCATGGCCATTTCATTTATCATCGAGAATCCAATCCGATTATACGACATTTGAAAAATGGCAAAAGGAGGGAAAATTCAAAAGGTGGGGTTGAGATGGGAAGTTAGTGTCTGAGTGGATCGAGGTCATGACAGCTCGAGTGGTAGAGCAGCGGCGTATCTAGCCGAAGATCGTGGGTTTGAATCCCGCTCGTGCCATTGACTTTTTTTATCTCAACCAAAAACCCTTAATTAATTGTAATTTAAACATTGTGATTTATCATACCAGATAAATTCACCGTGATTAGACTGAAGTAGTCCATTTTAAAACATAGTGTACTTAAACTAATATCAACTCACTGATAATTAACAAGCTGGAATTTTGTTTTTGATCGTTCTTTTATTGAGATCCGCATAATTCTTATATAATAAAATAAAAATAATATCTCAACGTGATATAGAAGATCTCATCTTGGTATAAGTATTTTATTAATACAATTAGGATACTAAATGCCTAATTTTTCTTTTCAACTTTAGATTAGTGAGTTTGTATTTCTTATGGTTTGGTAAATTGAAACCATAGCAAAATGGCACTTTTATATTTCCGAGCTTACAATTTATTTTGCTCAATTTTCTAGTTTCGCTTGTAATTACTATCTAGAAAACTTTCCCATAGTAACTGATACTATAATAAAATAGTATTTTTATCAATTATTTTAGATATTAAAGTATTAACTGTACTGTACAAGTGAAGTTATGTATTTTAACATGAATGCCTTAAACAAATTGTTCATTGTACATCGTATGTACATAGTTCAATTAATTTTTAAAATTTGGAATCTTATCTGTGATTTAAGCGAATGTTTTATTTCTTTGTAAATAAATGATGCAGTCTTATTTGATTCCATTGATTTTTACCTTTGAACACCACATTTTGAATCCTTTTTTTAAGATATTATTTAGGATTGAACTCCACACTCACCCCATCATTCATAATTTCTACATTTTGAATTATTCATTGTAAACTATTTATTTACAGCTAAACAGACCAAGAGCCCAGGACTGAGCATGCTCATATAATTATGTACTTAACACAAATATAAAGAAAATATATTATGCAGGGCGAGTTTAATTTCTGCCCTCCTCTATATTTTTTTTATTGAAGCATTTTTGGTTAAAACCCTGATACAGGTAAACTTTTATTTTTTGTCTAGTCTCTCATGAACCAAAGTTTTGTTCGAACTTAAACATTATTAAACTTTAACCCAAAGTTTAATTTTTACATTCTTCCATCTACAAGAAAAAGTGGAGATGATTCTGCTGTTAGGGAAAATAGACTGAAATTTGCCAGGCAGAATCGCGCTTTAATGAGCTAGATCCAGTGTGTCCTTTCAATTGATTTTATTTAAGGAAATTGTTGCTAAATTTTTCCTTTGATACCATGAGAAATTAATTTACTATCAATTACAATGATAGATAAATAAATTGGTTCTTAGTTGATAAAGTTGGACATTTTGTTTATTAGAAAAAGTCTTGGAAAATGTTTTGGCGAATAACTTGAGAATGGTTGCTCCAAATTAAAAATGGTTGGAACACTTAAATTCAGGTACAAAAACCTTTCAAAACATTGATATCTTACCGTATGAAATGGTTAAATTGCTATCCATAGCTCATTATCCTGGTGAGTAAGATCAAAATTTTTTTGGCTTGTGAAAACTAGACAAAAATAAAAGTTTAAATGTTTTAAGATTTTTCCCAAAAATGCCCCATAAAATAAATAGGGGGGATAGAAGTTAAATTCGCCCTGTATATAAAGACAGAGTAGAAAATATGAATCTACTAACAAACAATATATCAAAAAATATAGAACGATATGAATAAATAAATAGTAAACATGTATAGAAAAACTATTTCTCAACCCAGATTACAAAAACTTGTTTGTTTTCTATTTTTGTCAGGTACCTGCTGTTACATACAGTCATAAATGTTTAAGACTATTTTAGTAATTTGGCCATTGTGACTTCATAAAATCATTCAGACCCAACACTGAAGAAGGCGATGTGCTGAAACCCATCTGAGACTAACTAGTGAGAATAGGTAGACCAAAATGATTGGTAACAACCAATGTATTAAAAATTTAGGAGACACTTAAAATTGCATGCATTGTCACATTAAACCTTTTTTATTTATCAATTAAAATGTTAGGATATCTTGTTTTGTTTTGATGTGATAGAAAACAAAAAATTACTCATCTAAGTGGTATGTTATATTTATTGCATAAAAAATAGGCCCCTTATATGAGGAATGAGACAGCTTCTTGCCAATATATAATCTACAATTTTTGTTTAAGCCTCTCAACTTGTAATATGGACTTTTTTAATTCCCATTGTTGAAAAATCTCATTGAGGTTATTTAGAACATCACTGAAGATTGTTTTCTCATTAGATTGTACTTTAGCTTTTCATCTCGATCATCTCCGATAAATGTCTTAGTTGGAATCAAGGATATTCTCTTTTCCTTAAATGCTTTTTGTTGTGATGGTACGTGGGTCCGTAGTTACACCTGTATGGAGTTATCCGCCCATATTCACTCAAGTTTGAATTTGAGTGATCAAACTGGCACCGATAGTTTCTGTCAAACCCTTCAGGGAATGCTAGAGGGCATTCGTCCGAAGCAAGATGAGCAAGAATCGGTGGCCACTGATTATCTTTAAGCAAGCCGCTAATAACCGGACCTTCTGTGAATTCCTGAGGAGTCATGTTCAAAAAACGTATTTTGGTTACGACAGTATTGCAAAGATCTTGCTTTATTTGCTCACCTGGAGAAAATTTTGTGAATCGTCTATTATTATTTTTATTTTTTTGGAACATCTTTATTTTAATTTATAGTTTATAATATTTATTTTAACAATAATTTTTGCCTTTACCTTCTCTGCTCACCATATTCCTGATCCACTTTTCAATAGCCTTAAACAGTTCAATTTCCCTAATATTCAATGAATCTTGGCTTAAAATTGTTATCACAGTTTCTTTTGTCGCATTTAGGAAGTTTTGATTTGATACTACACATTCCGTCCTTTCTTGAATAATCTTAATTAACAAAAATAATTGTTTAGTTTATTAAGTTAATCATTAAAAATAAAACTACAGGTTAAAAAGGAGGATTTATCAAATCTAGTAGCATACTTCTAAGCAGTCCAACTTGAGATCTTCAATGATGAAAAACTCAGCAAATTCAATCCCTAAGCATGCTGTGGATGTGTCAAGACTTGTCCTGATGTAGTCCAAGCAGAATTCTTTTAGAGGTAATGTCATATATCTATGTGCAACATTGTACAGCTCTATCGATTGTTCAACAGATGTAAGGAGCACTTTGTCAAAATAAATGAACCTATGGGTTAAGTTTTCAGATTTCTACTTTTTTTTTGCAATAAAATCATTTAGCAACAAAACTAGTTTACATACTTACTCCAAAAATAAGTTAAAGATCTCAGGATCAATTTGATGTATTTCAATAGTTTTTGTTGAACTCTCTTTAAACGGGCCGTTTAATGCTACATCAAAGACATTACTCGCCAAACGTAAAATCAGTTCGTGCACTTTGAATTCCTGTCCAATTAAATTTAGTTAATTAATGGAAATGAATATCAGTCTTGAATTGTTTTACTATTTTATTTCACCTTTTTCTCAGTCCCATTGCAAACAACAAGTACTACATCAGTGTATAAAAATGTTTGAAATATGTGTTTTATCTTCTCCGACAATGATTTGTTTGAATCTCTCCAGTCTGAATTACTCATTGTTAGCTGCAACAAATCAAATACCTTTACATAAAACATTCCATAAAGTGATGTAAATAAAATTTTTGATAACAAGACATGAAACAAGGTAACAATCAAAAATGGGAAGTTCAATGATATTCTGTCAAATCAGATTCAAAACTTCTAAATATTGAAGGAAGGTGGTATACGGAGGGAATACAAATGAAGGATGAGATTTATAACAAGTAAAATAGAGCGTATTGTACATCTGTATATTTGCAAACTTACAATATAAAAGTGCTGGTGTTGACACAAGTGAGTGTGATCTGCCAGAGTTGCTAAGGTCGCCACAAGTTTAAACATAAACATAACCCTAAACATATCTCTCTCTATGTATTAACTTTCTCCAAAGAAACAAGGTATCTAGGTAGAAATACTTGACCATAAGCTCAAATAGAAAAAACATTTAGGGAAAATTCTGCATTGGTCAGATTATGCAGGAAAAACGGGAGAATGATCCCAGGATGGCATACTGGTTATACACCACAACGGTTGGTTAACCACAAACCCTGGTCATATATGGACCTCTTGTATGGTGGCCACAAACAATGAACAAGGGTACACACAAAAAAAAATAACAACTACAAAGATAATTGTCTTAATATAACAACCCTTAAACAATGATGGAAACTGCACTCAACCTACCACCCTTACATATTTATGTACAAAAGGTGGCTTTGCCTTATCCTGAGATACAACGAAATAAAGTCAGATGTAAGGAGAAGTCATCACAAAATTCTGGAAAGAATTAAAATAAATAATATGGCTATAATGTACCTAACAAAATGGGAGGAAAATTCAACTTTGACAGACCCCTCCAACTGGTCATAGATCGCAAAGATCTTTGGAACAAAGCCCAAGTTGCTGGAATGTGCCCTAATATGGTACATGGATGAATCAAAGATCGAACAGAGAGTAGCTATAGGGGGTAAAATGACGAAATTATACCTAGCAAAACCTGTTGGACTAATCCCAACAATTTTCCAAGCTGAGGTTTATGCAACCCAACTCTGTGCACAAGAACTGATGAAGAGAAATTTGAAAGGTACACAGATCATATTCTCAGACAGTATATAATAAAAATAGTAAAATAATAATAACAACAATAATAATAATAAAACATAACAAAATATACAAAACAATAATGACAATAATATATTAATTAATATATTAATTATTTATAATCAAATGTTGAAACTACACTAAAAGAAAAGCAGAAAGAGAAAAAAGGAAACAGGGTTTTTCATTTTTTTTGGATTTTTTCCTTTAACTCTAACTTTAACTTTAAAAACTCTGATGCTATGGAGGAAGCAGAAAGATTCTCAATTACAGGAAAACTAATCCTTGAGTAGATAATTCATTCTAAGTAAAAACCAGACTGAGAATCTGGTTTTCTATACAGTACCTGACTACCTGAGAAGATTAAAAAAAAATAAACGGTTCACCATTAATTGCATGTTGGGCATTAATGTCAATGTTGGGCATAAATATTCTGAATTGTTCACATGTAACTTGTTATTCATTTCTCTTCATCACAATGGGTGAAGCCCTGATGATGATGAAATAAACCACCGAAAGCTCAGCCTTTTTTTTTTGGGGGGGGGCATTTGTTTTTGTAACCAGAATTTGTAGTATCCTTGTTCAAACATTGGTTTAAGTTCGTCATTTGTGGATATTTCAATAAGCTGCTCCTGTATTAGTATGGATTCATCTCTTTGGAAATTGAGTTTGTCAACAATGTCTTCAAATCTTTGGTTCAGGTCTGTATGAAGAGCTGTTAAGTGTTGAAAGTAAGGAAGCAAATCTTCATCTCTAATTTGCAACTTCGAAAGATTTGGAAACTGAGAACATTCTCCTCTTCCCAAGTTTTGTTTGTACAAAAAAAAGTTATGCAACAAACGCAGATATTACGCTTTGAGTTTGGATTAAATTTAATTGGTCACCTTGTAGTTTTGTTAAATTTGGCAAATTTAAATCTGTCATACAGGCTATGTCATTTATTTATATTATATTATTTTATATTATTATTTATATTATATTATTTTATATTATTATTTATTACAATTAATTGGTCAAGCGGACCACGAAATTAGTGAATTATTATTTATATTATTATTTATATATTATTTATATTATATTATTTTATATTATTATTTATATTATATTAAACCTTGCACGGACCCCCTGATGTTCAGAAACCCCTCAATCAATTTTAATTTTCGCTAGACCCCCTGAATGATACCGGGTACCCCTGGGGGTCCTTAGGGACCACTTTGGGAACCATTGGTCTAAGGTGAGAGAATAAAGAATTTATTGAGGAGAACTCTAGTTTTCTGTAGAGTGAAAAAGCTAAGGCTCGAAGAGAATGGAGACTTGATAAGATCTTTTTAACAATAGAGCTTACACGGTCATGCCATGTAAGCTTAGAGTTAAAAATAATACTGAGATTTTTAACTTTAGGACAAAAATAATGGAGCCGTTGATATCACGAGGGGATACATTAAAGTATATTCATAATTCTTTAAAATAAGTATGTTTTAATTAATACAAAAATAAAAATTCATATAGTTTCAAATAAACAAAGTACAAGTTCCGGTTTTTATCTTTTAGTGTACTGTTGGGTGCTATAGAAGAGAGGAGGACTTAAGTTGTTTCCTGCCCTGAACTGCGTTTAAAATTCAATTTTTCAATTATACAGCTTATATTTTGTTTTATTTTAACATATGTTTATTAAGGGTAATATTTTTCTATTTCGTTTGTAAAGTAGGCTATTTAGCCTGTATTTGTAAATAAATAGAAAAAGTTACGATGATGAATAAAATTTATCATTTACTAAAAATGTATTTAAATGAAAATAATATCAATGTATCTGATCGACCTTAAATATTTTTTCGGGTTTTAAGCAAGACCTGAAATTCGGACTAACGATAAAACTTGGAACTTACCACTTGAAACAACACGTCTAAGTTCAAAGCCCAAAAACTCGAAGTATTCCGGATTAACTGGCGTTATATAAGCGGCCGACGAAGCAGGCAGTTGTCACGTGATTTTGAAAATTTTATCGTCACGTCGTTAATAATACACTTTTAGTACTTTTTATTTTTGAAGTGCTTACAAAAATAAGTCAGGTTTCAAATTGTAAATTGTTAATAAAACATGTGTACCCGGCCATTCGCATTAGAAATTTCATAAATTTTGGGTTTGATATGGATGTTATATGTAAAGATTTAAGTTTTACGTAAATCATTGCGCTTAATAAGCATTTCATGATGCTTTGGGTAAATGTTAAAACTTGTCTAGTATGACCTAGAAGGATTTTCCTTTTAATATCACAATTTCTTCAAATGTAACAGTTCCGGTATTAGAAAAATAAGCTGGAAAGTTTGAAAATTGCAGTCTCGGGATCATTTTACCATGACAAAAAAAAAAAACACAAAAAAAAAAACACGAGGGGCCCGAGAGAGTTTAATGCCTTTTAGACGTAATCGGACTTAATATTCGAAGTTTTGCAATAATTTAAATAATAATAAAATGGAATTGTCAATATATACAGCGTTTGTCATATTAAAAGGTAATTTTGATTGCAACAGCTCAAAAACGGCTTTTGTCGATTATATTCAAGTTTTCAGTTGTACCCTGAAGTCTGAAGACTTATTAAACTCGTTGGTTGTCAGATCTTTTTTCAGACGAAGCGTGTCTATAAAGAGAAAGAATTTTCAAGTTTTCCCCTCGTGTTGTTATACGCAAAGTTTTAGGTTTATGTAACAAGTTGTGCTTCCTAAGCATTTTATGCTACCTTAAATATTTAGGCCTGTCTAGTTTGAGTTAGATTTCTTTTTTTAATTTAATAACATAAATCCCTCAAATCTAGTAGTTCTGGTTTTCTAAGCATTTTATGTTACCTTAAATATTTAGGCCTGTCTAGTTTGAGTTAGATTTCTTTTTTTAATTTAATAACATAAATCCCTCAAATCTAGTAGTTCTGGTTTTCTAAGCATTTTATGTTACCTTAAGTAAATATTTAGGCCTGTCTAGTTTGAATTAGAATTTTTTTAAAATTTAATACCATAAATTCCTCAAATCTTGTTTAATTATTAATTTTTTTCGAAGGTTTATGACAGCAGAGGTCATATCAACTAAGCTGACTTTGTTTAAAAAAGAAAAAAAATTGCAAGATATTTGAACCTAGGACCCTCATAGTGAGTCACCCAAGTGCCAATGCTCACCGATGTGGCCACCGAGCCCCTTGAAGCATTAAGGGATTGTACAGATATAATTAGATGTGACTTCAGGCTTATTTTCAATAATATTAACTACAATTTATGTCTATCCCATAACAATTATTCCAGTACAGAACAGTCTGTTTTGACATTGTGATAAAATCAACAAATTTCAACATTAAAGGAAATTGGCCTACAAATGTGACAAGGAATTTTTTACAAAAACTATCTTAAGCTTAATGTAATCAATGATATTGACAATTTTGTTCATATTGGCTAAAAATATTTTGTAGTTTAGAAAATGTTGAGAGTACAGATCAATTTTTGATATGCATTTTTAGATAGGTAGTGAATTTTCAGCACATGACTGAATGTACAAAATCTTTATCAGGTGTGAGTTTAGATATAAATAATGTACGGTCAAAGCTTATTAAAAAGGTTTTGATTTAAGCTTGATTTATGATAAAAACAATATTATGTGAAAGAAACATTGTGTAAAAAAAAATGAGCAAGTAACATATTAACAAATAATTTTAGATAAAGAAGAATAAACAACAATTGAGGATCTATTATCTCAGGAATTAGATACAGTACAACAAAAATTAAGACACTTATTAATACACAAATACGCAAAGGAAATATACTTAAAATTGAATCTGTTTCAACAAAAAAAAAATTAAGAATGACATCTTAAGAAAAATTGAATTGATACATACAGAGTATCTTCACCATCTGTTAGAGATTAAAAAAAAATTGTTACACCTATTCTTTTATAACATCTAGACTGACACAAAACAGATACAGATCCATAAAATCATTATAAACCATTTTTAAATAATTGAAATGGTGTTGAAACTTAAATGAATTCAATCACAGGCCATCCTAAAAGTAGAGAGAAAAATTCTAGACCTTCAAATACACACTGGGCTTCTGAAATAAGGAAGTCTCATGAACGCACGCACGAGGTTTCACCAATTAGAACTAACGTGGTGAAACCATGCAAAGATTGCAAGCATTATGAAGGAAAGGTTGTATTTGGTAAAGGCCAAGACAAAAATGACAAGGAAGAAGAAAATGTCAAAACCGTTACTCGTGAAACACGCCAAGATAGAGAAAGAAGACTTGAACAAGGATTGGCATTCTACAGTAACTGGGTAGATGACTTGGAAGAAAAAAGTGTGCTAATTCTCCCACATAGTTATGAGAGTGCGAGGCGTATTTCTGATTTAAGAAACACCGAAACTGCTAATAGTTCTGGATTTAAAAGAAATGGCAACACTGATTACATAAATAAAGGTTTTACAAAGAATGATGATTCAAACTATCCCAGTGATAGTGCAAAAAATTCAAAACAGAATGCACAGATATCGCCAAGCAAATTTCCGAATTCCATGGTTAATTTAACTAAAAATACAGATGGAAAGTTGAATAATGATGTAAATAAGCATATGACACCACAAGGTGATAAACCGTGGCTTGTTACTGTTCCTGGGAACGCTAATATTCAGGGCGAACTAAAGAAAGTGGGTCAAGGAATACTCAATAGAAATAATTGGTCACAAAAAAGTTTAACAAATTATCAACATCACAATGGCCAAAGATTACCTGTGCCACAATATAATGTACAACACAAAGAAAAAATGTTTCAGACTGTGAACAATTTTTCTCCTAAAAATCAGTATCAGGAGTATCAGTATAATCCACACATTTATGATAAAAGTCAAATACAGCATAATCCTAGCACAAAGGACCTACGATACATAAATAATTACAGTTCCATCCCAAGAGCTAACCCTCAGAAAGATACATACAGTCACAGGAGGGGTATAGAAATTGACGATGGAGAAAAAGAAACAATTATAAGTCCTTATAGGCCAAATAGCCTGGCTCAATTTTACAATCCATTTATAAGTGCTCAACGTGAACGAAAGATGCAATTCAATGTACCGCATTTGGATTATGATGACGATGATATGCCAAGAAGGAGAGATACCTTTGAGGGATATATGGATTCAAGAGCTCCACAACCAAGGACACCTTTTCTATCAGGTCCAAGCCCTAGACGTCAAACAGGTTATTGGAACAGTCCTCCAAATGTACAGAGTACTACTAGATATGACCCACCAAATTCTATAAGACATGCTTCACTACTAAACGAAATTCAATGTGCAAAAAAACATGCAGAATCAAATAAGCCAAAAAATAAAAGACAATTTGATTTGTAAATAACAGATACAATTATCAATGCCCAAATAATTTGAACAAACAATGGAAGAACAATGACATAACAGTTATTTAGTTTTTTTATTTAGTTTGCAGTCTTAATCTCTAGTTTTTTAATTATTTAATCAAATCAAAACACTATGTAAGATAAAAGAACAATGAACATTCAAAATATCGATAGTAACTTAAATTTGGATGAGTTTATGAAACTGTCAACCTGAAGGAAATTTGTAGAGTGTAAAATAAAATTGACAGTACAGAAAGCAAGTTGACAACTTTTTGGATTTACAATACTGAACTTACAAAACTACGGAAATTCACAGTTAGAAGGGATATCACAGTTTATTTCAATCAGAAGAAATTTCAGCGATTGAAAGCTTAAAGAAAATTAATATGGAGAATCAACCTAGAAACTCTTTTTAATATGGAAAATTTTTAGGAATTATTTGGATCCATTGAGGATCATATGCAGTCATCAACACCGTTACATTAATAGATGTTCTGAAAGTTCAAAGTACTGCTACTGAAGCCTCCACTTTGCTGGTTGAGAAGAGAACTGATCAACATTGATTTTAACATTGATCTTGATATGCCTAAATTGATTGTATCAAGCAGCGTTGGACAATGCATCAATATTCTAAGGGAATCCTGATGAGGACCAACCTACTCTCTTAAATCTGATTGTGAGTTTGTGCGAGGATAATAATAAAATAATAATAATTATTATTCCATAGACCTTGACACTAATGCTCAGAGTTTTTATGAAATTCTAAACTCCCCGATTGCAAAATTTGTTCCTACTCGTACATTTAAATACCCTAAATATTTTTCACCAACATTAAAAGATCTCATAGTGAAAAAGAAAATAGCTCACAAAAATTTTAAATAATCCAAATCCCAAGCAGCCTATGCTGTGTTACAAACCAAATTTTCCATGTTATCTCTGGAAGCAAGAAGGATCTATGACTTAATTTTCCTTTTCAAAACTGTGAACAACCAAGTTGACACCATATTGTTAAATATAATTTATTTAAATGTCTCTGGCAAAAGTACAAGGAATAATTTGTTTTATATTCCCTTTCATTATTGTAACTATTTCTATTATGACCCTATTGAAAGAGTTTGTCGTCTTGCTAACTGTAATGACATTGATTTATTTTGTGTCTCTATATCAAAAATCAGACATTTATTTGTAAATTACAATCAGCATTGTATTGCTTTATCAAAATGTCCAAGTACCTTGCATACAAAAATAAATAAAAAATACCATTACATGCTAGAACGAGAAAGGATCAAAGAGTTTCTTATCGGATGGAAACATACAAAAATGCTAAGAAACCTGTGTAACAATTTATCAAGTCCTAATCAAAATAATGAAGATTAGATGATTAAAAAACAAATAATAATCAGCGAAAAGTCTATCCATGGTGAATGATAAAATCAACGGATAAGAAATTTACATCCCAAAATTGAAACTGATGAAACCATCTACATCTTAGAAAGGTTCTGGAGATATCAGTGGTATTAAACATGTGGTACATAGTAGCACCAAAAACAACATGAAACTGGCCAAATGATGCCAGCAATGCCAAATATTAAAATTACTGAGAATCAATCAGGGAAAATAAGAGAAGAAACTGATTAACACTTGATATATTACCTACAGAAGTCAGGTTAAGAAAATGATCTTGGCTCAATGGGATTGTATTTACTTATTTAAATGATACCCGATTTTCAATCAAAGATGTGATAAATTATGAATTAAATTTTTGAGATAGAATGTTCTACTTCTTTGGAGAGCACTTGCCTTGTTTTCAGTGTGAACATTTCATGAGTTTCCGGTAGACAATCAACATTATTGTGATGGTGAAGAAGACGAAAGCCATTTTGGAGGCTGTGTGTACAGACTCGGAGCAGTAGAAACAACCCTATGCAGATATTGCTAGCAATAAGAAGAAACAGCGGAACATGTCTTCTGTTGGTGCTAATATCCAGGCTGGGATTCCTGCCTGAGGAAAAGGCAAAACCTGAAGAATACACAGGGGAGACTTTAACAAAGATTTGGGATCTGATAAAAATCCTAGTTTAATAAAAAGCTCTGGATAATAATTGAGAATTGCATAATAGACCCTGGTGTCTGCAGTAAAGAGGTTAATTCCGTATAACCTTAATAACATTTTTCTTTAATATTGTTAAACTGTTATGAATAAATATTATAGATTTAATCTTTTTGAAGGAACTGTTATTATCTTTGTTGTTGCCAGTTTAGCTCAGCATTGAACATTTGTATTATCTTAATTAATGTTTTTAGTTGAGATAAAAAAGTCAATGGCACAAGCGGGATTCAAACCCACAATCTTTGACTAGATACGCCGCTGCTCTACCACTTGAGCTATCATGACCTTGATCCACCCGGACACTAACTTCCCATCTCAATCTATCTTTCGAATTTTCCCTCCTTTTTGCCATTTTTATTCGTAGGTTCGAATCCCGCTCGTGCCATTGACTTTTTTTATCTCAACTAAAAACATTAATTAATTGTAATATATTAATTAGTCAAGCGGACCACGAAATTAGTGAATTTGTATTATCCTTGAGTATTTTCATGATCATCTTGTTCTCTTCTTGTACTAGATAGCTTCTAGTTCGAGAATACTATGACCTCATCTACCTATCACTTTTTTTTCACGACACTGAATAGTTTCCTCGCCTTCTTTGTACCTTTGTCTTTATTCTAAGAAGAATTGCGCAGCAGGAGAAATGTTACAAGTGTAGAAAACTCAGTCATTTTGAGATTGTATATTAAAATAAAGCTATCTCAAAATGATTGAGATTGTGAATTTTTTCAATTTATGTTCATGTAAATAACATATTGAAATAATTATGTTAATGTTTTCTTTCTATGAAAAAAACTTTGTACAAAAATTTAGTTGTAATTTGTGTTTATACAAGTTCAAACATATCTTTTAGTAATTTATGTGACAAGTTCAAAAGGTTTATAATTAAACAAAAATTTGTTAAACTAATGAATGAAATTGACAGTAGGTTTATAGGAAAATTTCTTTCACAGGAACTGTCTTGAGTATGTTATCGAGTACTTGTTTCAAGTAAATTGCTATGGCTTTAGTTACGCCTGGCCCAAGAGAATTATTCAGTTCTCTCCAATTTAAGTTCATCAGACCATTTATGTTGTTACCTAAAACATACATGTTTGAATTACTCAATCAATATTATTTTGAATGATGTCTATTCTCACCTAGCTCCCTGTTACCATTGAACAGGTTTTCAAGATTGATTGTCAATCTTTTTGTTGTATATTTAATGTCTAGGTTTTTTATAACTGCATAATCTTCATCATTCCTTTTCTCCGTTTTGTAATCAATATAAACCATCAACTTGACATCCTCTGTAAATAATGATATAATTAATAAACATATAAAACATTTTGGTTAATGGCATTACTTATAGTGATTGTTGTATGGCCGTTTCCAACGATTGGTAAAAGAAGAAATTTTCCACTGATTTTATAATCACTAAATAGTTGCAAGTCCAAGTTATCAAATACCCATTCAAAGTGTTTTCTTTGAGCATCATATCTATGATAAAAAACAAATAAATATTTTACTGTTTAAAAAAATTCAAAGACATCGAACTAATAAAAGAATTATGCAATATAGCTCAGACATTTTACAGTGGGGGATGTTTTCTATTTATTTATTACAGTAATATTAATTAATTTTTAACTGTACAGAAGAGTTGCACTTGTTCTCTTGGGAGCAATATTTCTGTATGGTTGTTGGAGCTAGAAATTGACGAGAAAAAATGGTGGTCATCATAATTTGTATGAACTGAAGTGTGTAATTGTAAAATCATTCAAATAATATGTTTTCCTTATATACAGCTTTTACTATTTTTATTATTATTTTATCTTTTACTATGTCTAACATTTTTTTCACCTCACTTTTTTCCTTATTACAAGTATCTGCTGGCCAGCATTCACGAAGAAAGACCAGGCAATCCTTCCCTTCTAGGACATGCTGAATTCTTTGTGCTCAAATATAATCACACATTGCTATGTAGTCCTAATTCAAGTTACATAAATAATAACCTAATCTAAGGTTGGTGGGATCCTCAAAGTACTAGGAGAACTCACCCCTAAAACTAATATAAAAGTATGTGAAGACTAAACCTATAGTTGGGATGCTGGTAGGCTGTTCAGAACCTTGGAGTCCTCCTATCATTCATGCCAATCATTACATTCATAAAGGGTATTACAAACAATAACCTAAGTTTGGTGTGACTCAGAGTACTTGAAGGACAAGCCCCTAAAATTAATATAAAAGTGTGTGTTTCTCAGTGACCTGTTGTTTCATAATTTGTTGAAGTTGTGTGGAGCGGCCAAGAATGAGATGGTTTAGAAAAACACCTTTTTCATTTTTTTGCTGATGTTTTTACCTTTATTTGGGTATATTGGTTTTGTGTGATAGTGTTGTGACAAATATGACACCACAAGAATAGCACCACACTTTATGCCATAAAGATGACCCAAATAAAGGTCAAAACATCAGAAAAAAAAAGAAAAAGGTGTTTTTCTTCAACTATCTCAGTTATGACTGTTCCTCACAACTTCAACAAATTAATATAAAAGATATTTAAACTAAACCTACAGTTGTGAGTCTAGGAGTGTGTTCATAACCCCGATGTCTTCCCATCATTCACATAAATACATTACATTACAGAATCTGTCAAACCATACATTCAATTAAAAGTTGGGGGAACCACTATGGTTTTAGTATTATTCAGACTCACGCACCTTTCACACTACGCGAAATCTTTATACAAATTAGCTTAACTGCTTAGTTAAACCATACCATTCACGCCTAAAAATACATTCACACATGGCACTGTTGTGAATTATATTTGTTTATGTGTTTTGTTTTGTTGCAAGGCTGAGGGGTTAAAATCACATTTTAGTTTATGCTCTAGATTCAATGGGTCTGTATTCCAAGACAGAGGCATGCAAAAAAGTTTAACAATGGATTGTTGAAGAATCTAATGGCTGAACTACTAACCTGGGACAGGTTAGGACTAGAAAAACAATAGAACTGCTGACTACATGGCATACTATGGAGGTTCTAGGTATAAACTACAGGTCACTATGGGAGTACAACTCGGAACGGCAGAAACAAGCCTGTGCTGATGTTGCCAAGAAGAAGAAGATGAAACATGTGCAACAAGGGAGACTGATAAAAAGCATTAAGCTTAACGAAGAACCCTAGAAATTAATAGAGATCACACAATAGACTAATTTGAAAAAAGTTATTGTAAATTACATTAAGGTAATTCACTATAATGATTAAAAGTATAAAATGTATAATTGTGGGAAGTTCCTGCAATAAATAAATATTGGTTTTGGTAAGGACTCTTTTTATCCTTAACCTTAACTTTATTAGCATTATTGTGAGGTTATGAGGATGAAATCACATTTAAGGGAAGATGACTTCTTCTTTTTCAAATATATTTCTTTACTTGGAACTGACGAAGTTGCTGTTCCTTAGCCCACGAATTTCAGTATTTCTCAAAGTAATATTCATAGCGATGCTCTTCGATTGATCTTCAGTAATGGAAAGTTCTGGTATAAAAAGTGGGTCCATGGTGGGCACTTGATACTTCGGATCACCTGAAATCAATATAAATTATGACAAAATGTATTTTGTTTGGAAACATTAATATGTTTGGTAAACCAAGGTCATATGGCAAGATGTATCAAATTGAATTGTATGATGAAATAGGAAAAAATAATTTGCAATTCAATTAATACTAATTACTAGAGGCTATTAAGTGTAGTTTCAAGAAATATAATTCATAATAACACAACAAATGAAAAACTAATTTGATTAACTGTTTTAATAATTTTTACTTTGAGAATTTGCTGGAATGTTATAAAATATTTTTTGTGTTATAAGTTATAATTATAACAAATGACTTTTCATTGATACAATGTAGTAAAAATTGAATTTACCTTTCATTATATATGGCATGGCAAATTTTCCATTCTTTATTGAGCACTCGTCAAATTTAGGCCCCACCTTGCATGGTTTGATCCATGGTGCTGAGAAATCAAAATATTTTTATTATGTATTATGAAGTCAAAATAAATAAAATTTAAAACCATTAGAGTTTGTGGTCCGATTGACCAAATAACATTTTTCAATTAATTAATCTTTATGTATGGTATTGGTTGAGAAAAAAGTTGAAAAATGTCAAAAAGGAGGGAAAATTCGGAAATGGAAAGTTGGTGTCCGAGTAGATTGAAGCCACGACAGGTCAAGTGATAGAGCAGCGGCTTATTTAGCTGAAGGTTGTGGGTTCGAATCCCGCTCGTGAAACTGACTTTTATATCTCAACTAATACCTTACATAAAGATTAATTAATTGAAAAAAAATTAAAACATTGTAGTGATAACCCTCGATCATCCAGGTCAGCCTATTCTTTTTGGTTTTGTTATATTTTTTGGATATCTTGCAAGAGGCTAACCAGAAGATGATGAAATCATCTGACAGACAAAACCACTCATATGTAGAGCAGGATGATCAAAGATGATCAAACTATAGGTCCAAACTATGCCTACAAAGTGGTTTGAGTAAATTCCATTTTCTAGTCTTATAGATCGTTGATTATGTACAAATTTGGTATTTTCCCCAATGCTTGGAAAAGCACTTTTGCCATTCCTCTACATAAAGCTGGCGATAGATCTAATGTTTTCAAGTACAGACCAATATCTATTCAATCCATGTTCTCCAAGATATTTGATTCTATTATTTGTAATAAACTTAAAAACAACATTAAATCTTTTATTATACCTCAGCAACATGGTTTCTGCTCTAATAGATCAACTGTTACTAACCTGCTCACATTTCAAAATTACATCTTAGATGCAATAAACTCTGGACACCAAGTAGACTCAGTGTATACTGATTTTTCTAAAGCTTTTGATAAAGTAAATCACACAATACTGTTAAGGAAACTAATGGATTATGGTTTCACCAGAACTATCTTGAATTGGTTATCCAGCTTTCTCTCCTACAGAAAACAAATAGTCAAAATAAAATCATTTAAATCATGTCCCTTTGCGGCTTCCTCAGGAGTCCCGCAAGGGTCTCATCTTGGACCAGTTTTGTTTCTCTTATTTATTAATGATATGCATCTTGCTCTCCCTTCTGCTCATTTTTTATTATTTGCTGATGATCTGAAAATCTATTCCAAAATCACTTCTCCTTCTGATTGCTTACAATTTCAAAATTCTATCAATAATGTGTTAACCTGGTGCTCTAATAACAAACTTGCTCTTAATGTTTTCAAATGGTACACAATTACATTCTCTCATAAGAAACAACCTTTTATTTATCTCTATACTCTCCATGATGCTCTTTTAACGCGAGTTGAGGTCGTAAAGGATCTTGGTGTACTTTTTGATCAAAAGCTCCAGTTTAAAGAACATATTTCTTCAATAAAAAATAGATCTATGAAGATGCTAGGTTTCATCATCCGGAGCACCTATGAATTTAAAAATCCTCTATGTTTTATCCATCTTTATAAAGCTTTGGTACAACCTATACTAGAATATGCTACACCTGTTTGGAACCCATTCTATCTAAATTATCAAAAAATTCTTCAATCTGTACAAAACAAATTAAAAAAAAAAAACTTTCCTACAAACTCAATCTTCCTCCGAATTCTGCCTACCCTGAAATCCGCTCTGAATTTAAACTTTTCGAACTGGCACTAAGAAGGAAGAATACTTTGATATTGTTTTTGTATTTAAATTATTAAACAATCTCATTGATAGTCCTTCTCTCCTCTGTCAACTACAGCTACATGTCCCTTCGCACTCTCTTAAAACCTATAAATTATTTTATTTTGAATTCCAAAGCTCTAACTACATGCTCTCTTCTCCTCTACACAGAATGATGATCAAGAGTAACAACATCTGCAATAGCATTGACTTCTTCAATAGTTCTGTGCAATCTGTGAAAAACCATATCCTACAACCTTAGTTGAATGCTTTTATATTTCATACTGTACAAAATTATTACAATTTATTTCATTTACTGGTTCAACTAATTCTCGCACTCTAGTCTTATTATATATTTATAAAGAGCATTATTTTCATTAAATATGTACCTAATTATTGTAGTTTCAATTGTCTTTCAGCTTTATTTTGTATGTCTTTCATTTTTGTTGTTCAATTTTTACTCTTTAATTGTATTTTTATATTTATCATTTATATTTACCATTTATATTATTACCATGTATATACGTCCTTATTCTTTTTATATATATTATTTGTATTTTTACATATATTATTTATATTTTTTGTTATTGTAAAATGTATTTTTTATAGTGGATTTCGATCCGTAAATAAATAAATAAATAAATATATGTAAAACTTATGAATTTGCAGAATACTGAGCATGTATTAAACGATTACTTAATTTAATTGGTTTATTTTTAAAATTCTTCGTCTTAAGTATTATGATTCCTTGTGAAAACCTTGAAAATGTTCCCAAGACCGTTAATTAGACCTGGTAATTTCTTAACGGTTAAATTACTACGTTAATCGACATCGCGTCTAAAGTATGATTAATAGTTTAAAATAATTATAAAAGATCACTGCTACAATATTTTTAAATTAGATAATGTTGTCCCACAAAGTATAGGATAGTTTTGATTAGCGTGTATTTTCTAAGGCCAGGGCGAATCGGCTTCCATTTTTTGAATTTAGTTTTATCGATTTATTGATTTTGTTTAACTGACTTCCATTGATGTACGAACATTAAATTTTTTCTGGGAAAATACAGAATTATCTAGGTAGACAAAGTCGGAGATTCTTACGAAATTCGGCCCATAAGCAGACATATCGAGCAGATTATTATTGTTTGAGGGTCCGAACTTTGTTAGTTCTTTTGTTTATTTTTTCAAAAATAAATTTTTGTGTCCTGAGAATATATCTCTTATGGACTATCCTTACAATGGCGAATCCTACAAATAATAGGTTCTAACATAATTTATATTGTATATCATAAAAATAGACGATGTTTGTCATCAATTTCATACAGATAACCTCTCCTAAAGACCTCGTGTAAATTTATATTTCGTCAGGGGTACTTTTCTATGCTTAATGTTATTATGAGCGTTAATTTGTCAATCGCTAAGATATTGTATTTTTTATTTATTTTTGCTGTCTTTTTTCTGGCGTTTTAAGCATGAAATGTGGATGAAAAACAATTTCAATTGTTACTGCCATGCTTTCGACCTATTTTAAGGTCATCATCAGGGCAAAACAATCTTTAGGATGTCTACAAATTGACATTTTTGAAAAGATGGTTTGCTTTGCTTTTTGTTTTCTTTAGCTACAAACGTTTATGTATAGTTATCTAGCTTTCAATAATTTTTCAATAACTTTTTTAACTTTAAAACTACATTTCTTCAATACACAGGGCGGTTTGATATGAGATGCAAGCACAATATTGGTCGATATTAGAATATAAATGGAAAAGACGCAAAAACTGGTTTTCTAATTCACTCCATCTAGAAGACACGATTTGTAAAAATATTTTTCGGACAAAGATGGACTTGCCACATTGATAAACGGATTTTCTCCATTACCGATGCATTTCCATCAAAATTGAGGTCAATTTTAAACACTACTTAAATTACTTACTTTCTAAAACCTACGTCACACCAGACCGAGACCTTACGATCTCCAAATAATCATTTAACAACTACATTAAATTTTCTTAAGTATGTGCCATCTACTTGAATCTTCTAAGTCAGACAGCCTTCTCGCCGGCACAAATCTATACAATTTAAGCATTGAAAGATCTTTGAAGAATTTGAAAAATTCACTACGCTGTGATAAAACCTCCTGGAGATGGGTGAATTTGACAAAAACTGCTTCGTTTAATAAACTTTCGAATGGTATGCTTGGCAGGATCGGTATATTATTTTTCCGGGGAGTAGGTGACCAACCCAAAACAAAAACCGTGTATCATGGGAAAATCAATGTTTTAATCGAAACTGAATTCTACACATTAAAATTAAAATAGATACTTAGGTGAAAACAGCTCATGGGTTTTGAAGATAAAAGATTGTTGCTTCTTTATAAGGAAAAATGCTGACTTTTTACAAGTAAGAAGACCTGGCACTTCTAGCAATTTTCAATCAGTTCTGGTGGACTAAAGACTACGAGGGATTTCGAAAATATGAAAATGATACTCAAATAGTTAATTTTATCAGTTGGACAAGGAAATCTATTAATAATTTGTACAACAACGAACATGATACAATTAGTATATATACATAGACAAAGAATTTACTATACGTGAAAACTAGTACATATTGGCGGTACAAATTACAATTTAAAATAACATTAAAGTTAGGATCAAAGGTTAGGCGACCTATCAGGGCAGATTATTGAAATTTCATTTTAATCTGGATTTATTTTTGACGTTAGAGCTTGGTCGATTTCAATTTTCGAAAAGGCTTATCAAGAGGCATCGGTAAGAAATCTAACAAGTTTCTACTTTGTTGTATGTTCTAATCTGTGTTAAAAATATTTAAAAAAATGAAAGAGACAGATGGAAAAATTTATTGCTGAAGATTATTTGAAGATCGTGAGATGCGGTCTGGTGTACGTAGGTTTTATAAAAACATTTTCTTTATCGTGCCAACGTTTCGATCTTTATTGAGATCATCTTCAGGTCCTGGGATTTATAAACATTATTTAAATTTTACAAATACATGTAGGATTTGAAAAAAAAGAATTTATACAATGCTAACATTTGGTTTTTTTGTTTATAAATCCCAGGCCCTGAAGATGATCTCAATAAAGATCGAAACGTTGGCACGATAAAGAAAATGTTTTTTTAAAACGTACGTCACACCAGACCGCATCTCACGATCTTCAAATAATCATAAACTAACGGTCACTAAACACCACACATTTATTGCTAAAATCGAACTTAGTATAAAAAAATATTCTGAAATCTGAATTAGTTCATTAATTGATTCTTACGGAGTCCTGAGGCTGAAATCAAGCCCACGTTGAGCACAAGAACCGCGAAATGGTTGATCATTTGGATGACTGGCGGTAGCTCAAAGAATCCTTCTCTTAAATACTTGAAACATACGTCCTTGGAGCCTTTAGCTGTATAATTTCTGTACTAAAATACCGATAGAATCGGACCACGAGTGGATTAGGAGTTACTAAAAATTTTAATATTTTAAATATAATACATTTAAGAAATTAAATCCAATGATTATCTTATTTTTGAATTTAATATTCATTTTTGTACTTATGAAATTCAATTAATTTTACATTTCAAATTATTTTCAATATTGTATCCTTTAGAACCATAGTTCAATGGTAAAACAATGTCCACTCGGACATCAACTCCCCATCTCAACCCCATCGAGGTCACGATAGCTCAGGTGGTAGAGCAGCGGCGTATCTAGCCGAAGATCGTGGGTTCGAATCCCTCTCGTGCCACTGACTTTTTTTCATCTCAACTAAAAACCTTAATTAATTGTAAAATGTCTTTTACTTTGGTTTTTACGTATTTTAATGTGCATAACGTTTATGTGTAAGGATGTGTGCCATTGGCTGGAAACGTGGTAGTCTGAAGGAGTACGGTCTGGAGTTGTAGCGTGGGCGTAGTAGGATCTCGATCCCACCCGAATTTTGTGTTTGGAACAAAACTTTCTACCCACCAAAGCCTTTTAACTTTGTATGTAATTCCTTTCAATTAATTAAGGTTTTGGTTGAGATAAAAAAGTCAGTGTCGCAAGCGGGATTCGAACCCACGACCTTCGGCTAAATTCGCCGCTGCTCTACCACTTGAGCTATCGTGACTTTTGTATGTAATGTGTTTCTTTTTCTTTGAATCGAGAATTCGTAATAAAAGCCTTTAAAAATTAAAGGAATTTTAAGTATCGACAGCGCGTTTCAAGGCGTTGCTTAGCTTGTTGAGAGAGTAGTCATGAACTTTTAAATTTCCCTAACGGGAGTAATTCACTCTGCTTTTAAAAGTTGAATAATTCGGAATTCATTAATCATAAATATAGGCATCATAGTGTACAAGTTGAACAAGAATCTGTAAATTGAAGGCGCGATCTCACGGTTCAACTTTTGTTTTTCAACTTTAGTTTTGTTTCAACTAGTCAAACTTTTTTTCGTTTGAAGCGAGACTTCCGTTCAAGTTATGAGTAGCTCCTTTCAAGGTGAAACATAACTTGAAATATGTGAACATCCAGTTGGCTGTTTCCTGTTCAACTTTTACATACAGTACACGTGCTTTTTTTTTGTTTTACTTCAATCGGATTTGAAGTTTGATGCTAAAATTATTAGAATTCGATCATGCTTTGTTGCCTTTGGAATCACCGACTTATATTTAATATATTATTGTGTGTATTTTCTTTCCATAGGCGATCCTGTACTTTTTGCAGTAGTTCAATTTTTTCTTTAGACGTTCTTAAGTGCTCTTTCCCTTTTTATCCTGTAAAGAGAGTTCTTTCAGCAAGGAGTCTGATGTTTCCAATCAATTTGTTCTTAAAAGTATTGCTTTACCCCAAAACCACGTTTCTTAAAAAAAACTAAATGACATGTTTTTATCTCATCTTTTAATCGAACTAACAAATTCATGTACCACTAATTTCGACACCATGTTTCAACTAACCTATCATTGACCATTTTATTGTTGAAACGTGTCAAAAAATTGATAAAAGTCGTTTCAACTAAAGTTCAAAGTTCAGGTCGAGATTTCGGTTCGAATTATGAGTCATTCCTTTCAAGTTGAAACATGACAAACATATGAACATCAGTTGACTGTTTCATGTTTAACTGAACTGAAAGCAACTTGAATATGTTGTTCACAAGTTTCAATAAAAATTGATAGACTTTTGATTTATAAACCATTGAATGTTCTTTTTTATTCATTGTATAATTAGCAATAGTAATTTTGGCAATTTCTTTTCGTTTTACGATAGAACTCGATTTATTTTCTCTTGCATATATAAATTAAATATTTTAATTTTTTCACCATTAGGTCATGGAGTTCATAAATCATAAATGTCAGCACCTTTTGTGCAAAGACGCTGCATATGGTAAACGTCTGAATTTTTTAATAAATCAAGCAATTTAAAAGGTAATCTGCTTACGACAAAATTTTACTAATTTTTTCATCACATGTCAAGTTTACTTAAGGCTCATTTTTGTTTCTTAAACTATTTATTTTATTTGGGAGTCAGTGCCCTCCCCCCTCTGAGGGTTGAGGGTTGATATGATCTCTGCTGTTATGAACCTCGTTAAGGAAAAAACTCGCATAGTAAAAGTTGAATAGGAAAGTCAACTGAGTCTTTACAAAATGGCTACTTGGTTCACAATTAATATAGGATGAAAAGAAATAAATATAAAATATGTTTTAAGAGGAAAAGTTAAATCAGTTCCAAAGAATATATTTTGTAATGCCTTTATGGAAAAAAAATTATTTGGTTTGTAAGACATTCAATTTTAATTGTATTTAACAGAAAAAATAACATACATTAGTCTAGAACATAAATATCTAATTATACTAATTTTAAAATATAATATTTAATTATTATATACTTTTAGTGAAGATTATTGAAGTAGTTCGAGAATTAAATGTATTGTTCTCGACACCAACGCAACATAGCATGTGTGTAACATAAACTATGCAAAATAATAAATTATTATTTAATTTAGCTGATTGAGTAAAAAAAGTATTTAACAATTTGGTAGCAATATAAAAATGCTAGTCATGAAAGCGCCATCATGGGAACTATGCCTGAAATAGTTTATGGAGATTAGGCATTTTAATCGTACATATCCTGTTAAAATAAAAATATGAATTAATGCTAGTCTTGTTAAAAAAAAATCCAATTGGCATAATTGCCTTAAATGGAAAGAGTTTTTATTTTGAATTTTAATATTTCCTTTGATTTACAGATTCCGGTTTTTCTTTTATGCTTTTTTACTTTTCATTTTTTTTCTAAACAAAATGTGTATCCTTTTAATTCTTTTCTTTAATTTTAGTAATGGAATTGTGCTGTTGGCAGAAGACAATTTAATGTTCTTTGTAAAATATGAAGCATTAAACCTTGTTATTATCTCATTAAATGTCAATAAATTGCAATGATGTTATTAACAAAAGTCTTGTTTATTTAAACTATTTATTAAACTGTTAAAATAACATTGTCACGAGCTATCACCTTACTATTTGTGTCTTAATCCAATAATGACAGCAGAACTTTTATTTAATTTTATTCTCACTAGCTGAGTAGGATCAAATAAAATTTCACCAAATGACCATTCTGGTAAATTATTTCAAATACTACTAATGGAATTGTACAGTTGGCAGAAGATAAAGTCATGAGATGGAATTATATTTGTGATACCTACTTACAAGAAATGTAACTAACTCAACAGAGAAGTAATGTATTCATTGCTTTAACAACAAGAATAAATAAATAATAATCAGGGCACTTAGACTAAAATAACATTGTCAGGAGGTTTTAGCTTACCATTTATGTCTTAATCCAATTTTGACAGCAGAACAGCTTTTATTCTCACATGTTGAGCGGAACTAACTAAAATTTCACCAAATGACCATTTTGGTAAATTATTTCAAAAACTGGAAGAGCTGGAAGAATATAATCAATGCTTTATTGTGTATTGTTGTTTGTAGATTCCTTTTTTCTTTTTTACTTTTTTACTTTCATTTTTAAAAAAATCAAATGTCTATCCTTTTAATTCTTTTCATTAACTTCAGTAATGTAATTGTACAGTTGACAGAAGAGAAACGAATGTTTTTGTAAATATGAAGCATTTAACCTTATTATTATCTCATTAAATTTAAATAAAGTGCAATGATGTTATTAACAAAAGTCTTGTTTATTTAAAATATTTATACAACAAAAACTGTTAAAATAACATTGTCACGACCTATCATCTTACCATTTGTGTCTTAATCCAGCAATGACAGCAGAACTTTTATTTAATTTTATTCTCACATGCTGAGTAGGATCAACTAAAATTTCACCATATGACCATTGTGGTAAATTATTTTAAATACTGGAAGAGCTGAAAGATCAGGCATAATCATTCTGCAATGCTTTATTGTGTATGAATCAGTGGAGTTTTTATAAGTCTTACAAAATTTAATCTATAAGAAATTACCAAATATTAATAATTAATTTTCCTTAGCTATTTTTCAATTAAAGTCATGAGATGGAATTATATTTATTATATCTACTTGCAAGAAATGTAATTTAACTCAACAGAGAAGTAATGTTCATTGCTTTAACAACAAGAACAAATAAATAATAATCAGGGCACTTAGATTAAAATAGGTATTATATAATTGTATTACTATTCAGTAAAAACTAATAATATACAACAAATTATAATAGCGTTTAAACTTTTTCATTTTGTAAGAAATGTATTCTAAATATTGTCATCTGTTCAAAATGTAATAATTTCACAAACACAATACATGATGATAATTTAATTGTATTATGGTTTTGTCCATGAGACATCATGAAGGAACACCTTCGGAATGCATTTTAGGCACTGTTTTTTGTATTAATACAGGCAGCATGGGTAGCCGAAGGGGCCAGCTTGATAGGAACGCATCTCAAAGCTCCACCTCATTGAATAGTTCTACTCCTGGACATCCAGAGAGCACAGAGTTTGATAGACACCGTCGTCATATGAATTCTAATATCCGCGGACCTGTGAATCCTGGCCATGAGGATAGTGACGAATATAGTAGATATCCTGTTTATGTGCCAGGGAGGAAGCCCGAAACGTGTGATAGGATTACCTGTAAACCAACTGATCTTAATTGGAATTATTGTGATGATATTTTTGGATTGTGTTTAAAGCCATGCCCGAAGCCTAATGCCCGAGACTTGAGACGAATTAGAGAAGCTGGGCGATCATTTTACGATGAACAAGAGAGATTATTTAATCAAGGCTTATATAATCCAGACAATATTGATCAGACGTATTCAAATCAATCTGTTGGAAGCCGACCTTCTTCTTCAAATATTGATCAGAATAGGTATGGCAATGAACAATATTATCAATCAGGAGGAAATGAACCATCTTCAAGAAACACCAACAATCAAAATGTTTCTTCTTCAAGGAGCCAAGGGAGAAACTTTCCAGGAGCAAATCGACAAAGAGGCCTTTGATGAAAGGAATCCACTGATAGCTCATTAATATTATTAACTTAAACTCATAATTAGCTACTCATTACCTATACATAATCAATTAAATGATCATCATTATAAAATACATAACATTTTAATTTAACCTTTTTAGATATAGTTCAATTAATTAGAGCAAGTTTCAATTCTTTGGATTTTTCACTTGAAATAAACTAAAAAATAAAAAAAGGGAATAAAAACAGAAAAAACAAAATTACAATAATCATAATAATTTTGAAGTAAAGTACAAACTGAGAAATCTTTTTAGAACAAAGTTTTTCAAAAATAAATATAAACTCAAGGAACACATATGCAAAAAACAAAAAAATCTGAAATTTGTCTCATAAAAAGAAACACCTGCATTTTATACTGTTTAAAATCAAAATGATAAATTTAAATCGGTCTACTGATAATTGTGATATTTGTCACTGAATATGGCACAGCGCCGAAATGCATTTGATCAGTTCAATAAACCAGTGAGTGAATACAAACCCAATGCCAGTTTAGTTTCACTGACTCACAGACCGACACCCAGCATCAATCGATGAAATTAGACATATTGTTGATATTAGACCCTTTATCTCTTCTTATAATATTATCACCAAAAACTCACCATTTTGATATAATTTTGTTTATTTTAAACTATAATTGAACACTCCTCGATTCAACTCAAAAATCTCACTTCCCCTGAACTGTCAATCCATTCTGCAGAATTGGCAGCGACTGGTGTGGCACTATTGAATTTAGTCTAACACCTTTTTCACATTCTGTAATTTGTACCAACAACTGAAGTTAACTAAAAAAATATGATGTATGTGCATTATAAGATTATATAATTGTAATATAGTGAAAAAAAATCATAAATATTATTAAAATGATTAAAAACTTAAAATATGATGGCTACAAAATATCTTTGATTTGGGGGAAAGGGCATTCTAGTATCTCAAAAAATGAAGCAGGCAAATTTGCCAAAAAGGCAAACTATCTTGGATCCAAAAACAAAAATATCAGTGCCATATTCAGAAAAAAAAATCAAATCAAATTAGATAATAATAGATATATGTGGAAACAGAATTTGAACAGATCAAGGAAAATCAGCCAGAGGACTAATCCTAGTCGCAAGAACAGTATCAAGGAGTTACATCATATTTCTAAAAATTATCATCTGTCATATTTAAATATCTAAAAAACACTCCACAGCTAGAACTTAAATATAAAATAAGTTCCTCATAGCTTGATTACTAACATGACCACCTTAATATGGATTGCTGCACTTTTCTAGAGGGCAAATGTTTTTAAGTTTGTAAAGTTTGAGGAGTGTACAGGTGTTAAAATGACTTTTTGAAATATATTATTTAGGAAATTAATGCGAATATAAAATTATAAAATAATAAATTATACAAAAATAAAAATATAGATTGCACGTTTAGGATTATTAATAAACTCTGCTGCCAGAAATAACAACAAAGACAGAAAAAATTCTTTTGCTACAGGTACACAATAATTGAAAAGAATTAAAGTATTACAGCTAATTAATAATTTGCATAGAGATGACACAAGAAACAATTGCATTTTGGAATATTTAGATCAGGATACATATTTACCCAAAACATTTGGAAAATAAACCAAGATGGATTAAAAATAATAATTTTCTAAAGACTTGCCAACTTGATTAGCATTGTATTTGCTCCAGATCTAACAAGAGATTTATTTAAATTGCAATCTACAATTTTCATTTTTGTCCACAGTTTTTCATCTGTGTTTTTAGTGCATAAGTTATTAACAAGTTTGGTTAGTTTGTATGACAATTTAGGCAATTCAGTGACTGGTTCTTGGTTGACATTTTGTTTTTGTGTTTTTTTTTTTATTATTCATTTGTTATTTGTGGTTGTATTGTAGTTATTGATTTATGTTATTTTTATTGTTTTAATAATTGTTGGGGGATCGTGATAGTTAATTGGTTAGTGATCAAACTCTCAGGGAAGTTGTAAACTTCAGTCGTGGAATGGATCTTACCGTTGCTCTTGAAATTTCTGACCCGTACTCTGGTTAATATGGAAAACAAAAGGAATATTTTTTTATTACTTAAAAATTACTTTAAAAACACAAACCCTATGCTTTGAATTGAAATGTGACATGTATTTAGTACTACTAAACAAGACAGTATGATGTGTGAGCGATGGTGAGTATGAAGATTAAGAAGTGGAAGGTAGTGCTAATTCTGGCACTATTTGAACCATAATGTGCTCTTCTCTTAGCAGAGTAAGGTTCATTCTCAGGTCCTAAAACAAAATCTCTTATGAAATTGTCGAACAAGATGAAAGTGTTGTCGGATCCCAGATAAATTCCAAAATTATAATCGCTGCAGATCAGAGGAGCACCAGAGTCGGTTGTTTGAAGTTGTTCCTTTCCCAGTGATTTCAGGCAATGTCCCTCCCATTTGCAATTTGCCGAAGTGGGTGATACTTCTAAATAGCTGACTATGGGATACCACTTATCCTTCTCCATGAGCATTTCTACTTCTGTACGATCTGGTGCCTTCATTGTCCAACTGTAGACTCTACATGTTTTATGGGACGTAAGGACATCCAGCCAAGCAGTTTTAAATTTGCTACGACTGAGAACTTTCATTGGTTGGATAGTCGGGGTCAGCGTGAAAGCTCGATCCAAGTATGCAATTGCAACGTCAAACAAAGTTTTATACTCTTTTTCATTCTGATAATTGGTGTGCAACCCAACATCCTTCACAAATGCGTGGTTTTGGAAAATGGGAAGTTGGCATCTAACTTGTTCAACAAGGACGTGGAGGGTCAATTTGTTTTTTTCAAATGATGTGTTAAAACAGTGGGCTACTGTAACTATTGTATCTGCTTTTACCAATGTCCCAGGGCACTGAAAAATATCATTTTTACATACTGTCACAAAATTAGTAGTGTCTTTTAGAGGTACAAAATGGTAAGCGTTTTCTAGTTTCAAATCCTTCCCAAATACCAAAGCTATGTACATAAATACACTTAAATACAGCAACATCTCACAGCAAATTTGTACAAATGACTCTACATGCAAATTTTGACAACTCAGACAAAATATGTTTCTATTATTTTACCATGATCAATTAAAATAATTTCTATTCTGACATATGATGTATCAAATTATAAAATAAGTCTATAGCATTTTTGATGATAAATTCAATGAAAATTTCAGGCACTTGTAAACAAATTAAATCAACAATATATGAAAAATTTTATTCCATTATTTGCTGACATCTTCAATATAATTTTGTAAGTCTGCCATCATGGAACTTCTCAGGTTTTTAAGTGATGAACTTCTTGCATGTATATGGTGCAAGTGCAAGTCCTCAAGCGAAGTAAAGTTTTTCCATAGTTTTGCGGAACCTGCAATAAGTGAAAATCTGAAGAGAGAATGTGATGAATATAGTGGGAGGGATAGCACATCCCTGCCAAACTCCAATTCCTGACGTGTCTTGCAATTGCCAATGCAGGACATTTTTGATCAATGGCTGACCTTAATCGCTCCGATTACGTGCAGTATACACATTATATAACGGTTTGGTTAGGCAGAAAAAGCTCGTAAAGCCGTAATAAAGCTCTCTGAACATTGTTCTAAAGGACTGACTTGCCATTCCCAGTTATAAACCTTTTATTTATTATTTTTTAAGACTTTCCATTTAATTAGATTAGTCATTAAAAAATGGTTTACATTGAGTTTTAGTAGGAAATCGCACATGGAGATACAATCTAATAAATTATTCTCAGTCAACATGTGTGCATATCACTCTGACAAACATCCTCAGGTGTATTTAAATGCTTGTTTAAACTATAGTCAATATTAATTATAGTTAAGTTATTTTATAAGCTGTATTATATAATTAAATAACTCATTTTAAACATATTACATTTACCTAAGTATAAATAGTTTCCATAGCAGCAATTGATGTACAGGAAAGTTAAAAAAAACTTATGCAACATAATTTATTAGCTTATTGTATTGGTACTTAAAAACCAAGTGCAATGAAAAGTGTAAATGTGAAGTATAATCACGAATTGGCTAATTCACCAGGGAGCTATCCGCCTGTTTTAACTTTTTATAATCAACGTTACCTAAGCCTTCGAAAAAAACAAAGCATAAAAAAGACATGGAGCAAAATGTCCTGCAAGATGAAGAACTTCATAAATGAAAAACTGGACAACTCATTTCAAAACGATACAGATAATACAAACCTCGAAGGCATATGTGGTAATAACTGCTCCTACCATAATGATGTAGTGATATCCCATGTTCAGTACTACCCAGCTTTGGTGCCAGAAAATACCACACAGGACCTTGACAGGTTGAAAGACATCTACGTCCGTTTGACGAGGCAAGTACAGCATTTAAATAAGTCCAAACACAACGGTAAGTACATGTACTCCAATTTTGAGAAATTAGATGCATTACTTAATCGTTTGAATAATGATGAGGATAGGAATAATGATATTTTGAGATCTTTTGTCCATGGTGTATATTCCCTTTGGATGGACTATAAACATGAAAAAAAGGCACAAAGAAGAAAAATTAAAAAATTAAGTAAAATTTACAAAAAGAAAAATGCTCAAACGTCTACAGATAACACGATTGATTTAGAAGTTTCAAGTGAAAACAGGAAAACTTCATTATTCTTAAATGACAATGCCCCCATTGTTCTTCATAATTCAACTACAAATGGTTACAAGTCAGAGAAAAGTCAAGTTACAACTCAAAACGCTACAATAGATCACTTGCAAAATAGAGAAAACACAAAATGGAGATCTTACGAATCGGATGTTAAAAAAAGCCATGAAATACTGCGACAATCGGAGAAATATCAATCCGACCAATCGCATGAAACTCAAGTCTCTGATATATCCACTAAATTCTATGATTTGACAAAAAAAAACCATAAAAGGGAGGAAGTATGTTTAACTCAAGTTCGAGATCAACTAGAAAAAACTATTACCATGCTAGGCACAATTCAAGCAAAGCGTCACCAAAAAAAAGTCAACGCTTTACAAATTAATGGAAATAACTTCAAAAACGATTGTGAAAAGTGTAAAGAAAAAATGAGTAGTTCTTCCTCAAATCCTGAACAAACTGGAAAGCATGATTTATTAAAATCTAAAGGTCAAACGCATAAAAAAATTTCTGAGAAAAAATTGATAACGTCAATTGAAAGAATTGACAATCAAACTAGAACAAATTCATTATCAACTGAAACTGAGACTGAGACTAAGTCATCTAAGAAAGTATACTGCGTAAAAGGTGTTTCTAAACGTTCATACAAAACTCAGAAAACCAACTCAGAAAAATCTAATCAATCTTGTGACAAAAAAACTCACAGTAGAAAGCTTTGTGACAAATCACTGTTAAACATTAAATACAAACAAGAAGCAACTGAAGAAGCCCACATCCTCCGGCAAGTAAATATGTACTTCGATTCTGAAAAAATAAACCATCAAAACAAATCTAAAAATATATTATTCAAGCAGAGCAAAGGTGTTTATGCAGGAAAAGTCACTGATCAAATCATTGAAGCCAAATGTAAATTGCAAGTAAATAAAGATAGGTCTGACTTATTTGAAATTGAATCATACATCAGCCAATTTAAACACGAGGAAGAGCCCATCTTAACAGATTTATTTAAACAAGAACAACACAATATTGCAGTCTACCCCAAGAGTTCAATTCTCGCTTTTTCGGATACGGAATTTAGTACATCAATCGGTAGTCTTTTAAGTGAAAGTGTACTGAGCTTTTCAGAACAGGAGGATAGTGACATTCTCTCTGATAAAACTGATTCAACTCAGTCTAATTCAAATGAGATTCAAGTAGTGCATTGTAACAATGTCCCCTCTCTGTCTTCTAAACTAAAAGATTCCGGGGTAATCAAACAATTTAGAAAAAGTGATTTTAAGAATATTGATTTAGAATCAAATATTATTCAAAATAACCATTTGGATAATAAGGTAAATAGTAACAACAGTGCCTTTCAAATCAATTCACCTGAAAAGGACGGTTTTGACTCGGATGCACCGCTACCTCCTATACCTTCATCAGATCAATTCAATGTTTACCAAGAAAAAAATAAAAACTATAAACAAAAAACATTTCATATCCCTTTCGATTATGATGGTAAATATAGTAATTTTTCTCCTAGAATCTGTGAATCAAATTCAGATACAAAACAGAATGATTTCCAAGAGAAGTGCAGTCTTTGGCTACAAATGAATGAAAAACGATGTTATAATAAATCAAATGGACATAGTTTGGAAAACAGGATAAAAACACAAAGAGAAAAATTAGTCAAAGTTGATTTGTTACGTGCAATAAGGAAGAAAAGAATTTTAAATGAATACACATATAGCCAAAGTAAAATATGCTACTTTGAGGATGAACATTTCTATCGTCACAAAATGAAGCAAGGTTATCATTCACCATCAGAATCATCAGAAGAACTGGATCTGTTAGCTAAGCCATTTTTATCACCAAGTAAATCAATTGTAATAAAAAATAAGGAAAAGTCAAAGCAAAGTAATATTTCTTATAAATACTGTGTGTCTCACAGAAGAATTAAAAATTCAGCATGCAAAAAATTTGGCTGTAAATTTTTCAGTCATGTAAATAATGTTGGAAACATACAAAATACTGACAAAGATATACAATCGAATCGTTGTCATAAGCAAGACAATTTAAATAAAAAGTCACCACTATCATATGAAGAGACAAATGAAATGTTTCCTTCTCAAAATCCAACTGCACAACAATCGATAATTAGCCAAAAATCTGAATTTGACCCATCTATGGAACTTCCTCCGATTCCAATGAAACCAACATTTCAACATGAAGTCAAATGTGAATCGAAGCCAATGAGTGAGGAACTTAATTCATTCGCTTCCGAAACTGAGGTTGCTGCTGATATGTATAAACAAGTTCTTACTGAAGAACCACGAAGCGATGTAAAAACTGTAAATTATAAAGAAATTGTACCTCATTTAAAAGACACAAAAACACACAATCCGTCTGTGTTTTTCTTTAATGCTGGCAGTAAAAAAGATGATTCAAAATTAACCCCTCAGGAGTCGATGTCACTTCAGTCATCTATAAGGGGTTTCGAAGACATTTGTGAGCAATTGTTGACTAAGCAATATTCATTAGACAAGCTAGAAGATAACAATAAACACTATATTTTCAATTATACAAATAAAGGAATAACAATTTAAAAATGTAAATTTATTTCATTCATAAACTTTTAATTGGGAGTTAAGCCCATGTAAAACATTCACAGTTTCATTGTGTTTGTCACGTCTAGTTTTGCACTTTGATTAAATGAATAATTCCACCCTCAGTTAATGTAAATTTGGTTTGGGCCTTAAGACAAACAATTTATACTAGAAAATTCCAATTTTCATCACCATTAATACATACATATAACTAGATGATCAGTCCATTCTTCTAAAATTTGATTTGTGACTAAAATATAGCACATATATAAATAACACACATATATACAGGGTGAATTGCTACTCGTGCTACAAACTTCTCCAGTAGATTCTTCACCCTAAAATGAACAAAAAAGTTCATATTGTCCATGGTCCGATTCTCAACCATTTCAGAGTAATTTCGCTTTTTATCGATTTTGAAAGATATCACGTCCTGGCGTCGGAAAATCGTGATATCTTTTAATCTAAACATTTCTCTTAAAATCTATAAGCACCGTTGAAATCCCCGTTAATTTTTCAATAAGAAGATGAAGGTGGCAAAACGTTTGGGTCTTTCTTCCTTGACCTTCTAGCTGTTTGTAAACTTCTTAAGCATTACATACTAAATGGGCATTAAATTAAATTAAAAAATTTCAATGGAATTATGATTTTGATTCTCTCTAAAAATTAACGGGGATTTCAACGGTGCTTATAGATTTTAAGAGAAATGTTTAGATAAAAAGATATCACGATTTTCCGACGCCAGGACGTGATATCTTTCAAAATCGATTTTTTGTTCATTTTAGGGTCAAGAATCTACTGGTGAAGTTTGTAGCACGAGTAGCAAGTCACCCTGTATAGTAAAAATAAAATATAACATTCAAGTTATTTAATCATCAAATATCTAATGTGCATATTTGCCTGTCTGTGTTCTAATTAAAACTGCAATTGACAAACTAACAGTGCAACCACAACGAACAGTTTAGACATTTTACGTTTGTTTTTCAGTTTATTTCATAATATAGTTCGGTCGTTTTCTATTATCTTAGCCTATCTGCACTGGTTAGTCAGTAGTATGCATTTAAGTATTTCGTTAACTATGATGGGCCTTAAACCAGCAACAATATGCGTACTAAGATGACTGGAAATAACAAGAAATCTCACAATGTTAAATAATGTTAATGTATTAATTTTATACAAAAAATAAAAAAAGAAAGCTTTAAGAACCATCATTTTAACAATGCTGGAAAATATGATTAATTATTTTTAGAAGAGCTTTAAAGCATAAAAATATATTATATTTACAAAAACAATAAAATAAAATGATTGAAAGCATACATTTAAATGAAGTAGAAGAAAAATGGTCTTATATATATAATTATGTATAGATAAAGAAAAAAAAAGAGTTGCTAAGTCCAACTGCTGTAAACATTGAAAAAAAAGTCTAATTCATGTCAATTAAGCTTAATTCTGTGTGCTTACCAATCTTTAAGTGACACTAATTTTTTTAACCTGTGAAGGTTTATTTACACATTTTCTTTACCCGCAGGATGGAGAGTAAACGCAGTGTTTATATATTTATTAATAACTTCCAGGGTAATAAATTAAAAGAAAAATTTGGAATGTGTTTTATTTCAGTTACACAACACCTATCCAACCACACCCTCGCACACTACCTTTTTAAATACAGGAATAAATCAATTTACATATGTTATAATATGGCCACATTAAAATCATCACAATTTTCCATACACACCCAAAAAATAGAAAATTTATCACATCTCTTAATTATGAATCAGTTTCATATCATGTCATCATCAGTGAGGTGATATGAAGCTAATGGATGATTCCATGATTTTACAGTCAATACCAAGTCTTGTAAATTGTCATACATTTATATTTCATGTTTACATACACATTAAATTTCATTAATTTTTTTGCCTCTTTCTTACAATATCAGTATAATGTAACTACAAAGTGTAGAAATTAAAATTGAAATTTTTACTTTACTAATTTAATTGTTTTCATTGCTTTTGTTAATTTTGTGTTTGATTTTTTTTTTAATACAGAATATTTATTCACTATGTCATATTTTAAGTATTTTGATTGTATAATTTGATAGTTACCTACCATCTTAGTCTGCCTATCCTCGCTAATTTTGTATGTCAGGAGGTCACGTCATTTTCGGTTATTAGGTCGTACAAGGGGGTTTGTGTCAGTGTTAGCTTCTAATCTAATTTAATTGTTTCAATTGCTTAATTAAAGCAATTAAATTGTTTTTGCTAAGTTTGTGGGTTTTGATGTTTTTAAAAATAATTCATTAGGTCACAGTTTAAGTATTTTGATTATGTCGTTGATTAAATTTGGAATGCCATGGCAAACCTAAGATTGGCAATTTTCTTTGTTTTGTTATTTTAGGAATTTTTTAATTCTTTCTAGTTTTTATTTTTAAATCAGGCCATTTTAGATGGTAAGATTTGTTCTATGATTCGATTTTGATGTTACTCAAACACCAGTTCACCACAGACTATTACCATTCAAAAACAAGACGTAGAATAGAAATATTATTTCTGGTTTTGGGTATACTACTAATTTTATGTATTATTATTATATCAAAATAAATCTAATTTGCACAAATTAATTATTTTTTAGTCTTTTAAGTAGGGCATTTGCTTTGTTTTCATTTTTGCTTGTAATGCAATATATTATCTGTATTAACCACTGATATTTATTTAAATATTCACTGGAATTAAAGCATCATTTATTTAGGTATTTAATTTATAATTTTTCAACATTCCAAATCATGGTTGAGTGTATGCAGTGGTGCACTTTCATTTGCTTACTCTTGAACCAAGTAATTATACAAATGAAGAATTTCCTCTTACAAGGATAAACATTTAATCTTGAATCTATAAAATGTAAGCAATGTACACCTCTTCAGCTAGTAGTTTAATGAAAAATAACCTGAGTGAATTTATCACAAACCCATGGTATTCTCTAGTTGAGCAAATGTACACATTTAAAAGTTTCAATAATGTAAACATTTAAAATTTCAAGAGTAATAAAAAGACATCTTATAACTTTAAACATTCTTTTAAAAAATACTATGTACATAATATTTATTAAACATAAATATCAGTTATAAAAATATTTTTAAAATTCACTAAAATGAAATTTGGATTAAATTTAGTGGATTTATAAATATCAGAACACCATATTTATTTATTTACAAAGGTAGAAGTGATTTTTCAATTATTTATACAAATGGCTTTTTAAAATAACAGCGACAAAATTTTCGCCATTCTTAAGTTTTTTTTAATATGATACATTATAAAATATATCTTGAAGTGATTTTTCAATGTTTATTTGTACAATTGGCTTTTTAAAATAACAGCGACAAAATTGTCGCCAATCTTATGTTTTTGTTTTAATACGATACATTAAAAAATAAATCCTTATTGTCTTTTTTAAAACTTAAATTATTACTACTGCTAGTACAATAGTTTTGGAATATTGCACGAAAGGGTAAAACGTCCGGCTGCGCCATTTTCTCATCGTAGGGGAATATTTTTGTAGCGTCAAAGTAGGCCAGACGCTATAACATCGAGTTAATCATACCTGGAGTCGACGAATTGTTTATTTTTCTGTCTTGACTGTTTATCAACTCGGACGCGGATCGTTTCAACATGGACTGTTGATGACGATTCCCCCGACAGATCTCCACTGATTCCACCACAACTGAGATCGACCTCCGTGCATGGCCTGCAGAAAAATAACTCGTTTTCACATTTAAGCCACAAAGTTATATCTCCTTTAGCATCAGATAAAACTAAAAAGTAAAATTTGGCAAAATAAATTCAGTCAACTCGTGCAGTAAACAAAGCTGTTTTACAGTGCAACCTTAAAAGAAGTAGAAAACCAACTAATGAAGAAAATTGAATAGAAAAAGCTCATTTTTACATGATAACGAGATCCAATTTATCAATAGTTTTGTATAGGATTAATAAACAATCATAAGGCATGGTTTTATTTAATAAGACGACGGCCTCATCGCGTGTCAATGTTCATCGGTCGAATGCGATGGTACTGAATTCCCAGATGGTAGGATATTTGCATAGGAAATGCCAGAGATCTCTCTTAGCTGTAAACGGTCTATTGGGAAAAGTTTTGCATTTAGGTTTAACTGGCCCGGAGCTTGAATAATATTGCTTTGTCTGGATGTACACATAAATCTTTATCATGCTGGCATAGGTGTGTGAGTTCAGTTTCCTGAATGCTTCGGACAAAGGAAGCCTTTTTTTTGTCTTCACAAGATCTTGGACTTCTTCACCTATGAGGAATGAAAGGAAGAATTCATTTTAATCCTAATCATCTCGTTTTCTAGTTTTTTTAGGAGGTCTGGCATTTTGATAACTAAGGACATATAAGCCAATATGAGTTATGTTCAATTCGGAATGTAACGTGTAATGGGAATGTTCCTTTTAACGAATATAAGTTGGATAGATTCCACCGCAACGGCATCGTACTAAGCTCCAGTGTTGTTCATTGCAACATAATTAGCTTATCCCTTAGTTGAAAACCTGCATTTTGGCAAAAACAGGAATGTGGTTTTTGAATACGTCAAAATAACCACCAATTTGGCATTTTTTTTTGTCTTTAGGACGACAGTGTGTTTATAATGGTCGCTTATTTGGCATAGTTCAATTTCCTGCTTGATTGTTTTGGACAAAGCAAGACTTTTTTCACTTCATGAGACCTGGACTTCTGCACCTATGAGGGGGCAAAGGAAGTTGCGTTCAAGGGCATGGTAGCAGTCCATGGCGTTCAGTCCAACCCATCATCTCGTCATCTATTTTTTTTTAGGGAGAGCGAGTCTGACCTAGGAAGGTTGGTTAGGAAAATTTCAATAGTTAAGGCCTTGTTTGGAATCCTTTTAAGAAATATAAGTCGGCCAGATTTAACCGCTACCGTATTGTTACCTCAGAGTTGTGCATTGCGGCGTAGTTAGTTTATCCCAGGGTTGAAGACCTGCATTTTGACAAACTGTTTTTTAAAATCACTACAATTTGGCTGATTTTTTAAATCGTGTTCGCATACTTGGTATCTGAGTTCAATTTCTTACTGGTTTGGACAAAAGAAGTCTTTTTCTCTTCATGGATCCTGAACTTACTTCTTCACCTATGAGAGAGTAAAGGAAGCGGCCTTGCTTAGGGCACTTGTCCGTCGAAACCACTTTCAAAATAACCATCTCGTTATCTACTGTTTTGGAAAAAGCGAGTCTGGCCTAGGTCATTTTAATAGTTAATGGCATAATCTATCTGGTGTATGTTCAATTAGGAATCCATTTAACGAACGTAAGTTAAACAGATTCAACCGCAAACGCGTCATACTAAGCTCCAGTTGTACATTGCAATATAATTAACTAAGATCAACAGGAATGGGGTTTGATCAAGTTAAAGCACCATGAATTCGGCTGTTTTTTCTTAGAGTTTTCGAGGAAGACAGTGCCAGTCACTTCCAAGTAGGTACAAACTATAACCTAGGTGGAAGTCCCAGGTTTCGAATTGCCATATTATTCTTTCTGCTGTAGAGATATATCTAAAGAAGTAGTAGAATGTGAAATGCCTAAAACTGCCAGAGAGAAGTTAAAAACTCCAGTTAGAAATGATCAGGCGTGATCATCTCTCGCTTAACAATATTCATATTGGGTTTGCCAAGGACGAAGGAAAATAATGTTTTTTTCCCGTCACAACACTGACACTATGGTCTGCTCATCACACGTGGGACAGATGCTAAGAGTAATTAGCTGGCAATCGATATGTGAAATAAGGAGCGAGGATATCTCGAGGTCATCGACGTGTAAGGCGACATAGCTGGTTTCAAGATGGATAAAGTTTGGTAGGACTAGGACGGTGTGGAACTTGGGGAAGCAGGATCGGTTCAGTTCGTTGACAAAAGGAACGTTGAGGTAGTTGTTGTCAGGTACTTAGTAAGGACCATTGACAATTGGACTAAGGCTTTTTGATTGGAAGGATCGAATGCGCTGGATCTTGGATGGCTTATGGTGGATTAGTCTCCGTTTGCCCAAAGTGGTCGGTTGTCCCTTAAGTCTTGTATGTCCGTATGCTCTCTAGGCTTAGTCCTAAGTATATGACTTGAGCGGAAGTTGGGATTTATATCGGAAGGCGAGCCATTTTAATCGCAGACCTCGGAAGAAATAGTAAGATATAATGACTTTCAAATGTCATTATATATAATAAAACTTATATTAACTATATGTATCTTATCCGTTTCATATTTCCTCATTTTGCTTTATGATGTCATGTCATCCTCTGGCTTACAAGGTTTGCTTTTGCTTGTTCGGCTTGATAAAAAATGATGATAAGGTGAATGGTGAAAATGATGAATTAATGCCGAGAGACGTGGTTGTAGAACTCCTTCAAGCTGATGATGAGCTATAAGCTCGAAATCCGGATCGTTGAAAACAACTTACTGTAAGTAGGAACTATATTTTTAAAAGGAATAATTTTTATTTGAAAAATATAATAATTTCCTTGATGTTTCTAGTTGAAATACTGCTTTGTGATGCTGTAAGACCAACTGCCAGTTCTTCAAGTATCGCGATAAATCGTAAAAATGTCTCTGTGGCACATGTCTTTGGCTCATAGGGTGAGGTTCTTTAATGAAAATAAATCTTGATTCTTGGAAAACCAAAGTTTAAAAAAATATATATTAACCTAAAAGTGTAATAATTCGAGTGGGGTTCTAATTATGTTTGGAAAGTGCTAGATATTTGTGGAAAAAAAGCAAGGTCGGCATAGGTACTGGCGTTATGTATAATTTAGTTACCCCTGTAGCTTACAGGATTTGGACCGCAAAATCAGCTCAGATCTCGGCTGGCGTTTGTTCGTGATCGATTGCAATTCTGTATTCTCACTGTGCCTCATGCAGCAGCAGCAACAAATTATCTGCCGGAAGTACACTCTAAACCTTGAAGAATAACGCAATTAGAAACTCTAATGATTGAATTACACTGTGTTCTTACCTGTGGTTCATCCAGTAGTAAATGATAGGATTCACCATCGAGTTGGACATGGCGAGCCAATAAAAAAATAAATATATGTGATGAACGTAACTGCTCATAGCAATTGATTTGTTGTGGTAGACATAAATGAAGTATCCATGATAAGGCAGCCAGCATATCGTGAAAATGGATATAACGGTTATGAACATTCGCACAACCTGAAATCACAAAAATATATAAAAGAGGAACCATTTCGTCAGGAGTATCGACAAAAATACAGTAAAAGCTTTGGAGGCACAACAATAAAAAAATTTCAATAAATTAAATAAATTAAAAACACGTTTTTTTATTTTATAGTGTTATTGATTAGTACACCCTTTTTAAAGTTGTTGATTTCCCTATTAAAATTTGGAAACAAAGCAATTAAACGATAAGATTGGAAAAGACTTGTGCTTGCTTCGTTATTGCCGGCATTTAATTTAAGTGTCTTAGACTAAATGCCGCCAGCATAGAATTTTAATGAATGCGGTTCAAAGGAAGTTAAAAGAAAAAAGTTCGATTATAAGAATTACCTTTCTCTTCGATCTGATATTATCGAGTTGCCGCTGAGTTTGCTCCCCGATAGATTTGGATCCCCAAAGCTCTCGTCCCATCAAGGTGTAGCAGATAGCCATCGCGATAACTGGTCCAAGATATGTCACCGCCAGAAAAACCAGGTTGTATCTGAGTAATAAGCCCGATGTAGAAGAAATCATAGAATAGGAATTTTTAATTTAGGTAATGGAATTGGGATTTAAGTTTTTTAAAGAATCAATGGTAAAATTTTACGGATGGAATTTTTTCGCAGTATAAATATCTTTTACAAATTGTATTTCAATAAAATATCATTCGCAATTAACTGAGTAACTCTGGAGAACTTTTCAAATAGTTTTCCCTCAAGTTTATGAATTTAGCCCGATAACTTTAACACAACTACCAAAGGGCTTAGAGTCCTGTCCTTTGTCGTAAAATAAACCCAAGCTATTGTTCATAAACTTGAAAAATTGTCGCCATTTTCCCCTTCTACTTCACATACTCAAATAAATATAACTTATTGTTTCCCATTACATGGATGTAGACGTACAGGTGGTTGCTCGATACTGAAGGTTTATGGTGGCAATATATCCAAACTAATAATTTGTATCGAGAGAAAACGCTATTCATATCAATCGAGATTGTTTTTCTTCTCCTGTTGCTTTTAACCGACATATTACTGACACGTCCTTCGAATTTTTAAACAAGATCATTGATCATATCGATCAGATTGTGTTATTTTCTAAAAAAAGAAGTACGATGACTGAGCTATATTCGGATTACTCCTAAAGACCCCAGGAGAGAGACAGGGACTTTGTTAAATCTCCCTAACTTACTACATATCTAGTAGTAACTTAGGGATAAACCGAACATAACTCAGGATAAATAGATCCAATTCATAGCCACTTCACACTAAGAACTAAGACCTAAAAAGCCCATAAAAAAGCTTAAAATCAGGAAGAAAATCATTAGAACTATAAAAAATAAGCCCTTGCGGTTTGGATCATGCTAAAAAGGTATACCTAGTGGGACAACACCGGACAGAAACAGGAAAAATATTTCATTAAAAAAATCTCGTCAATTTACTATAAATTTGATTTAAAAAATTCGACCATAACTAATATAACTAGCAGTGCAAAAGGTTTCATAGCTACTTCACTCAAATCTAAGTCCCAGGAATACCAGAAAAAAGTTGAATAACCCGTGAGAAACCCTTTCCCCAGCTAAACTAAAGTTGAGAGAGTTGAAAGTTTTCTGGTATACATCGCGTAAAAAAAAAAAAAATCAACAAACCTTTATTTATTCATCACATAATAAAAATAAATGGGCTACATTTTGGAGACGACCGGTGGGCCGTACAAGTCCTCAACCAAGTTTGACTTATTCAGATCCTCTAATTTTGACAAGAGCCAGTCGCAGAAAGGCTAATTAATAAAAATCTCTTATAATATCAAAAATACTTATTTTTTTGAACAATTGCCAATAGAACAAATATACAATAAATTGTGTTTTGAAAAACAGATTTAATTTCGAAATGCCAAATATATCTTAGCAATGCCACCGTGTTGTAGACCCTATCTCTTGTTTTATTTTATTTTAAAATTCGTACATATCAACAATTTTACTTGTACTACAAAAATTGTTTAAAAAAATACGAAATAGACAAAATATATATGTTTCTATTAAATCACTATTTTTAAATTGTCTATGAAGCGAATGTTTAATATAATTCAATTAATTAATCTGTATTTAAGGTATTGGTTGAGATAAAAAAACTCAGTGTCACAAGCGGGATTCGAACCCAGGACTTTCGGCTAAATACGCAGCTGCTCTACCACTTGAGCTATCGTGTCTTCGATCCATTCGGACACCAACTCCCCATCTCAACCTACAACCGTTCGAATTTTCCCTCCTTTTTGCCATTTTTCAATTATTAAATTTTAATAGGGCTTATAATTATATTAAACATTTGATTCATAGACAATTTAAAAATAGTGATTTAATAGAAACATATTATAAAGATTATATTTTGTGTTAAACAATTTTTATAGTAGAAGTAAAATTGTTTACTTGTTGACTAATATATCACATTTTGTAAAACAGTTGATCACGTTCTCCTGGTTTTTATTTAAAATACAAAATTAATATTAAGTTCATGTTGGAAAATAAAAAGAAAAAAATAAGTTTAAAGAGTAAATAATAAAGTTTTTTATTATTATTAGTAACTCTAGAGTAAACCATTTTCTATAAACAACTTTCATTGCAAACGAAGATAAGCCAATTGCATAATACTTAAATTAATATTTTATTACAATTAATTAAGGTTTTTAGTTGAGACAAAAAAATCAATGGGACGAGCGGGATTCGAACCCATGATCTTCGGCTTGATACGCCGCTCCTCTACCACTTGAGCTATCGTGACCTCGATCCACTGGGACACCAACTTCCCATCTCAACCTTTTGAATGTTTCCTCCTTTTTGCCATTTTTCAAATCTCGGTTCGAATCCCGCTCGTGCCATTGACTTTTTTGTCTCAACTAAAAACCTTAATTAATTGTAATATATTGGTTGGTCAAGCGGACCACGAAATTAGTGAATTTAATTAATATTTTGTTTATAAATGGTAAACAAATAGTTAATTTTTTTGACCTTACAGTCTCCGTATTAGACATACCTAAAGCCGGATATTAAGGGATTATTTTATTATGTTATTTAGGATTATTTTATCTTGTAAGGTTTTGGGAGTTTCATGTTGATCTACTTCGTTATATCTCCAGATCATTTTCAAGTACGATTTTGTAAACCAAATCCACAATATCTAAATCAATGCATCAATATTAGGCTAAATAAGTTAAATAATGCTTACACATGTTCCGACATCGATTTTGGGTAGTGTCCGTCGGGCCATCTTAAATAACAAACGGTTTTTATCTGTCCGTTTTGGTACCTGAAACAAAGCGAGACAGATTAAAAATGTAATTGTTACTTGATTAAAAAACAAGGAAGTGTTTCTGTTTCAAGTCTGGGATAATTTGCAATCAGTATTGCAACGAGGGTTCGCAACAGCATCAGGGTGCCGGTGTTTTTGAAAAAAAACAAAACATTTGTAAGTATGTCGGGTTCGAATGCTGGGCCGCTGGATTCGAACCCGGGACCTTTACCTTACAGTGATGAGCGCCGTGTCAACGCCTAAACCGTTGCGGCCACCGACGCCCCCCATACTTATTGATTGACTATTTATGACCGAGATGAATTTTGAATATCTAATCGTAGATATCTTTTTAAAAGTCTGAAAGAAAATTTTTTAAAACTTGAAATATTGAGATTACAAGAAAACTATACGATACAATTTCGGTATTAAAATTATAAATATTTCATTCGTTTTTTTTCTTATCGTAAGATTTTGTTTATGCGATAAACAACTATGAGTCAATTTAAATCCAGAGCCTTTTATTTGTTTACTTTGTGAATTGTTGATTGATCGTTCAAGATAGTCTTATAACTTCGGCGCCAGTCGGTATTATGAGAAGAAGGTGGAAGGATCTAAAAAGTAAAAAGACTTTAATATCCAGTAGTGTCGACGGCAACAAAAGGCGCTATACTTGGAACTTAGCTACTTGGATTTTATGGAAGCCGGTAAAATATTTTTATTTATTATCATTTCTGGTAACCGTTCTTGATTTTTTTTCCCGTGAAACGAAATGTGTTGGAAGCGGAAAAGACGAAGTCAACGAAGCGGTGGCCGCTTATTGTCATTTTTCAGGGACCTTCTCGTTAACCGGGGCCAGGGAGGAACGGGAGCACCTTTATTATTATCCTTGGATTCCCATTTTCATGTATTACCTGTGCGTCTTGTTGCTTTGCCCTTTCTATCTGTGGCAAATTTTGGACAAAAGAGAGCTTGAATTTTGTGCACAAATGCTCGAAAATGTAGACAATGCGTACACAATCGGCAAAAGGTGTAGGAACGCCATGACAGCGGAGATCAATTTTGAACAAGAAAATACTACGAACGAAGCCGACTCGTCGAAAGTCATAATCTACAATGCAAATACTGAAAACACGAGTCTGACTGCTAAAACTCAAAGTAATTTTAATGTACAGGACTCTCAGGTTGTTCCACCTAGATTGGACGAAGGGGTTGTATACGCTGAAATTTTACAAGACAATTCGGAAAAATCCATTCACGGCGGTTACCAAATAAAAGAAGAATATGTTAGCACTGAAGAAAAAGAAGCTCCTACAACTTTCATGAGCGATTCCCAAATTTCTGTCGACCTCGATCTGGATGTAAATTATGCACGAAGTTCTCCCGAAACGGATTGGGAAATTGAGAATAACAAATCTCAAGTCCAAGACGGCTCGGATGTTCCGGACAGTTTTTTTACATCAAATTACGAGCCGTTATCATGTAAATTGACTCCTCATCTTAACGGCGAACAGGATATTCAACTTTTCCGCTTAAATTCGGAAAGGTCCAAATTTAGTGACGAATCTCAAAACAAAACAGGTGTAGTGGAAAGGTGTGAAAGCAACGCTAGTTCCTTTGAACGACTTTTCGAACAGGTGAAATCTTGGTTTCTGGGGGGAAGTACCGATTCCCTAGTTGAAAATAAAAAAGAGAGTTCGACCTTTTCTTCGGGCTGCACCATTGATGAGGAAAACGGTCCTTTTTCCGAGGTCTCCGACTGGAAGAATCTATCTCCTGAAGCCGATTCTCTAGTTTCCTCTCCTACATTGAAAGCTCTTAACTCCGATAACGTTGAAAATGCCAGGCGATCGTCTCGGGACTCCCATCATCGAGAAAACGTCAGTGATATATCTTGTTGGTATCTTGACAGATTGTTTTCAGAATCTCAGGAGTCACAGAAAACCAATATTTTCTATCAGAGGATCTGCCCAGTAAGGGAGTCTTTTAACGATCTACTCGACGGCCACAGTTCGGTAGAAAATATATATTCCGAAATTCCTGAATTAGAGGACGAGAACAAAAGCTCAGGAACTTTTAATTCTTCAAGAAATAGAGTAATAGATACGGGAAATGAAGACAATTTTGAAGACGACACGGATACTGATTTAAGCAAGATGAACGCATTCGCTGACCTTATGAATAGAAGAATAATAGGTAAAAAGAATAGAAAATGGCTCTTCAATTTGTATGTTCTTGAAATTTTGAATTTCACGTTTTGGATTATAAAAATCTATTCGATACATAAATTTATCAACGGGCACTATTTTGACTTTGGATTTGAAATGAATCGCAACAGAGTCCTTCCTAAATTGAGCCGGTGTACTTTCGTAAGGTACGGACCGAGCGGTACACAAGAGACTAGAGATTTTTTCTGCCTCCTGCCACTCAACGCCTACTTCGAGATTTTCATACTTTCTTCGTGGTTCCTTGATATTTTCATCGGTTTCGTTTTGGTAACGAACTTTCTTATGAGAATCGGCCAAAGATACTTGTACGCCTGCGGGCTTTACAGCCGGCTTTTTGGGCCGTCGGTCAATTCTGAAGATCACGTGTGGATATGCAGACTTCCGTTTCCCGACTGGCTTTTTATCTCGTACATAGGAGGACTGGTCGAAGAACACGTGTACAAGGCCGCAGTTTCCAAAATAAAGCTCAACGGTGACACGACTGAAAAAAAGACAGCATAATAGTCGACATCATTACTAATATTTGGGACTTGTTTAAAAATAGTAATAATTAACAGAGTTTATTGTACAAAAGAAAAGAAAAAAAAGCTTGTGCTATCATTAAACAGTACTGAATATTTACATCATGATTTCTGTAATTTAAATAAATATAAATTCTATTTTCAAATATTGTACATTAGCAATTGTTTTTAATGTTACTAACCGATCTCTACTAAATAGTATTGTATAATATACAATTGTAAATATAATTTATAATTTTTTGTTAATTTAATTGTATTTAAAGCAATGTAAGAAAAGAAAAAATATCGCCAAAAGTTGTCAAATAGTGTATTATAATATCTTATTCGTATTAATAAATCTAATATGAATATATATAATTAAGTTATCAGAATTAAGATATAATTATGTAAAAGTTTATAATTAAAAATATGTGCGTATATATTGAACAAATATACATATGCGTAAGCTCATTAAAGTAAGCCTGTGAAAAAAATCGGTATTATACATAAATAAAACTTTTTCTGTGTAATAGCTTTCCTTTAGGCAGTCTCATATTTTCATACTCCATTCAAAAATATATTGGTAAGCAGAAAAATATTTTTCATAGGTATTTTGTTTACAAAATGTTTTGTTCTGAGAAACTCGAAAAATAAAAAGATCGAATTAATAAGAAAATTGTTATTTATGATGGAAAATTTTTAGCTTCTTTTGTTCATCTATTACTGCGTAAAAAAATAATATAAATATATGAACAAAAGTGTCGTGATTGTAATTTTTTTAAATTTCTTGCAATTTTTTTTATTTGTAAGGGCTTTTTAACAATCTAAATAAAACAAATAGTTAAAACAATCCGTAAAAAGTATAACGTATTAAAATAAAATCTCACATCTGCATCGTTGTTGAGTAAAGAAGACAAGGGAGTGCGAGAAGGCAACTGGCGAGCCAAATGACTGCGAGGGCAAAACCAGCTTTCCTTCTTGAGATCCTGTGCTTCAGGGGTCGAACAATTGCCATGTATCTAGAAAAAAATCCAATTTGTCTAATTGGTCTAATTGCAACACTCGTCGCTAATTTTATAACTATTTAACCTAATGTCCTATTAGTAAGCATTTATCAGTTCTAATAAATAGATATATACATTCAAAACTGACCTATAGGAATCTTAGATATGGAAATAGAAACGTATGCTAAATTACATTCTCTCCCTTAAAAACAAAAGCATAATTTTAATTACATAACATACATAATTAATTACATATTTTCAATGTTTTAGACAGGCATTATCAAGAAAATTAGATCTAAGTACTGATAACTACAACAAATATTTCTAGAAATGATGAATGATGGAGTGAGTGCGGTGTTCAACCCTTTTTGTAAAAAGATGGTTCCTACTCACAGTAAGTTGTTTTCCAACGTCCGGATTTCGAGCCCTTAGCTCATCATCAGATTGAAGGATTTCTATAACCACGTCTCTCGACTTGAAAAAGTGAAACCGCCGACACCCCCGCCAACGCGACGTTCCAATGAGAAGCTGGTTTTTTAATGGCGCTCAATTTGACCGTGCGAAAAGCGGTAATTATAACACAAATAAATATTTTAATGGTAAATACTGTAAGAAATTAATTATAAATTAGTGATTAAAGATAAAAGATGAAAAATTAGAATAATACCTTAATATTCTTCTCAAATTAAATTCACTAATTTCGTGGTCCGCTTGACCAATTAATACATTACAATTAATTAAGGTTTTTAGTTGAGTTGAAAAAAAGTTAATGGCACGAGCGGGATTCGAACCCACGATCTTCGGCTAGATACGCCGCTGCTCTACCACTTAGGAGGGAAAACTCATAAGGTGGGGGTTGAGATAGGAAGTTGATGTCCGAGTGGATCGAGGTNATTTAGGCAAGTGTTCTTTTACTCTTGTTTTTATTTCTCTACCGCTTTGTCCTATATATTTAATATCACAATCATTACAATTAAGTTGGTAAACCCCCGCTTTTTGCACAGTTGGGGCATTAAAAAACCAGCTTTTCATTGGAACGTTGGTTCACTTTTGCAATTCATGTCGAGAGTGTGGTTGTATAAATCCTTCTAACTGATGATGAGCTAAGGTCTCGAAATCCGGATCGTTGGAAAACAACTTACTGTGAGTAGGATCTTTTTAAAACAAGGATAAATATTTCTTATATTCTAACAAAAAAAATGATTTCTCCTACCAATTTATAAAATGTATATGTATAAAAATACATAAAATAAACATATAAAAGCAACTCTTATGGAATAGAAGCTAAAAAACGTGCTTAAGAAAAAGGAAAAAGAAATTTTAAGAATTTTTTTATATTAATGAACAGAGTAAAAATTTAAGAAGATTGGAGATTTTAAGGTTTAGTTTGTTAGCTACTGTGCTAGTGTGCTAGCTGTTTAGTTAACTAGCTCATTGAAAAATTTCAATATCCTTATAATACTCAATCTAAAGAATTTTTCGACGTCAGATTTTAAGCATTGCATATACAGGATTTTCAAATGGTCCGGCTGAATTAGTATTTAACGTTTTTTACTCTGATTTCTGATTTTTACCTTTTTTTGTCGAAAAATTATATAGGATATCTCAGGTCCAGTTCAACTTCAAAATTTCAAATACGACCCTATACATTCTGACACATCATTTTAAAGGATTTTTTACGCTGAAAAAAATGGTGTAATTGGATTTTAGATTGGTCAAAAATGACAAAGTTATGGCAAAACTGCAAAAAAACGCATTTCGTTCATTGGGTTGTTAATTCCTAAATTTCGCTTCTTCTCTAAAGTAAAGTATTTATTGTCTTTATTCTTTACATTCTATCATTGTTTGTTAAACTCGCATTGTGAGAGCAAATCTTAAATCCTGGAAGTAAATAAATTTTATAATAGGACCATTTCGTTACATTCAGTTTCCATCCAAAATGAACCGAAGAGCACATTTTTCCGATCAACAGCTAGTTGATATGTACGACTGCTTTATACACACAGTGGTGATGTTGAGCGTCGTGAAGTCCAGTTGTGCACCCAGAAATTTCCCGATCGCCCCAGAGTAAACCACAAAAAGTTTATTCGTGTTGCTCGCATATGAGGAGATACGGATCAGATGCTGTTCCATTACCAAGAAACCGGCAGCGTAATTTCGACGAGGAGCTGAATAATTTATTGTATGTTCCCGTTCCGAATTCCTCTCTACGAAATGTTAGAAGGGTTTTAGGTTAAAAAAAAATTAGAGACGTACTCCGGGTTTATAATTTTAAGCCGTATCGCTCTCATCTTGCCCACGGACTTTGGGACTCTGATTATGACAGACACATTTTCCTTGCATAAATTTTGATTTGAGAGGCTGAAGAAAACGTTCTTCATACATCCTATGGATTGATGAACTAAGTTCACCTCCAACGGCATATTAAACTGTTGGAATATCGAACTTGGGCGGAAGAAAATCCGAGAATTTTGTACTCTTGTCATCATCAGGTGGTTTGCAGTGTCAACGTTTGGTGTGGACTTCACGGAAATAAATTAATTGGGTTTTATGTGTACGAAAATAATTTAAATGGTTCTCAGTTCGTCAATTTTTTGACATTATTTAGTTGATCTTCTTCTGTAATAACGAAAAGAATGATTCTCCAGCTTGATGGATGTCTGGCACACAATTCTTTGCAGGTGAGACGTTATTTGAATCGTCGCTTCCGGGATAGGTGGATAGGATCTCCTGGCCTCCTCGGTCACCCGATTTAACTCCACTGGACTAATTTCTGTGGCCCATATAAAAAACAATGTCTACGCCAATCATAACCCAGCAACCTCAGTTGAAGAACTGCGGCAAAGGATAGAAAATGCTTGTCAATCCGTCTCCCCTGATCCTAATCGCTCTAAGCACCGGTGAAGAGTGGTTAAAAAGAGGAAATCTTTGCATCTTTACGCAAGGCACATTGACTATTATAAGGATATTGTAATTTTTCGACGAGGTAGTTGTAACAAACTAAACCTTAAAATCTTTACATTTTTACTCTGTTCACTACTATAAAAAATTCTTAAAATTTGTTTTCTTTTCCTTTTTCTTGAGTTCTTTTATTTTTTTAAAAGTTTCTATTCCATAAAAGTTACTACTTAAATTAAATTAAATTAATTATTTTTTTATATAAGGATTTGGTTGTGAAAACGTCAGTGCACCGACGGGATTCGAACCCACGACCCTAGGCTAAATACCCCGCTGCTCTACCATTTGAGCTATCTTGACTTCGATCCACTCGCACACCAACTAATCTCACCCTACAACCTTTCGAATTTTCCCTCCTTTTTTCCATTTTTCAAATGTCGTGTAATCATCGGTCGTGGGTTCAAATTCAACTCGTGGCACTAACCTTTTCATTTCAACCAAAACCTTACATAAAAAGATTAATTAATTGAAATAAGTAATTTGGTCAATAGACCACTTCTTTATACTTTTACTCTGTTCACTTATACAAAAAAGCTTAAAATTTGTTTTATTTTCGTTTTACTTAATTTTTTTTATAGTTTCTATTCCATAAGAGTTACTTTTATGTGTTCATTTTATATATTAGTATTAGAAATAAATTCTTTTTTTTAGAATATAAGAAATATTTTTTGTAGTTATTAGTACTTAAATCTAATTTTCTTGATAACGTTATCTAAAACACTGTAAATATGTAATTAATTATGTACGTTATATAAGTAAAATTATGCTTTTGTTTTTAAGGGAGAGAACGTAATTTAGCATACGTTTCTATTTCTAAATCTAAGGTCTCCTATAGGTCAGTTTTGAATGTATATATCTATTTATTAGAACTGATAAATGTTCCCTATATATATATGGAGGTCATTACATGAACTTAATTTTTGAGGTAGGTTATACACTTTTATCAATATATTTTATTTATTAATTTAAAACTTAAGTTGACAAGTGCGACTACATAAAAATTTTAGACTGGTTAATAATAATGAATAAATATTAATAAATACACCTGTCCTTTCGTTAGTGTCAAAGTTTATCTAGCTGAGTCATCCTTGTAACTTTTAAAGAAATCATTTCTCCTCAGTCGTCTTACAATGTGCTGACTTGTAAATAGTTGGCTGCTTCTCAGGAACCAATAAAGTTGTACTAGACGTCTTCTTTCGTCTCCTTTTTGATAGGTTCTTTACAGTTTAATTTTTTATCTAGCGTCTTGCCTGAAAATTTAACTCGATTCTGGCTCGGTACTGATACCGTTGTTAGGATAAGTTTGTTTAATAATTTGCTATTTGTGAAGTCAACATGTACGGAATTGTGATGGTTCATTTTGATTTTCCAAATGTTTCTACGGACATGGATACTGTTTTTGCCATTTACAGTCGGCTCTGGGATGTATCGATACATTTTCATTGAAAGGGTAGTTGTGTCATCTGGATATGTTGCGATGATTATGTTTTTCATATGTGGTAGGTGACTTGTATACGCAAGTACCGTTTCCTAGAATGCTACCTTGTGGTCATTGTGACTAATGGGAATGTATCTTTCCAAACGGTAAGAGGTCAAAAGTTTAACATATTGTTACGGAAATATTATTAGCTTATGCGCTAAACCTTTGTTCCAGCCTTGTCAACAACGTGCTTTCGTCTAGGAGTAAAGCTGTATATATATTTTTATCTTCCAGAGCTTTTTTGTTAAATCAGTGATTCATTCTATGTACCTGATTCATCACTGAATGCATGATTGTGATAGATTTCGTAGTGATCTCAGCAACTTTTCAGATATTAATTATGAAGGTAGAGTCAGAGAAAAAAAGGAGGCCCAAGAAGTAGCCCTGAGGAAGATCCCGCGTTACTGACAATTAGGAGATCTCGTTTTATTTTATCTGATCGTCCCAGCACTGTGCCGGAAAAACCAAGAGTAACCAACTTTTCATCTTTTGAAGAACGATGACATTGGCAACCGTATGAAGACCTTCCTAAAACATAAAAGCACTAGTACCATACCACAATCCACATCCAGCAGTTTATTTTTGTTTCGTAACGTAAACAGGTAAATTTCAAAACTTTTATTTAACATTAACTGTAGTTGCAGTTGTTAACTGAAGTTGTTAATTATTTTTAACAACCCTCTCACACATTTACAGAATGATTAAATTACTATAGGAATTTATTGCAAACCAGTTTTTTTTAACGAATCCGTTCTATTTTGTTGTTAATTTTAAAGAAGTTGCTATGTTGTTAATTCAGAATGTAATCTTTTCAAAAATAAAATAAAAACTACCCTTTTTTAAGAAAAATATACTCTCAAAATGTGTAGGAGAGTTTACGTGAAATATCCCGAAGTTGGTTATTTTTATTTTAATCTATAGTTAATATTTATGAAAGCTATTGGTTGAGATAAAAAGTCAGCGTCACGAGCGGGATTCGAACCCACGACCTTCGGCTAAATACGCCGCTACTCTACCACTTCAGCTACCACTTGACCCGCTCGGACACTAACTTCACCATCCCAACCTCACCTCTCGAACTTTCCCTCGTTTTTACCATTTTTCAAATGTCGTGTAATCTATTTGATTCTCGGCGACAAATGAAATGGTCACGGAGAGCTTTCTTGAAGATATACTTCAGTTTAATTATTAAATCCATTACAGTTCGTGGCCCGATTGACCAATTAATATTTTTTCAATTAATTAATATTTAGAGGTGAGGTTGAAATGGGAAGTTAGTGTCCGAGTCGATCGAAGTCACGGTAACTCAAGTGGTATAGCAGCGGCGTATTTAGCCGAAGGTCGTGGGTTCGAATCCCACTAGTGACGCTGACTTTTTTATCTAAACCAATACCTTTCATAAACATTAATTAATTGAAAAAATGTTAATTGGTCAATCGGACCACGAACTGTAATGGATTTAATCTATAGTATTCAGATTTTTATTTCTGTAGCATTCTGTAATCAATAACCTCTAAAAAAAGAAGTACCGATCCCACCAAGCGTATCATTCGAAAACTTATTAAATAAAGCAGTTTTTGTGAAATCTCCAGAAAGTTTTATCACTGGGTTGGGAATTTTTGAAGATCTTCGAAGATTAAGTGTGTTTTCATTTTATAGGCTCAACCCAGTTGGACTGAAAGGACTCATTCTTTGGATAATTGGAAAATCGACGTCAATTTTGATGAAAGTTGAATAGGAGATAATTTTTTGTGTGTGGTGACAAATCCGTTTTTGCTGAAAAAAATGTATCTTCATGACGACGTGAATTACAACACCCTTTATTACTGCATTACACTCCATTTTCAAATAATGTTTTTTCTGCAAACCACCCTGTATATATTTATAAATATTAATCAAATTAATGCACATACTGGACACAATGAATATTTTAGGATCATGAATACAGTTATTGTAGTATAGTCATCTCAGTATACAATCCACCGCTTTGTTGCTTTGTTTATTGTAGATATAATATCAATTTAAACAATAATAATTATAAAAATACTATATGTCCAATATAAACCATCTTAAATTTATAGTATTTACCATAATATTATATATGTTAAATTATTTAATTATTTTGTTAGATACTTCATTTTATTCAGTCTATGCTATTAAAACTGAATTGTCCACAAGCTGAATTCCAGCCGTCCACACAGATGATTAATTTTTTGAGCGCTAGCCAATTGTAAATGTTTTTACTGTTGGAAATAAATTCATTGTATTCTATTTGTATAATTTATATTTGACGTCTTGAATTACTGTAAATAATAGTTTAATAATATTGTACATTTACATTTAACTGTAAACTAATTGTGCAAAGAATATTTTGTATAAATTAATACAATACGTTATCTATATACGTACAAATTCTCTCTATGAAGCGAGCGCTATCGTAGGAGGGCCATGTGTCGAATAAGAATAGGCCATGCGAGACACACAGACACTTACTTTTAGACCAAAGCCCGCATACGTTATGTGGCATGTAGATCGATTGTTAGATGTGTCCGATTTGATTACTTGGCTCCGTATAGAGAACGTGTAGGAATGCCACCCGATATGAAAATTGAGCAAGTCAGCGAATATTTATGTACCCTGTTCCGATTGTTCAAGGAAACGGTTGTTTTTATCGTATGGTGCTATATGCAATGTTTTGTGTTCCCTAGTATTGAGAGTAAATGTATTTATTAGCGTGAATGTAGCGTTACGAAGTGCCAATACTAGAATCGGCTAACTTGCTAATACGAACTTCTCAAGTGTTATATAGATTTATTTTTGATTAAAGCTTTAATCAACTTTTCTTTAGCACACTTGTCCATTAATAGAATCTCAACGACATACCTCACATAATTCATAAAGGTGGGCTTTTTATTAATAGACTTGAATATTTTGTTCCATCCTGTCATGAAGGGTAAATTGAAACTAAGTGGGTAAGATTAATTATGAAGTGATCTGTAAAAACTTAATCAATTGGTTTTTAAATTTTATTGTCCATAAATTTCGTGATTGGTTGTGAGACATTTCTGTGCTGATCTTTTGTCCTTGTTTAGTTGTTTACAACTCTAAACAGATTTAACTGCTTATAAAAAAAAATTATAATAATTTTATGATAAATACAATTTTATAAAGCTTGAAAAAAATCATCGTTAAAAATGAATAATAAAATGAAAATAAAAAAGAATCCTGGTAAAATGTTTTCTCCAAACAATCAAAGAATAAATTATATGGAAGAAAACTAGAAACTATTAAAATGTTGTGTCGTTTGCGTGATAACGTTTTATTGACCTTTGTAAGTAGATGGGGCGCTGAAATTTAATTTCCTCTCCTCACGTTCTTTCCGGGGAATCATGCCGAAACAAAATGGGATAATGTTGTTATTTCAAACAAAGTTCTTTTCCTCACCAAAAGACAGTTTTGTAATAAATTGCAATTAAACCGCTCAGGGTGAAATTAATTAGTAAGTTCTTATAGGATTTCAACGTAAAAATTTGAGAAATAAAACAAAATTTATATCTTTGAGTTTTGTCATGATTTGTCTGGATTAATTACTGTGAAATATTGCCGGGCCCAATTAAGGGATATACACAGAGAAGCGAGATAGAGCGTTCTTAAGAAAAATTAAATGATAAAACATCTTTCCAAAAGATGTTGAAACTTGAAACTTTATACGGCATTACGACACAAGCCAATGATTTTACTCTAATCCATTAACGGTGTCGAAACCAAAAGGGCCCTGGGTGGCGCAGAGTGGTCCCTTGTGGTTTCCATGCTTTTTTACAACGCATCTCACATATGCTCAACAGGGTTAAGATCTAAGGCCTTGGGCGTGAGGAGAGAGAAAATGTTACAATGTTAAGTCTGAACGACCTGAGCCCTTTTAAGTTTTGCGGCCAAAGAAAAAGTAATTTTGCTTTTTATAAAACACAAATATTTTCAGAAAGAGAGAGAGAGAGAGAGAGAGAGAGAGAGAGAGAGAGAGAGAGAGAGAAAAAGAGATTTAGCGCCCAAGGAAGGAGAAGAAAACTAAAATTTTGTGAAATCGTCTTTTAACATTTATAGAAGATAGTATTGACCAAATTCGGGCAAATTAATACTTTGATATCATTATATTTTGTGGTCTGATTGACCAAATTACTTCTTTCATTTAATTATTTTTTATGTAAGGTTTTGGTTGGGATGAAAAAGCTAGTGTCATGAGGATTGGGTGTCCGAATGGATCGAAGCCATGATAGCTCAAGTGCGAGAGTAACGGCGTATTCAGCCGAAGATCGTGGGTTCGAATCCCGCTCTTGACACTGACTTTTTTATTTCAACCAATACCTTACATAAATATTAATTAATTGAAAGTTACACTATAGGTTAATTTCGCCCCAAACCTAATAGGACAAGGTTTATATCAAAGGCAGTGGTAATGGTATTTTGATCTTCCGATCTATGCTCTTTTTGGACCGCCAAACGCCACCTTCAATGGTTTGAATGTGTTATTATATCAAACCTCTTTTTAATCAACAAATCGACCATTCAAATTAGACCAACCCAGCGAGATTAGGCGAGCAAGATGACTTGATCTGTAAGGATCAAAGAAACTTTGATGTAGTTCCGATCATTTTTGGTATGCCTACCCAAGTTTTTTGCTCTCCTAAGCCTGCCTTTCCCTATATTCAGTGATTGGTCAGGGATAGAACAGCAGTCGCCAATTATTAACAATTTATTCCAAAGCTACCATTGACAATGGCTAAACTTGAAAGGTCAAAAAAGCAAAAATGACCAAAATGACTGGAAAGTACAGATTGATCATCCCGCAGACGTTAAGCGGTCAAGGTTCAAATCACGGGTATAAAAGCAATGGTTTGTCTACGTTTTCCAACTATTCTAAATCCATAACTAGCACAACAGCTAACTAGTCTGACAGACCGAAGTCTAAAACAGCTAATAATAAAACAGGAAACCTTAAAGTCCTATCATTCTATTGATTTGTCTGAGGCCACCTTCAATGGTTTTTCTGTGCGTTATTTTGTCGATCCTTTCTTTTTTTAACAACAAATTAGCCATCTCAACAACATTCCAATATCGATTTGCAAGAGAATGCAACCACATATAAAAATGTTATTACATATGGATGGATTTAGTTGAAATTAATAAGTTAGTGTCACGAGCAGGATTCGAACCCATTGAAAAATGTCAAAAGGAAGGAAAATTCGAAAGGTAGGTTGAGATGGGGAGTTGGTGTCCCAATGGATCGAAGTCACGATAGCTCAAGTGGTTAGAGCAGCGTCGTATTGGGGCCGAAGGTCGTGGGTTCGAATCCCACTCGTGACACTAACTTTTTCATTTCAACCAAAATCTTACATAAAAATGTTAATTAATTAATACTTTGAGTTCATAAAGTTTGAGTATGGCTTTGTAGACAAATATAGTAGAACTAAAAGAGGTGCTCGCTTGAAAGTAGGTGATTCAGTTTATTGTCTTTAATTAATTTTATTACCCGAAGACCGATATAGTGGCTAGAACCGCTCCGAGTCCGAGACATAACCTGACGTTTGTCTGGAGAGAAAGTGCACAGACTCATCACAGTTTGTTAAAAAAATATTGACTTTAAAGAAGTCTTTGGTTTGTTTTCTTGAAATTGATCATCTCCTTTTTCCATTCCCCACATTTTTGCTGTTGTTAAAGGAAAATCTGCGTTTTGAAAAAAAAAAGGATTAAAAAAAATAATTACCCCGTTGAAGAGGTTATTAATTGGAGAACTTTTTGTAAAATTTCCTGCTTCCTTGGTTCACGAATGGAGTTCTAGAAATAAAACCTTGAATTTCTTCTAAATTCAGAAAATTATATTTTTTATATTCAAATCATTAAAACTTTAGTATGAAAATTTTTATCATTATATATAAATGACTTTCATGGGTCTGACAAAGGTTGTAACATGTAAGAAATTTAACGTAGATTTCAACTGTCTCCTCGGATTTTCTGTTGCAATTGTACTTTCAGAGTTTGTTGATTATAAAACTTATCTGTGAACTAAAGTCGTGAAATCCAGGAAAAAAGAAAAAGTGAAATTTCTCCCTTACTATTACGATCGGACCATTGTACTGGGGAACTTTTTCACTCTGTAGGTGTGAAGTTCACTGGCAAAGTTTGTGACGCCAGTATCCTGACAACCAGCATAAATAAGATCACTAATACTAATCTTTACTAAAAAAAGTTAGACGTTCCTCATGATTTAAAACCATCTGAGGTTATACAGCGTGTATTTTTGAAAGTCGTAACCAAGTATTACTGAGATAGGCAAATTTTTTATAACTAGGAAGTCAAAATTCCAACTGTAGATCCCAATAGTTATTTTTAATTGAATTTTTTTAGATGGTTCTACCATGGACCCGTTTACAGAAACTAACTTAAGATTAGTTTCTTCTAGCTTTTTTGGATTGATAAGTCCCAATTTAAGTAAATTTAAAAATAAATGTTCTGAAATTGAAGATCGAGAAGCTCCCGAATCGATGTGTTTTGGCGGATAGTACCTTTTGTAAAGTAACTATTATGATTCCCACTGATACATTAGGATTTTCAAAATTTGTTGACAACGCAATGTCTGAGCATTGTAGTACCTCTTTCTGTAAATACTTTGATTCTAATAAATCTAATTTTTGTATGAATTTCTTAAACATTTCCCTGTTAGAATTTAAATTTTGAGATTTTAAATTATTAATTTGATTTTTTTTATTCTTGTCGTAGTGTAAAGTTTTGACAGGAATTTGGAGGATGTTCGCTGTGGACTTGTCCTAGGGTTCCCGAGAGTCCATGTTGGGATTCCACGGCCCTCTTCCGTTGTGACTTACCCAATTTCTCAATTATCCCTTTTTGTTCGATCTTATAAAATTTGAGTTTTTTTGATTTTTATAGTGATCTTCGAATTTCAACGGTTTAAGTTTAATTTTGTTAAAATAATGCTCGGATCGGTTCGGGTAGAATTTGTTTTTGTGGTTAACCTCTCTTTGGGAATTTCTAGGCCTAAACCTCACCGAGTAGTCGCTATCGGTACAGTCTGGAAGATAATCCATATCACAAACGCTTCGTTTTTTGCAAGAGCAACAATACTTTGTATTATAAGATTTCAGAAAAATCCTGCCGTGGTGTTCAGTATGATGTCTTTGATTCCAAATACTATTAAAATTTTCTGTTCTATTTAAATTTTCTACGAAAGGCCGTCTTTTATTAGGATAATTCTGATACGCGTTCATATTATTATTTCTCCAATAATTATTATTAAATGGTCAATATGATTGTCTATTTGGTGGATTGTAATTTCTATTTATTTGATTTTGTAAAGCTTAATTTCTTCTATAATTATTTTCCAAAGTTGACTGTCTACTCGTGGTTGTTCTTTTTTTTCGTAATTGTACTTTCTTCCGTGGTTAGACTTTTTTTCCCGTGATTGTATTTTCTTCCGTTGTTACAAATTTGTCTTAAATTCTTTCTTAAATAAAATTTTAATTTGTCAAATTTGCTAGATAGTCAGAGAACCCCTTAATCATCTCACGCGAGATTGTCCTGCGAGTCTCAGGCCTGTCAAACTATCGAGCTATCCGATCGTACAAAATTGAATTCTTTCCAGTCGCAGGAACAAAATATCTAAGACCCTGAATGAAATTATTTTGAATTCCCCGGATATACCTCGACTGGCAAAAAAGAAACGTTTAGCATTAATTGACCACCAAAAATATCAAAAGTCTGAAGAATGCGTGAACGACCCGATAATACGCGAAAATGAACCCAAAATCGAAAATGAAAAAGAGGACCAATTATCGGTTAAATCGGAAAAGTTCGTCAAAAAAGTACCAATTTCAACACCCAGAAAAAGTTATGCAATGGCCCTAACTGGAAATAACACTAATTTAGGAGCCAACTTTTGCCCTAAATTTAATACGACTGATTCTGAACAAAGCCAGGTAGGTAAAATTGAAGAAAAATATGTCCGTGCATCAAAATTACACAAAACACTTTTAACCTGTATAAACCCGTTTAATTCTGAAACGATTAACTTTAGGAAAAAATGATCTTATACAAACCCCAAGTTAATTTTAGGTAGAAATCGCGTGGTAGCAGATTTAACATAACTTTCTCATCAAGCTGAGAAATAACACTAACTTTGTTATTTTTAATCAACTTCGGATTAACTTCAAGAAAATGAAAAAAAAATACAATAAGAGAAGCCATTGAGTTTGTATAGAAGTGGGCTGTAGAACCACCCGATTCACACCCTGTATATAAGATCAACTCTCTACAGTATACATGTACACTACGATACTTCGCCCACTTCGAAGTGGATCTGTGGTCCCGGATCAAACGTAGGTCTTATCCGTCCCGCCTGCAGAGTTAGATGCTTGAAGTGCTGCCAACAGGTAGGTCATTTCAACCCCCGATTCGCATACCATTCACTCTAGTAGGGTGATGGAGTACTAGATATTTTACAACTGGTCCTCTCACTCTACACATTCATTCTGAAAAATGCATTCACTCTTAATATAGACTAAAGGAAACAGAAAACTAGATTCTACCAATATGAGCAATAAAACTGCCTGTTTTCCTCCGAAAATCGGAACAGAGTTCTAAAAGACTCGCTGCTATGCTCAAGCCCAAATCTCATAAAAAGTGGCACTCTTATTCACTCTTTAAATGGGTCTAATTGAGTGTCATCCAGCAACCTTTCTCTACATTCCGGACACATACCCGGTCTTTCGCCCAAAAGTAAGTTGTCCGTGTGCACATTGCCTATTCTTAGTGATACGTCTACGTACCTTATGGTATAACTCTCACCGTTTTCGAAGGTCACAGTTTTGGAGCTTCGTTTGTTTTGAAGCTATCTGTGTCCCATATCATTGTATCTGATGCTCTCCTATATAGTCAGTTGAGTCTTTGTAGGAAGTTGTGAAGATGGTTTCCAGGATCATATAATCAGTCCCCGTTTCTAATAATTGGTGTCTGATTTTGATGATTATGGTTGTATGCCCGAATTGTTGTTCCTTTCCAATTTAATTGTTTCTGGAACCTAAGTGAGCTTTTCCTAGCCTCTCATTGTATGAATATTTCCAATGGAGGTAGGTTTAGCAAAGTTTCTAATGCATTTGTAGGGGTTGTTCTCATTGCCCCATAGGTTTGCTAATCTTTGTATGCTGCCTAATGTTTGGGTAGCTACTTTTTGTTGAGCTTGGTTCCACCAGATTAGTGATACATAAGTGATTCTGGGTCTTATTATTGCCCTGCATAGCCAATAGGCCATTTTCGGTTTTAATCCCCTAGACCCCTTCTTGTGGTTATTAGCGGTATCAGAGAGTAGTGTGAAACGGCCAATTGTAGCATGGAGACCTATTGAAGTTTGTGGATGTATTTCCACCACGTTGGGAGTGATGTGTCCTAGTTGACGACACCCGGAGGCCGAGTTGGGTGGGCAGAATGGACAAGGGAAAATGTACGGGAGTGTAAGATTTATATGTATATACGGGTCACTGGCATCCGAGGAAACATTTACACAGCATGGGTATATTCAATAATAACCCCCAATTGTAGTTGATACTATGAAGAGAAAGAATCTGTCATCTATATTACCTTCTAATGCGAAGCAACCTCTCGATGGAGACAACCTATGAAATCATAGATCCGGGAAAAAGAATTGCAGCAAAAACAGTCACTGACCTTCGATTTCTTAAAAAAAGGATAAAGACAATTGAACTGAACTAAAGAACTAAGTAACTTAGAATACGCCAAAAGGGTGAAGTGCTTGGAAATACCAAACCCCACTTCCTAGTATCATGATCAGAAGTCAAATGAAAGAATCTTGTTAATTTTTATTGATATCAGCAAGAATGTTCTAACAATTATAATTAAAAACATAACTAGGCAGTCTCACAAATATTAATAGACAAAACTATATAAATCTAGAATCTAGAATCCGCATTTCACAATTTACAACGAGAAGAATGATCACGGAAGACACAATTTCCCAGGATTTTTCAACTAAAAAATTTATCGCTACTGCACCATCATCACCGACTTCAGCTAAGTCCTGCTCCGAAAGGTAGAAACTAAGGTCATTGACATGTAGTAATCGTCTCATTGGTCGGGACTCGGGAGACACCGACAGCGATACCGTTCACTGCAATCGAGAAAAGTGTAACGCTAATCAGTCATCACTGACCCCTGGGGGACCACATTAAAGAAAGCATTCGGAGATCACGGACCCGACGGACCCGAGTCTGTCATGTAACCTTCGAGGAAACGAGATACAATATCTCTGAGTTTGATGTCCCCATCAGGACAATTTTCTAATAGTTTCAAAACCAAGTCTTCAATAAATACAAACAAATGTAATTACGTGGCAATCGGATTACATGTATTGACATAATTTTGTTGTACGTGATAAATTGAAGTTTTTGTTCATAATGCAATGTTATAAAATGTCTTAGAGAGCTAAAGTGCCTCTTAGAACTTTATACCCTTATAATAGATGTTTCCTTAGGAAATATTATAATTACATTGAACTTCATAAGCTCGAGATTTTATGTGCTATAAGCCTCCCTTAAAAACAACGTAAACGATGAACTTATTTTTAATCAAACCTGCACCTAAGGTAATAAAGAAAAATATATTAAAATTATAATTATTAAAAAAAACTTTGCCAACACGGAAAAAAACTTTTATGGAGGAATCTCGAACTTACCATGAATGCTCCATGTAAAAGTGCAAGGGTTTTCAGCTTTATTTGATTTCGTAAGAAATTAGATTTTAAACTTGTTTAAAGTATAAAAAAATATTGTTAAGAAATCGTATTGTTACGATTTACGTATTGGGGTTGATGTGTATGAAAATATTTGTTATAACCAATTAGAAATAGTGAAGATTTTAATTCAAATTTATTTCTCATGCTTGCACAACTAGTTTAAATGATTAAGACTTGATATTATCGATTTTCTCTCCTTTATAAATGGAAAAAGGAATATGCGAAAATTATGCTGACCGACGCCTAGTCTGTCTACTGGTGTCAGCAAACTGATTATGTCGGTTCTGCTTTATTTCGTTCAGCTTTTTGACTCTTATACTAAAAAGTCGTCACCAGGTGTGACTATTATTCTTCAAAATTGCTTACCATTATTCTTAAACTCGTTTCATTTTTCTGTTTAATCTATTGCTTTGAAGATTTAAACTTAAAAAACGGAATATTTGATTTTTCTATTTATTTTTTACGGGGGTTGGCAACAGCAAAGGTCAACCCTCAGAGTGCCGGTGTTTTTGAAAAAAAGCCCATTTGTTAGTATGTCGCGTTGGAATGGAAGTCCGCTGGATTCGAACCCGGGACATTTTAATAAATCATTAAATCATTTAACATAGGAAAAACTCCATTTCTTCCTTCTCAACAAATTCAACCTAAAACTGGATTTTTTCTTTTGAAAGCGGGAAATTTGTCATTACCATCGAAAGTTGTGATGCACTTCCCATGCAAAGAAAGACTCATCTGATTCATTTTAATGACAATATCTGATAAATTCTAATTCTGAATTCTTGTATGTGTGTTCATATTTGGGGGGGGATCATGAAAAAAGGGCCAGAGGCGACGGTGGGTATCGAACCCACAACCGCGGCGTCTATGAGCCGAGAGTCTCTCACGCTAACCACCGGCTACCGCGGTCCCCTCAGAGTGCCGGTGTTTTTGAAAAAAAGCATATTTGTAAGTATGCAGGGCCGCTGGATTCGAACCCGGGACCTTTACCTTACAGTGATGAGCGCCGTATCAACGCCTAAACCGCTGCGGCCACCGACGCCCCCTTGATTTTTCTATTCTATTCTTTATAAATCTAATGTTTTTTTTAATACTATCCATAAAAAAAAGTCTGTGTTTATTAGCTGCTGTAAGTATTTTAGCCATTTTATCAAAATATGTTACAGCTAATTGAAACGGGAGATTAATTTTGAAAACCTTCTCAGACGCGATTAATTTCTTTCATCAATTCAGAATCTTGTAAGGTAAGTGGAGTGGCATGGGTTTGACGCCAGTCCATATTTTTCCCATTAAAAGGAGCAATTTATTCGTTTACCACGCTGAGATGAAACATGAGGTCAAACATTATTAATCATAGTTTGCAAGAAGCTTTTTCTCCTTTAAGAAGATTTTAAACAAACGAGATATTAATTTTGTCTGTCATTTTTGATAAATTGTAAAAGTCTCTTGGCTAATTTATAAATGGTAAAATAAACAGTATATTTTTGTCATCACTTTTTGTGAAGGAGTTGTGTAAGTTTATGCACTAGTAGTAGCACTAGTTGTACCTGAACCTCTGCAATGCACGTCGAGTTGACACAGTGCTAATAAAAGTAAAATTACCATTTCCATTTATTAATTTATTATATGTATAAGTATTATACATTATATTTACTAGTTTTCGTAGTCCCATTGACCAAATAATATCTTTCAATTAATTAATCTTTTATGTAAGGTAGTGAGTGAAATTAAAAAGTCAGTGTCACGAGCGGGATTCGAACTCACGGCTAAATACGCCGCTGCTCACCACTTGAGCTATCGTGACTTCCATCCACTCGGACACTAACTTCCCAACTCAACCTATAACCTTTCGAATTTTCCCTCCTTTTTGCCATTTTTCAAATGTCGTTTAATCAGGATTCGATTCTCGGCGACATATGATGTGGCCACGGGGAGGTGTTAGTGAAGTTACTTATTAAATGGCAAAAATGAAAAAGTGGCAAAACGAGGGAAAATTCGAAAGGTTGGGTTGAGTTGGGAAGTTAGTGTCCGAGTGGATCGAAGTCACGAAAGCTCAAGTGGTAGAGCAGCGGCGTATTTAGCCGAAGGTCGTGGGTTCGAATCCCGATCGTGACATTGACTTTTTCATCTCAACCAATACCTTACATAAAAGATTAATTGATTGAATTACACATTATATTTATTTATAGTGTTATTGATTTCCAGTTTCCTAGGGTTTTGGAGCAACAAGATCCCTTGAAACTTGAAAGTATAACTGCTAAATATTACTCAGCTTTGTAAATCATTAGGAGGATCGCGTAGCAGATTTCAGCAATCACTGGCAGCCTTGATGTTTTTCCTCACTCCTCAAGTTCCGATCTCAACCTTTTCAAAGTTTTATTTAAACAATCAAAACAATTTTAAAGGTTGTTTGAAAATTTACAAAAGAGTTTTTTTTGCTTGTTTAAAACGCTAGAAGAAAAAGTGCTCTTCTCGTTGTAATCGCTACTGGATCGTGATGTAAATTTAACTAATTAAATAATAAAAGTTGATTCCGAAGCACGTAAAACATCTCGTGTAGCCCTACAATATAAAGATCTTTTATGTAAAAGGGTCCGTGATAAAGGAAATGGGTAGAGGTAAGCTCACTTCGAATACAACCCTTTGTAGGCGGAAATTGTAATTCGCTGTGGACACCATACTTTGTGTGAGCAACATAAAATATATTTTCTGGTTATTGTCAATTTTCAATCTCGAGATTCGATATTGAAAATTAATAGTGTGAAATAAAAATATCACGTATCAAAGTTGGGAATTTTGATCGAAATTCCTGACGGTACCTACGGGGTAAATAACGCATTTTTAACGTCAAACCGAGTGTAATTCGTGAAAGTGTATCGTAAAGTTTTACTTTCAGATTTACAGCCAATCTTTAAAAGAAACGTACTCGTAAAAACATCACATTAAACAAGAAAACCTTAATCGGATGTTTAATTTTTGGAGCATATTTTAGCTAGTATTTTCTTTATACGTAGAACGTTTTTATAATAAAAAGAATGTTAATAGAAAACAAATAAAAGACAACAGATACAATGATAAAAGATGGGGCGGATCGGCAAAGAAGCTCACACGTATCAAGAACATTATCGAGATGGCCGTCGGAGGATCTGACTCTCAGAAGAACGATCATCCTCACCCGATTAAGTATAGGCCATGCGAGGTTGACACACGGACATTTACTTTTGGGTCTAAGCCCAAGTATGTGCCCCGCATGTAGGTTGCTCAATGTGTACATCCAAATTGAAGGGTCGACCCTCATTTAGGTTAGTTGTATAATATTTAAGGAATATCAAGTACTCCATCACCCTAACTTAGTGAATGGTATATAAATTGGAAAGAATGTACAATATTTAGGAGTGAGTGGGTTTAGATATTGAGACTGATTTCGTTTTGGGCTAAAATGACCTAGTTGTTAACAGCACCTACAGCACAACCTCGGGTGTTGGCAGTCCGAGGTCATCCTTGGTCATGTCCGTCCTGCCGCCGAGGTTGGGCTCCAGGGACAGCTAGGTCATTTCAGTCCCCAGGGAAATCAGTGCCTGAACACATTCACACTCTCACTTACTCTTAAATACATTTTTTCATATTTACATACCATTTACACAGTTAGGTATTCGATATTCCTCCATCACCCTTTAGATATATTGCAACTACCTAATTGAGGGTCGATGGGGTACTCGATAATTCGCCATAGACTCTCACACATTACACATTCACGCTAATAAATACATTCACTTTTTAACATGCGCTAGGGACACGAAAGAATACTCACATCACTACTACAATGAGCGGCAACAAAAGTGGCCACTCTCGTTTTTTAAGTAAATATTTGCAATCGTTACAATTTTTAGTTTTTGTTGTTTACTGAATAGTTTTAAAGAAAAATGTAAGATATAGTTAAAAAAATTAAACGGAATAAAACAATTATACCAAACATTTTTCTACGGAAACAATGAAGAAAATATTCAATTCAGTACGGAGTTTTTCTTCCTCTTGCGTTGATCACCGCTTACATTCAGCTTGCATCGATTTTATGAGGTTTTGTATGTAGTGGTGGAATATTTTCAAGCTCTTCCAACAGCGCCGTTCATCTTCATTCCTGCATATGCTTTGGCATCACTCGGCGACTTTTTACCCTTTTTGACAACTCGTCCCCAAGGTGTTCGATAGGTTTAAGTAGGGGAAAACATGCTGGCCACCCCAAACATTGAATTGAAGCCCGTTCCAAATAGTCACCTCAAATCATAGCTGTGTGGGGCATTGACATGCATAAAAATAAAAACGTCGCCAATTAGAGGCAGATAAGGAACAACTTCTTCTGATAACACGTCTTCAATGTATCGCGCAGTTGTAAGGAAACCCCTTGATGAAGTTCAAATTTGTGCTACCTTCCATAGAAATGCCTGCCCAAACTATGACACAACCACCTCCAGAGCTTTGCAGAGTGAAAATATTGGGGATATATAGCTCTCCTGATCTTCTCCAAACCCGCTTTTGACCTTCAGGAGACCTCAAATATAAAACAATCAAATCGCCGGAAACGTTAGAAAGAAGCATTAAAAAAAGAGAGAGAAAGTGAGTGAGAGAGGGAGATTATTCAAAGATTTATTTACAAAATCTCATTGTTAACCCAAGTGGGAGATTTTATTTGTGATTTATTTACCTTTAATCCATTAAAACCGATCAAATATTGTTATAAGGAAATCAATGGATGATCATCAAAGAGATAATATTAAGGGTGGCCTTTTTTACCACCCAGTAAAGTATAGAAGATCTCAAAACAGAGGAACAGGGGGGCCCAGAAACTCGCTGCCGCGCTCAAGCACGATTCTCATATCGGGTTTCTCATATTTCTGCATACTCTCTATATGGAGCCAAAGTATTCCACCCTTCAATTAGGTGGACACATCGAGCAACCTTTTTCCTACATGGCAAACAGACATGTGAGTTTTAGGCCCTATAGGAATAACACAGATTATTTATTTATGTAAGGATTTGTTTTATTTAATTGTTTCTATAGATAGAAGATTTGTAAAATTGTTGTAATTAATAATTTTTTTGTTAAAGATCCAATACAGGAAAAAGAAGATGGTTACTCTTTTGAATACAGCCCTGTAGGTGAAACTTGTTTTTATATTAACGGATTATTTTATAAATTAGGCTAGACGTTTTAATTTTAATTTTATTATTTATTGTATTATTTAATATGTTATAAAAATAGCTCTAGAGACTACTTGGTGACAGCGTCAAAAAGGTCAACAAATGCGAGCTGAGATGGGTTTTAAAAATTAAACATTAATGAAGACTGTGCAGTAGAAAGAGAAAAGATACAATATTATAATCAGTGAAATATTTACTTATTTTCTCATTTATATTTTAATAGAATCAAATGTAAAAAATAAAATTTAAAATAGCTGCCATTTTATGAAAATGAACCTTGCGAAATTTTAATTTGAATGAATTGCTTTCTGCAAAAGACCACAATTAAACAGTTGGTGAAAAAGCAAAAGCTACATCATTACGGAATTATCTCCTTTGGTTTTATTGTGTTGAAGCTCAAATTACCCTTTAAGCTTTGTTAACCGTGACTCACTATTGTTCTAGTAAGTCACGACTTTAGGGGCTTAGCGAAAAATTTTAATTGCGGAGAAAAGAACACTCTTGAGTTTTCACTATGTCCAATTCCTGCTTTCGCCATTGCAATGTTACCACGTCCCCAATCATGTTTTCTATATGCTGTAAGGTTCGCTCTTTAGGTGGCGGAGTCGTTAATTGATGATCTGCTTTAATGCTTCAGGCATATTAATTAAGCATTGTTTAAGAATGCCTAAGGTTTGCTTCAACTCTTCCACTTTTAACATTACCAGATCATAACAATCGCTGTTGTTAGCAATGGGAACCCAAACAGTAAACTCAACAGGAGAGACGTAGGAAATTGGAATCCTTGGTTAAGTCCCACTGGAAGGTCATTGTATGGCATTGTAAGTTCATCGCAACTCAATCTAAAAAATTTGGTCTCAATGATGGATATGAGTCAATTGAGCCTTACGCAATGATAATGTTCACATTTGTTTAAAAAGTTTACATATTTTGAAGTATATAATTCACTGTGATTATATACATTGTATAAACATATATAAAGTTATATTTATATAATATATAAATATTCTCCAATTATTTTATTACAAATGAAATTCAACTGAAAACCAATCCATAGAGGAAAATAAGTAAAAGTATGTAATGAAGAACCTGTCCAAGGAGATGGCGACAAGAGTGAACACCGATGCTGCCACGCTGACGTTGGCGACGAAGTTGTTGAAGGTGCAGTAAACTGCGCCGAATGGCCAGTGTGAATCCAGCATGAATGTGAAGTTGAATATGCAATTGAAGAGGCTCATTAGCAGATCTGAGACGCTGAGGTTCACGAGGAAGTAGTTGGTGACGGTTCTCATTCTTCGATGAGCTACAACAGAACACAACTTCATCACTATTTCATTTAAACTAATAACATAAATGCTCCAAAAACAATTGGCGAGTTTATCTTTAATATAAAACCTCGTTGTTTAATATTTCTGTTTCCCCTTATACATCGTTTAAACGTTCCTATATCAAAGGATAAAACGGCTTGATTTTATTCACTTGGTGACACCGTGTTAACAAAGAGCTTTTTATAAAGACTTTCCTCCCAATTATTTCCTCAAATGTTTCCCTTTGATATTTGCGCATATAGAACATTTATTTTACTCAGTATATATTTATGAGATGTTATTATTATTTGCTTAATGTTAAATCTGCAAAATCAATGGTTATATTGCTACAGCAAAGATCTTTTCTGACAATCTCAATACACCAATCTTTCAAGCACCCTGCTTGTCTGCCTCTCACACTTAACACCTTATTCTCCCTTCTTTTTATATATTTTTAACCTCCCTATTTATTTTCTCTTTCATCCTCTCTCTCTGTCTCTCCTTATCTATTTTCTATTAATGTATGTCTATTTAATTATTTATATATTTATTTATTGCTCATTCCCCGACAACAATAAGATTTTTTTGAGATGACCTTTGTCGATCATAACTCTATCTTCCTTAGTATTTTACGCACTCTCTCTCTTTCTCTGGGCCTCTCTCTCTCTTTCTATCTATGTCTATCTATCTATTTATCTATCTCTAATTATCGATTACAATAGATTAAGTTTGTTCTGAGATAGCTGATATGATACGTTTATTTGTAATATGTCCATAAAGTAGCATTCTCTCTATCTCTCTCTTTCTCTTTTTTTCTCAGACTTACTCTTTTAGATATTCTTTTATACTCTCGCTCTCACTTTTTCTTTTTTTCTGAAACTCACTCTCTTTCATTCATGACCTCAAACTCACTATCTTTCTTTACTGACTTCCATCTCACTTTCTTTCATTATCTCTCTCGCTCTTTCAGTCCATTTGTTTATCTGTAATTCTCACTCTATACATCTCTCATCTATCATCGCTATTTCGATCCCTCTTCTCTCTCTATTTTTCTATCTATCATTGATGCTCAATCTATCTGCACATCTCACTAATTACTCGACATATGTTTTATTTCTATCCGTCTCACTCTCTGTTTCTCAATATTTCTTTTCTAGACTGTCTTTTTCCCACTCTCTCCTTCTTACTTTTTCTTTCATGACCTCAAACTCACTCTTTTTTTTTGTCTCTCTCTCTTCTTCTCTCTGTCAGCCTATTTATTTACTGGTGATTCTCTCTCTATATGTCTGTCATCTATCGTCTCTACATCCATCTCTCTTCTCTCTTTTCTATCTATCATTAATACTCTATTTATTTGCATATTTCAGTAATCATTCTTCGTATGTCATCTCTATTTCTCTCTCTCTCTCTCTCTCTCTCTCTCTCTCTCTCTCTCTCTCTCTCTTCTCTATCTCTTTCTTTTGTTAGATTTTCTTTTTTCACACTTTTATTGACTCGTTTTCACTCTTTCTTTCGTCATCTCAAACCCTCTGTCTTTTCTTTTTTTCTCTTTTTCCATTTCTCCGCCTATCCATTTATCTGTAATTCATCCTATACGTCTTCCATCTATCGTCTCTATCTCCATCCCCTCCTCTCTCTCTATTTTTCTATCTATCTTCGGTGCTTTATCTATCTGAATAACTGACTAACCACACTGATATGTCATCTTTGCCTTATTTTAACACAAACTCTTTTGCACACACACACGCACGCACGCACTCACTCACTCACTCACTCCGTCCTTGTTTATTTTGAAGTATTATTCTTTGTGAAAATTTATAGAAGTGTTGTGCTGTTTAATTTTTATACTAATATATTCGTACAGAAAAATATTATTTTTTAAAATAATATCTAGAATTATATTTCCTTTCATCTAAATTGCTTATCTATATTCATCCGTGCAAAATTATAGTGTCCTGTATATTTTATTTGTTTTAACAAAAGTTCATTGGTTGTTCCCTCTGCCCACACATCTTCCCACGTACATGGAGTAAAGCCGGTGGGTTGTGTACCATATAACAGACGTCTGCCGCGCATCATGAGAAAAAAAAACCCTTAGTCATTGGTGTTTATGTTTATCTTATTTTATATGATCATTCGCTGGCTTGTAATTACAAATTAATCTACTTTGAACTTTGATCGAATTCCAGTAAGATATTTGAAAGTGTCAAATTGAATAAGGGTGTTTTAACAAGAATGAAATGATTATTATTAGTATTTAAATATTCAAGGTTTAAATAAAAATATTAAAAGTTTTTAATGAAAAATGAACGTTACTTCATAAGTGAACATGAGATTCTATCTACGAAAATGGTCACAAAGGAAATATATTTTGTTACATAATACACACGAATCTTTTTTTTTTCCCCAGACAAAAATTAATTTATAATAACACTAGATTTTTCTAATTTATTTGCAACTTTTGCCTTTGATTGGATTGTAATCCATTCCATGGACTTAATATAAAGTACTATTCTGTGTCTTAAATAAATTTGCTGGACATTGACGGAAGAAACTTTGGTCGTTTCACTAATGATTTGCTTTTCACAGAACCAACTGAGAATATCTCTTCATGACTTTTAAAGATTTAAAGCTTTCAGACACAATTGTAAGATTTATCAGATTGTTAGCACTGACAGGATCAGCTTATCTGGTGTCGGTAATATTTTATTGTAATTTTCAATATTTAATTGAGACTCAATACTGCACACATTGACCCAGGGAGACTTACGTACGTGTATTTTGGTGACTTTCACATTTTAATAATTGACTTTTGTGCAGTTCTATTCCATGTAATTAAATAACAGGAAAATCCCTGAAAGACAGCTAATATGGAAAACTAGGTACCCATAATTTTTATTTTGTCATCCAATGTGCCAGGAGCCATTTCCTTCATTTTTGCTAAAAAGCCAATATTAAAAAAAAATCGACGAAGACCAGCTGAAAAATAATCGATATAATAACAATAATGATGTCACTCAGATAATTGAATTGTCTATTATTTCAATATAATAAAATACTAATGCCCAGTATTTCATTATCCTTCTTTATATAAAAAGAAAATAAAAACAAAAGAGAATTAAATAGCTGTATTTAGTTAAACAGGAAAAGCGATAACTCCTTAATTGCGTTGCTTTGACACTAAATAATTAAAATAAAAATATTAATTGTTATCGGCGCAAACTTCATAGAACGTAATTTCACACTTGGAAACATATATCTATAAACAAAAAAGTGAATCATTAATAAGGCCAACATCGCAAATGGTAATTTAATTTACCAAACCTTGACGAGTTTTCCCTCTCTAAAATTCCCTTTTTTGCACATTCTCGTAAAATAGTTTAGGAAAGTCTTGAAATTATTACTGTTTAAAACTTAATATAACCTATGTAAAATAAGTTATTTAAAAGAATTTAAAATAAAAGATTACTGCTAAGAGGATCAATGGAATTACAAATTCCTTGTAAAGATATTTGTACTGTAGTTTATTTTTTATTTATTTACAGTCCAAACAGGTCAGGTACCCAAGGACAGTCAACAACACAACAAATCAATCATTAAAATATAACTATTAAAAAAGAATATAAAAATAAAAATAAAGAAAAAAAGAAGGGCCAACACTTTTAACAAACAAATCAACATTATAAATGGATGTTTATTAATTAACACAATAAAATTAATAAATAAACCCACATTTACACTTTAAAGCTCGTTCTATATTTTCTTAAAAGGTTGGGGGAGTCAGTGGCCGCAACGGTTAGGCGTTGACACGGCGCCCATCATTGTAAGGTAAAGGTCCGGGGTTCGAATCCAGCGGCCCTGCAATCGAACCCGACTTACTTTCAAATGGGCTTTTTTCAAAAACAACGACACCCTGAGGGTTTATGGGGTATATATATATATATATATATATATATATATATATATATATATGTCAGTCAGGGACGGGGAGAAGGGGGTCCGCACTGATATCGAATTTATTTGTTATGCACGGCTGTGGATTATTGAAGACTCTGACCCGTAGTTGGTCCTGTGCCGTGAAATACCAAATAATTCATCGGTCCGTAGGTGACGCTGGGGGACCCTAAATAGACTATAAGACAATATCTCCGGGGAGTAAATGAAATTATTTAGGATCTTCCGCAGAATCATGACGGAAGCAAAAACTCTTCTATCCGCCCGAGAATCTTGGCCTACTAGAGCAAGTTCATAGAGGTACTTCCGGTGATTGCATATCTTGCACAACAGGAATTTCGTGTTCTTTCTCTGCACCCTTTCTATCATGTAAGAACCATCTAAAGAACCCGGCGACCAAACAACACTGGTGCCTGCGCACGCCTGAGTACGAATCCTAAATTTTTAAACGGTTTATTCCTAATGGCATGGATGTAGTCCCGAAAATGACAATTCTTATTAAAAACAACCCCGAGTTCGAGATCCGACCTCCTCGATATGAGAACCTTCAATACTATAATCGAATTGATTGTAAATAATCTCGTGAATAATCTTTTTCCTGGAGAACATTAAAACCTTACATTTATTTTCGTTTAGTTTGAAATTATTACGCGTAAACCAATGCCAGAAGCTTCTCGAGTAATTTTGTAAGAGAATGCCATCATTTATCTATTCGGCAGGGCGATAAATTTTCAAATCGTCTGCTAACGGTGAAAATAAAAGATTAAGCAGAACAGAGGTGTCGTCATTACAAAATAAAAGAAATAAAATCGGATCAGAATGAGAGCTCTGAGTCACACCAGATCGTACGTGGACAGGTTTCGATAAGCTTTCACTAAATCTTACAACAAAAGACCTCTCAGACAAAAAGGAGTCTACCCATCCCAACTTAGCCCACACCTAGTGTTTGGATTTTTTTTGACCAGGATGAGACGATGCACGCTCTCAAAGGCTTTTGATAAATCCGTATACACCGAGTGAACACGTTTACCAAGCTCTAGATTATTTAAAATTTATTCTTTATAGAGAACTAGGTTCGTAATACGGGAGCGTCCTTTCATAAACCCATGAAAAGATGAAGCTTTCTGTTTCATGATGAAGGCACACCAGACTTCCTTTAAAATCCAACGTATATAAACAAAAAAATTAATGTCTCATTGGCATTCTCAACACGACACTCAGTAATGACACATCTACACAGAAAACAAACACTTCGAGTGAGTACAAATACTTTGAGTCTAAAATTTCAATCATTATATAAATTCATTTTTTCACATCTTACATGTATTTGTATAATTTAAACAATGTTTATAAATCCCAGGCCCTGAAGATGATCTCAATAAAGTTCGTAACGCGCACGATAAAGAAAAGGTTTTTCTACGTTACCCCAGACCGCATCTCACGGTCTCCAAATAGTCATTGATATGGCGATAATTTTCAATATTTTTACAATCTCCTTTTTTAAAAACCGGGGTAATAAAATTAATTTCCCATCTAGTCGGGAAGACGGACTCATTCAAAGACTTCCTTAAAAGAATGGAGAGGACATCACAACACTTCTTAAAAAATTTTTTTGGAATACCATCAGGACCCATGCTACATGGAGCATCCAAAACAATAAGCTTTTTTTTAGTTGTATGTGTAATAGTAACGTGTGGTGATTAGTGACCGTTAATTGATAATTATTCAGAAATCGTGAGATGCGGTCTGATGTGATGTAGGTTTCAGAAAAACATTTTCTTTATCCATTTATAGATTGAGATCATCTTCAAGGCCTGGGATTTACATACATTGTTTGCATTTAACAAATACATGAAGGATGTGGAAAAGTGAATTTATACAATGCAAAATATATTTTTTTATATTGAATCAAAGTATTTCTACTCACTTAAAGTGTTTGTCTTCTGTGTAATTGTGCCATTCTTGCGTGTGGTGTTCAGAGTGCTAGTGAGATATTGCTGTTTATGTTTATATATGTATAGGAAGTCGGTATAGAAAAGACATTTTTGTATAAAGCCGTCGGTTTCTTTGAGGTGAAAGGCCTATCACTTAAATTAAACACATTTCTCTCGTCCGATTACTTCAAAATAGCTTTCAAAAATTATAAAACAATTCAAACACTTTTTTCCAAAATTAAAGATCCCACACCAATAACAAATAAATCTGACGTAATCTGCAAAATCAACTGTTTAAACTGTCTGGCAACTTACATCGGTCTTACATCCCAACATCTGGACAAGAGAGTAAAGCAAAATAGCAACAACATCAACAACTATGATTGCAAAAACCCAAGCAAAATCCTACAGCACTCGCTACCCACCATTTTGAACACAAACACAATTTCGAATTCAACAATCCAAAAATATTACACACAAACTCCCGACCGCATCTCACGATATCTGAATAATTACACACAAAACAAAGCAAACATAAACGTAATTTTTTATAAATGGTTTACATCAACAGAGATAAACACAGCATCAATTGCAGAACAGATACATGTAAACTCAGTCGCAGCTACGCCAATATCATTAATCAAATTCAATATAGATAACATACATATATCATCACATCACATTCCACATATCAAACATTTTTCACATAGTCTAATTTTTCAACAATTTAGCTTTCCTTTTCCTATTTATCCCTTTCTATATAATCCTGAAAGGATAATCTGGCCGAACCATTACCAACGTTTTATCCCTTCGTCGGCTCTTTTCACCTCAAAGAAGCCGACGTCTTATACAAAAATGTCTTTTCTATACCGACTTCCTTCCCCACCCCTTCAAAATCCAACATATATAAACATAAAACAGCAATATCTCACTGTCACTGTCAACACGACACGCAAGAATGGCACAATTACACAGAAGACAAACACTTTAAGTGAGTAGAAATACTTGATTTAATATGAAAAAATATATTTTGCATTGTATAAATTCACTTTTTTCCACATCCTTCATATATTTGTTAAATGTAAACAATGTATGTAAATCTCAGGCCCTGAAGATGATTTCAATAAAGATGGAAACGCGGCACGATAAAGAAAATGTTTTTCTGAAACCCACATCACACCAGACCGCATCTCACGGTTTCTGAATAATTATCGAAGTTAAATAACCGCTCTGCGGAAGAGACTTTAAAAAAAAATTTATTGTAAAAGATTACAACAGTGGAACCGACACTATGACGGACAGAATGCAACAGTAAGAGTGAGCCCCCTCGTAGAAGATGCAAGGGGTTTTATACATATTTGTTTAATTAGTTTAATTGGTCTAAGGGCTGATGTGTTTGGTTGCAATGATAAGAAGGGAGGCTTTATCGTCTCTGGCCCCTAGGCTAATTGGGTCCTGGATATCTGACTGGCGATAATCTGACACCTCTGACCCGATCGACTTATCTGAAATGTTGGTTGTCTACATGACGTGTAGGCCGTTTCTATAACTTCGATTAACGGCCACTAATAACCACACGTTACTATTACACATACAACTAAGAAAGAGCTTATTGCTTTGGATGCATCATGTAGCATGAGTCCTGATGGTATTCCACAGAAAAGAAAGACTTTGAGCCCCGAAGGTAATCTTAATAAAAATCGAAACGTTGGCACGATAAAGAAAATGTTTTTCTGAAACCTACATCACACCAGACCGCATCTCACGATTTCTGAATTATGTAATTCTAACACTGTAATAATGTTTCATGACAATGTATAGTGTGACCGAGCATGAAACGAAAATTTATATGTAAAAATATAAGTTAATAATATAAAGTAATATATAATAATAAATGAAGGAAACGGTGCTGTTCAAAACTAAAGCCTGAACAAGCGATGTTAAACCCAAACTCAAAGCTTTGTGTCGAAGCACGACAAAGTTCTTCAGGTATTCAACTTTTTCCGAACGGATTATTTAATCTAAAAATAATATAAAAATGATCAAATTATCAACTTGATCCACAATATAAAATTTTGTAATTTACTTCTTTATTTATTCCATTTATATAAATTATATATATTTATTATTGTACATATATTTACATTTATTCCACCACGAACTCCATTTTATTAATAATAATATACAGCTGAATGAAATTTTTTTTGAAAATCAAAAAATAAAATACTTGCATAAACTTTTCGCCTTCCAAATGTTTCTGATTTTTCAAGGAAAATAGTGCTAACTTTAAAACTTATCCACTGTCCTACAAAAATGTTGACAGGACGTGAGAACAAAACAAACCGCATGTAATGGAACAAACTTGGCCTTTAACAAATAAATTATTCATTGTTTTTGTCTGGCTTTTTTTTCATTATGTGAAAGTATTTTTAAATAAAGTTCACGATTTTACGACGTTTCGAAAATTGTTTTTCAAAGATTTTTCTTAATAAGTTGGAAAAACCTAAATGAAAACGGCAAACTGTGCAAAAAAATATGCCTACTTGTAGGCTATGGGGCTAAATAGAAATATCAATCAGTTGAGAATTATTTAAACCATAACATTTAAAATGAAATAAAGAGACAACTACCTGTCATAAACAATCCTTGAATACTAAATTTGTAATTATTTTATATGCTTCTACTTATACTACTAATTATATAAATCCTATATATTAATCCTTGAATACTTCTGAATCATAAATGAACTCTTAATCAGAAATATTAAGAGATTAAAGAAACAGGTTTTGCGGTAATTTTGGGTGTGATTGAATACAAAAAGTCATATATATATAATCATCTTACATTTCATGATGTACTAAAATGTTTCTTTGACATAAAAAAGTCATAAACTTAGATATACTTAGGCAATAATTTGGAAAAACATAAATCCGAGCTAAGTTTAAAATCATTTAATGCTTTATCACAAGCGTTAATATCTGGCATGAATCATAAACTACCATCCGGAACTACATTGTTAACAGTAAAAAACGAACAATTTACGCCAAGTAATCATATTATGATTCATTTACAAAATAAAACATAAAAGTTTAAAATTTTCAAGACGTCAAAATAGATAAACAGGGAAATAAATCACAATAAATTCACCTTCGTCGAATAAGTACAGCTAGCTCTTGAATATCGGGCTAAAAGGTAAAATAAATCAAAGACCAGAGATGACTTTTCATTTATCTGTATTCATGGTTATTCTCGCGACAGTTGAATATTAATCAAATTTGTCTATTTATTAAATATATTCTGAATATTGCGAACATAAGTAACTCGTCAATTGAAAGCAAGGTAGTTTTGACTAGAATTTCTACTCTATTATACAACTGAGTAAATGCGAATCAATTTATAGTCTCGTTGATGCTTTTGAAAAAAGATGTTTTATTAAAAAATCTTTCAAACACCTGTCCCAATTATAAGTGCAGAAGAATTTAAATAAATATAAATTAAATAGTATTAGGATGACGTTTGAACGTGATATGAAAAAAATTATGATTCTTTATATTTTGAAATCGCTATTAATTATTTCATTAACTGGTTTCATTAATATATTAAAATTGATTTGTCTGAAGTTTGATTTGTGCATATAAAGAGGCCTTAGTGAGATCAGTTTTCAATTATTTGATAAAATGACTCGGTGTATCTCCTCGGAACATTTTTTGAGCAGTGAAACTCATGAACCAATTCTGTCTTTATTTATCAGATTGTACAAAAGAATTCTGGCATATTATCCAGGAACTAAGCTGCTTGTTTGTTTTGTTACAAGGATTTAATGAACTTTGTAACACAAATTTGTACAAGCCCCGAAACACGAGCAATCAAACACATTAGGGACACCTCGGTCTTTCAAACTGAATTACATGCGATCGATGCTTGTTCCCTAGAAAATTTTAAAAGAGGTTACACTGGCAAAAATATCCTCATAATATCAGATAGCGAAGCAGGATTAGCATGTAAAAAATCACATAACTAGTCAGTTAATGAATCCGAAATTTCCAAATCCTGGGTAAATACCTGATGATATCTTGGGTACCAGGATACAAAGGAAGTTTGCGTAAGAAAAAGGTGGACAACTGGCCAGTAGAGGATCTGCGAGACCATACATAAACCAAAAACCTATTCTTGGGATAACAAAAACAAACACAGAATGCTCCATCACAGAACAGATCCAATTTCCAAAAGAGCCAAAAGGAGAAATGTATTAACTCTAGGGGCGCTTGACTTGAAACTTACGCTAGGGATAGGGATAAGAGAGGAGGCCACAAGGCCTACTACACCTCGACCTAAAAAAATATATTGTGCTCCTCTGTTAATTATGACTCACTGGCCAGCTTCAGGCTATTAACCAGCCTCCACAGCTTTGCCAGCGGTTCCTTGTTGTAGGATCTTGCTTGTGTTTTTTCTTGTCCTAGTTGCAAGAACCTGCACCTACATAGACCTTCACAGAAAGATAAAATGTGTTCTGCGTTCTCCTCCTCTTCCTGGCAGTATCTGCAGTGTCTGTACTCCTATCCATTGCATGTGCTTTCTTAAGTGGCAGTGCCCCGTCAGGAGTCCAACCAGAATCCTGGTTCGGTTGCGGTTGCCTTCCAGTAGTTCTTTTGTAAGCTTTGCGGATGGTCCTTCTATGAATCTCTTCGCGTGCCTCATATCTGTGGTATTGTTCCAACAGGTTTTGGACTCATTAAGGATCCATTTTAAGATGTGTCTCTTTTGTGGCAGGCTGCTAGGCCTCAGTAAGATTCTGGGCACTCACTTTTTTGTCAGCATGTCAACCTTTTTGTTGCCTCTATGCCCCGAATGTCCAGGGACCCATGCCAGGGTCAGGTCGTCAGGGCCTACATGCATTTCCAACCAGTCTTTGACTTCGCCTCGCATGAGGCTAAGGCCCTGAGAGCTGCCTGGCTGTTAAGAAAATGGCTATCTTCCGGGAATGTATAACTAGCCTTTTTATTTCTCTGGCACATTATTCGATCGCCATAATTTCAGACTGGAAAACTGTAGCATAGTTGCCTAGGGTTACCGCCAGTTCGGTCTTGGGGTTCATCCCAAAGCTCCCGTAGCCTTGTCGTTTTTGGAGCCGTGAGTACACCAGTAGGAATTTGCCTTTAGTCCCATTCTTCCCGTTCTAGTATCAGTACTTTGTACTTCTGGTTTAAGTTGTACTTAAAGTAGTAGTGGCAAGAGTAATGGCATCAGCTGGCATAGGAATGACATCTGTCTGTATCTCCTCCCTCAGTTTCCATTGTTTATTCATATGGCCTATCTTAGCAGATGGTTGTCCATTTATGATCCTGTGGGCTGCTGCTCTGGCTTCTCCTTGGATTGAAATTTGAAGTGGTGGGAGGTTTAACAAAACTTCCAGGGCCGCAGTTGGCCGTAGCAACGACATTCAACGACCTAGTACTCCTTAAAAGAAGGATCGAATCGATCGAAAGACTGAACTAAGGATCTAGGAAAATAGCCGAATGGCTGCAGTGTTTAGGGAACATTAACCCTCCACCAAGTTATCATCATTATCAACACAAATTTGAAAAAATGCTCTAGTACTTGAAAATGATTCGCTTTATTAATTATTGTCTAAAGCTCGGTGTAATCATATAAGAGCCATTAAATAAAGACTATTTTTACACCTCATCAAAGAATTCTTCTATTCATATATATATCAATATTTTACAAACTACAATTTTTGATTACAATAGGTGATTTGGTGATACATATAAATATTTACAGCTATTTCTTATATATTTACATTGAGGGGAGTAAATAATCAATATTATTCTCTCATCTATTAGGTTTCGTGGTCCGATTGAGCAAATAAATTCTTTTCAATTAATTAAGGCTTCGGTTGAGATAAAAAAAGTCAGTGTAACGAGCGGGATTCGAACTCACGACCTTCGGCTTTATACGCCGCTGCTCTACCACTTGAGCTGTCGTGACTTCGATCCACTCGGACACTAACTTTCCATCCCAACCCAAATGAGGGAAAATTCAAAAGGTGGGGTTGGGATGGGAAGTTAGTGTTCGAGTGGATCGAAGTCACGATAGCTCAATGGTGTAGCAACGGCGTATTTAGTCGAAGGTCGTGGGTTCAAATCCCTCTCGTGACACTGAATTTTTTATCTCAACCAAAGCCTTAATTAATTGAAAAGAAATTATTATCTCACTTGACTAAATGAACTTCACTTCCTATTCCTCAGAACGGAGGTCACGGGCCATTTCCTAATGAGATGCCTTATGGGATGGAAGGGATGGGTTCTCCTGGACAAAGCTTGTGCGAGGCTATGGAGGTGATGAGAAAAATTATTGTAGAACTTGGTTGTAGGCGTCGTTAAATAGGGCGCGCGCCGATGTGGTCGCGAAACAAATAATGAAAATAATTAAATAAACTAAAATTAAACAAAACCCCAATACCTGAGGTGTCCTCCTAAACTCCTAAAATGGTAAAATAGTCCGGTATGGCCAAACGGCTAGTTACGGACGTTAAAGATCCTCATTGTTTTTTTCAGGACCGAGAATTTGGGAACTTTATGTCCTTCTAAACCCTCAACATAACCAAAGCCCTGAATAATATGATGGCTTAGATTACTACGATACCTGCTAGGTTCAATCCGAAACTTTTCTATCGGCAGCTGGCTGATTTCACTCCAATGATTTTAAATTAAAAGCAAATTAAACTGAATATAACTTTTAAGTCTTAAAGTAAGGTTTTACCCACGAAAGTAAGAAAACGAAAGCACGGAAGCAAAGATGTTCCTCTCGGGAGCATGAGAAAGTTACGACGGAAGTAAGCTACGAGGGTAGCAGCCCTTATCCGCCCTTTTAGAAGTTAGGGAGCAAGGGATTGTGGGCAGCATATCAACGAAAACATGGACCTTTACGCCAATGTAATTGGCGTAAAAATGGTAAATTTTTTTGGGAATTGTATTTTGGATAAATGGGATTTTAAAATTCTTGTGAACGGCATTATTTGAATTTTGAGACTAATGGCTCATGGCATTAAAATATGAAGATTTTATATATAAAATAAATTTTGGAGAAGTGACCTTGGTCGATCATTCCTCTTCGATAAAACTCTCGAAGAACCCTAAAAAGCTCATAAGGTTATTTGTCAAACATATATCATTACGTCACACATCCTTGAAAATAGGTCGATTTGCTGAGCTGCGAGGGTGATAGATTAATTATAACAAAAGTTGATTACAAGATCGAATAGTAACATTGTGAATTATAACGAAACTTTTTTTAATAATTTTATTTTATACCGGGATTTTTATACTGTGCCTATTTGCCCAGGGAGCGTATTTGAGCATTTGTTATAAACATTAATTTTAATAAATGGTTAAATCTGCAAAAATACATAATAAAGTCTGAAAGTCATTTTAAAAATAAAATAGACTCCATGATGATTAAAAAGTCCTCTTTTGTAAAGAGTTCTTTAAAAAAAATTAATATAAGCTAAGCGTAAAAGCAACTCCAGGATTCCTACTCTATTTTGAGACGATTCTTATCCTAAATTAATGTTGTAATGCTAATCGTCGTCGAAATAAATATGGACGGCCATCTTTTTGTTACAAAAAGCATACCCCGTCACGCGTCTTCCGTTGAGCATTGGATTCGTTGAAATGGACGATCCTCTCAAAAATTTTCTTTAAGTAAAAGTGACATAAAATAAGTTCTGAAATTGAATTGTATAATAAAAATATGGGATTCTTATTTAAAATAACAAAATTAGTGTCATTTCCCAGCTAGATGAGAAAGGTAGGTTAAATCTTTTATAAGCACGCAATTCCGAGCCAAAATTAACTTGGGGTTTGTAAAGACCGTTTTTTTATTTTTTATATTTTATTTTTATAAACCTGCTTCTTCTCGCTCCATACATTTTGTACTGTAGCTCTATAGCTCAAAATCGATTACTCTAATATTTTTTTCCTTGGTAACTTCATATCTACCAGCATTGCAACCTTTGTTTTTTTCTTAAGATGTGAAATAAGAGATGTTTCAGATCATTATTTCTAAATATATTCTGTATCACAATATCAACGGAAATTTTTGTCCGAACGGTTTTTTCACAGTTTGCACTTGCAAATCATGTTCGCAAGTTATACATGCGTACGGCGAGACGTATTAATTAGGCCAAGTAAACATTTCCGTGATTAAGCAGTTATAATTGCTTGCGTTCAGGCTTATCCGGTTATGAAGCAGCTTAGGCTTAAGACCAACTTTAAAAAAGCTGCAAGTCATTTTCCGGTGTGTGTTTACTTGTTGATATTTAAATCATTTATCTCGGAAAATCTGCAATTGGTATGGTACCACGTATTAATCATATTACATTGATGTCATTTGAAATGTTTAAGTGAGAGATTTTAAATTGTCCGATATATAATTATTTTTATTGTATTTATTTAAACCATGGGCTTATACAAAAAATTAGAGTTTGTAACATCACGTTTGTAAATATTAGTATATTTCTTTATATTTCTCGTTTGTTATTTGCTGTCGGGAAAGTGGAAATACAACGCTGACTAATTTCCATGTAGAATAGAGGCTTTATTTACATTACAGGGGACTCTTCTAAAAGTATACAAAAGCGACTGTTAGTATTTCATCCAGAAAGACGAATCGCCACAACGGTAAAAAATCTCCATTTGGTATGATGCTGTTTTAACATTGAAACATTGATATAAAAAAAAGTGTTTTATCGACCCGGAACCGTGGTTTATGGTTCGCCTCTTCAAGGATCAACCAGCACTTTGATTTATTATTGAGCGAACCGATCGAAATAAATGGCATGTGAGCGAAAGGGCTTGTCAGATAAGAACATCTAAGAAGATGTAATTTTCAGGGTATATTATACTGCGCCCTTTAAGAGCTTTATATTCACCGTACTCTGCCTAAAGCACATCGGTGAGTCCTACTTCATCAAGAAACTTGATTAATAGGCCCGGTTTTAATGGTTGAAGCTTTTATGGTCACATTGTACATCCCAAAACACTTCCTCCTGCGGTCTAGTGTAGCTCCGCAGTTTTTAGTAGTGTTGGTTTCTCTTCTGTTTCTTTGCAGAATCTGCATGTGCCGTCTTGGATTATTCCAATTTTCTTTAAGTTCCAATTAACTTGCAGTGTCCTGTTAAGAATCCTATTAGGATTCGCAGTTTGTTCCTTCTTCCCTTAACACATTCTGTAAAGTCTTTTCTTCCAAAATTTGTTAGGAGATTCTTGGATCCAATGAGGAATTCCATTGTTCCTTCATTTTCTTTTTGTCCTTCTGTCTGCGATACTCGTTAATAGTGTGGGTTGCTATGCAACAGAAGGATTCAGGTCCTGTCAGCGGTGTAGCCTTGCCTTGCAAGGGTGTCCGCTTTTTCGTTGCCTTCTTCTCCATTGTCCTGGGACCCAGCAGAGACTGACTTTGTCCTGCGTACCTAAGATGTTTAATTTGGTTTTGCAGTTCAGCACCATCCTTGAACAAATGATATTTGAGCTTAGTGCTTTGATGGTTTCTTGGCTATCTGACATGATAGCTATATTCTTGTTTTTGTACCCTTTACTTAGGTTGAGTTGGGTACATCTTTCGATTGCATGAATCTCAGCTTGGAAAATACTGGTGTATTTTCCCATGGGTTCTGAATATTTGGTTCCAGGTCCAAATACTACTGCCCCCGTACCTTGTGTTCTAGATCCATCTGTGTACCAAAGGATGGTGCCATTCTTAAAGAAGGTGTTTCCCTCTCGTTCCCATTTTTTTTGAGTATCGGATGGTCTTCTCATAGTTTGTTGCTGTTTCTACATTTTAGTTTTATTCCTGTTGGAGGTTTCTCATTGATAATATTAATGATGGTTTTCTGCGCTGTCCTTATTACCATGTGGTGTAGGGGGATTAATTTCTGTACTTTTTCCATGCTAATTATAAGACATGTTCTCATTGCTCCTGTTAAAGATCAGGGAATAAAATAAGCCTCATTTACTACAGAAAACAACCAAAAGAGAGGTATATTTAACAAACAAAAAAAAACAAACTATAATATCTTCTGCCAACTGAGTAAAATTTTAAATTAAAAGCGAACGAAATGAAAGGTTAAAACGAATTTCGAGATTACACTTTATATTGGAAACTCGGAACGCAACTGAAACTCCAAAGTTAGCGGCTTCAACTTTATTTGAAGGCAACAAAAAATCCAATTAGTGATTTATGTTGTATTGCGGGCAAGACGTCGAGCGAAAAATTAACCGGTACTGACAGTTAATCTCTCCTTAACTCCCGCAAGATTTTCATCCGCCTCATATTTTCCTTTCTTCCATTTGTCACTTTCTTTGTGAATTCAGCATGATAAGTCGTATTTCTTTTGAACAGTATTTGTCTGAGTATATTTCTGCTATTTTTTAAATATATGTTCTGTGTTTTCTTCACCGTTGATTGACAAGTTCTATTTCTCAGCGAACACTTACTTTGAAAAAAATTGTAGATAAATTATAATCTCAGTGAATAACGTCAGGCAAACATATGTACTTAACGAGTTTCTCTCTCATCGAAATTCCAGGAAGGAACACGATATGCTTTGATCGCTCAGCGATATATCATTAAGGATATCTAAACAGTAGCGTGGAAGGTATACGAAGACAGGATGACAGAAAGGGTCGTACCGGGTTTCTCGAATAGATAGGTTGCTTTGTCATTCCATAAATAACATTATTACAAAGGCGAAAAAACGGTTTTTGCCAAGGAAAAAAATAGCAGAGAAATGGATCAGAAAAATCGCCATTCCGCAGCGTGACCACGGTGGGCGTCATTTTTTTGTTGTTATATTAAACAAAAAAGTAGTTTTAAAACGAAAGATAATCATGCATAAAAAAATACTTACATACGGTTTCAAATATCAAAAGGTTTTTTGGTAGTTATCCTACTTCATGTTCAAAATTCAAATTCATTAAGAGCCAATAATATGATAATAAGAGCAATATATATATATACTAATTATACTAAGTTATTTACTATAGTTATTTACTATATTTTGTTATTTACTAATAACTAGAAAAGTCTCGACGTCAATGGCCGCGATTTGATATAATTAAACATCTGAACAAAATCGATATTGAATCACAATCAATCATATATNATATATATGGCGAGAGAATACTATTTCTTTGTATAGCTAATTAGTTGTGTAACTAATAAATAATTAATTGTCATTCAATATCGATTTTGTTCAAATGATTAATTATATCAAGTCGCGTCCATTGACGTCGAGACTTTTCTCAATACTGTAATGATACGGGAAGCCGTCATCAATCCCTGCTTACGATTTATGAATTATGTTCGCGCATCATTGTAAGGTAAAGGTCCCGAGTTCGAATCCGTCGGCCCTGCATTCGAACCCGACATATTTACAAATAGAGGGTTTTTTTATAAAAAAACACCGGCACCCTGAGGGTTGATACAACCTCTGCCTTTGCGAACTCTAGTATAAAAAAAAACGTTCTGAAGTCTTATCTCGGTTGATGGACAGAAATGTCAAATTGGACCACGTTTTCCGTGTTGAGGAATGGCAAAATCGGACGCACTTGTCAGATATTATCATTAAAATGAAAGAGATGAGTCTTTCTTTGCATGGGAAGTGCATCACAACTTTAGATTCTAATGACAAAGTTCCCGCCTTCAAAAGAAAAAATCAGTTTTAGTCTTTATGTAAGGTATTGGTTGAAATTAAAAAAAAACAAAAAAAACAGGAATTCGAACCCACGACCTTCGGCTAAATACTTGCCTCCCTTTTGCCATTTTTCAAATGCCATGTAATCTATTTGATTCTCGGCGACAAATGAAATGGCCATGGAGAGCATTAGTGAAGATATACTTCATTTAAATTATTAAATTCATTAGATTTCGTGGTCTGATTGACCAAATAACATCTTTCAAATAATTGATCTTTATGTAAGGTATTGGTTGAGATAAAGAAGTCAGTGTCACGAGCTAGATTCGAACCAACGACCTTCGGCTAAATACGCCGCTGCTCTACCACTTGAGCTATCGTGACTTCGACCCACTCGGGCACTAACTACCCATCTCAACCCAACCTTTCGAATTTTCCTCCTTTTTGCCATTTTTTATCTCAACCAATACCTTACATAAAGATTAATTAATTGAAAGACGTTATTTGGTCAATCGGACCACGAAATCTAATGAATTCAATTTTAGGTTGAATCTGTTGAGAAGGAAGAAGTGGAGTTTTTCCTATGTTAAATGATCGATATACAATGCAAGACCATGAATGGGTGGTTTGGTTTTCCGTTTCCAGTATCAACAAAGCCAACCAGTTTTATCTTCAAGTGAGTAAGGATGTTTGTTATGTTATTTCAAACTCCACCTTGCAATCTACTTTCGAGTCGGATACTTACCCGATTTTCGGCTCCGTCTGGAAAACAAATAATTCAACCACTCGTTGAACAAGCAAAACGTGTTCTACTCCCATTCGCCACAAATTACGTATGCGAATCCGTATTTTCTATCTTCCGTTATCAAAAGTAAATAACGAAGATGAAGAACCCGACATTAATCTCCAGCACACGTCACGTTAATCTATTGGTTATTAATTTTCAAATCATTATTTTTGAATACTTTACCGTCCTATTGATTCCGTTAAGTATGTCAGTATAATATTTGTTTTCATAATCAATTTGGAATGTACTGGCTAATTTATAAAATTTTAATTTATTTCATACCATAAATATCTTATTTTAAAAACTTGAATGAGTGGGGCCCGCTGGCTAAAAAGATTGGGAAGCCCTGCTTTACGGAATCAAGCATGAACAAGCATATATATAGCAATATTACTATAGGAAAAGATAAAATCAGTAATGTAACGCAAGTGCCAAAAAATTAAAAAGACCAATTTTTTGAATCAAGACTATTCCTCGTATAATTAAATTGCTAAAGGATTTTTATAAATGCGTAAATAAAACAAGAAAGGATACAAAAAATATTTCAATTTCTCTGAAAGCAATTACAAAAAATCATAACAAGATTTTTATTAGTGTCAAAATGTAGAATTTTCGTGCTAAACATCTACCTTTGATCCTTAATTAGGTAGGAAAAGGTTAAATAAAGTTAACTCATAAATGATTTAAATAATGTCTGTATTAAATGTTAAATTGGAGAGAAAGTGGATGTTGCTAGAAATATTTAGTCAATTATCTTTTAATGAGTTTTTTGGTGAGTTTTTGTGACTGTTTTTCCATCCATGAAAGTTGGTGATAGTTAATTGAAGATCTTGTAATAGTTGTTTTTAAATTTTATTTTGAATGTACCGGAGCATTTCCAATTAAAAAACACTATTGTCTATGCATTAATCTTTTCATTATTTGAACAAACCGTGAAACATTAGTATTAATGAGGTTAAATTGTAGGCAGTTAAATGCACTGTTACTACAGTTTTGCTTTGTTTTTTCTTAGCTTTCAACGCTGAGCTGATTTGCCATACATTTTATTAGGGAGTTAATTACATGAAGAAAGGTTTTGCAACAAAATTTCCTTATGCGATTCTGGTTGTGCTATTACAAATTTTATGGATATTTTCAAACTGGAAATGTTTTATAAAATGAATACTTCAAGCATAAAAGTGAGTTCGAAGGTATTGCTCTTTTGTCTCTGACTCGATGTAATATTAATATTTTGTAAATATTATGTTAGTTCTTTTGCCTATTTCCTACTGTACATTTACAAACCTGATCGAAAAATCGGGTATTTTTCCTTATTACCTTCAACACTGAGCAAATTAAAGTTTTTTATTTTCTTACATATGTTATCAGTTGAATTCAGACTTGAAATGTTTATCAGAAATGTTGGTGATTTTTAATTTAAAAAATTTATTTAAATTTCCGGTTATTACTGGTAAATGCAGTTGGGAAGAAGGTCGTGTTGGCATGGGCTCCCGGCCACATAGGGATAGCCGGGAAAGAAGAAGCAGACAGGGCGGACAAAGGAGCCGCTGGAAGGCCCCTCGACGCTTCCCAATTTATACGCCCAGTGGACCTAAAACTACTAATTTCAAATTCGGTAAAAAGAGAATGGGAAAACCGCAGGGCTCGAAGAAATAGAAATAACTGTGGCAGGTTAAGAAAGAAGTCGGTTCCTTGTCCACCGAGAACGGTTCGAAAAGGGAAAAGGCCATACTGACAAGACTACGCGTAGGTCATTCAAGACTAACGTACGGGCACCTTCTGGCCGAAAAGCGACAGCTTAGGTGTCCATTATGTAAGGATAGAATGACGGTCGAGCACCTCTTCAAGTGCAGAAGGCTAGATGTATAAAGACAATATTTTGGCATATCATAGGACCTGTGCGTAGACTTGAGGGACGGCAGCGGGCACAGATACTATTCCGGTACCTCAGGGCTATAGTGATTGTGTTTGTATTGTGTCTCTGTATGAATTTATGTTAATTTATTGGAATGAATGTAATTTATTAGCATGAAAGGAAGAGGTGATTTAACCCCGCCCCGAGGAATATCTAGTACTCTGGGGGAGCGAATGTGACCAGACATCTGTTTGTGGTGATGTTTATGTATTGTATGTTTTGTTTCTATTCTGTATTTGACAACCTGAGGTACAAACGAGAGACTAGCATTCTAGAATATCAACGTAGTATATATTTGAAATCAGAGATCGAGGCGCTCAAGTGGTTGCAGTTTAAAACAAAATATGCGCGAAAGAAAAGAAAAAGAACGAACACGCAGAGGGCCGGCGATGACCTCAGCTGTTTGCCCCATAAACTACCCACGTATATACTGGTAAAAAATCTGAAGCCAGTGATTATGTCTTTAATATTGTAACGCTCCCCGCTAAATATTACACCACATTTTCTAATCAAAGATAATTTACAAAAAAAATCATCACTGGTAATTTTTTTTTGCCCTAATGAATTACAATATAATATAGTTTATTTTTGACACTACAAAATACAGTCGCACGACTACCAATCTGGCGATTTGTAACTTTACCCTATTGAATATTTATCTCTTTTTTTCCCAAACCTTAGGAAATGTAAGCCAATATTTATTAACACGATAGGTATATTTTCTGTAGACTAAGGACTACAACAACACACTATAAATAATATTTTATTTTATTTATAATTTTATCAATCGTTTTCGGTGCTTCCAAAAATAGATTTCTCATCAGCAGAAAACTGGGGGCAAAAAGGCTGAAATCGATTTTTGAAGTTATAGATAAAATTAAACAGTATTTATAGTGTTGTGATTGTTCTTATTCTACAGTAAAAAAACCGACCAAGTTAATAAATTACTATATATTTATGGTTGTAGATTAAAATAGATGAAGAAAAGTTTGAATTCTACTGATTACATGTGTTAGTGCATAAAAATTAATAAACGTGCTTAATTTGTTCGCTGTTGAAAGTAATAATGAATAATGTCAGCTTTTTCGCTTTGAGACGCACTGTGCGGCACGGCGCTCAAGGGCAACACTTCTGCAATACTCGTAAGTCTTGCGGTTTAGTATAAAGTTGTCTCGTTAAGGCTCCCCTATACAAATATGTACTGTCTTATAAAGATAAACCAGAAATTCGGACCATAGTTAATTAGGATTTTTTTGGTTTTATTTTGAATGTAGAATCTACTGGCAAAATTTGGAACACGAGTAGCCGAACACCCTGTATAATATATACGGTTGTAGTTTAAAATAGATGAAGAAAAGTTTGAATTCCACTGATTACATGTGTTAGTGCATAAAAATTAATAAACATGTTTAATTGGTTCACTGTTGAAAGTTATAATGAATGTCTGCTTTTTTTGCCTTTTGGGCGCACTGTGCGGCGCCGCGCTCAAGGGCAACACTTCTGCAATACTCGTAAGTCTTGCGGGTTAGTATATAAGTTTTCTCATTAAGGCGCCCCTAGACAAAAATGTATTGTTTTATGAAGATAAACCAGAGATTCGGACCAAAGTTATTTACGACTTTTTGGTTCCATTTTGAAGGTAGAATCTACTGGCAAAGTTTGTAACACGAGTAGCCGAAAACCCTGTGTTATATATGTACGGTTGTTTCAATTTTCCCTCCTTTTGCCAATTCAAAAGGTGGGGTTGAGATGGGAAGTTGGTGTCCGAGTGGATCGAGGTCACGACAGCTCGAGTGGTAGAGCAGCGGCGTATCTAGCCGAAGATCTTGGGTTCGAATCCGCTCGTGCCATTGACTTTTTTACCTCAACTAAAAACCTATTAATTGTAATACATTAATTGGTCAAGCGGACCACGAAATTAGTGAATTTAATCTACAAAAAGTAAAATTACGTTTTTATAACAACTCAAAATCAAAAATTTTGTAAATGTCCGGTTCAAAAAATCTCAAGTACACGACATCTACTGTTTTTAATACCGACTTCGACATCTTCTCATTGAACATTTCTGACCGATTTCCGTAACATTTGCAGTTCAACAAATGTGAAAACTTCCTTTGAAATTTCCGCATTTTGCAGTAAATAAAAGCAATGAGTAAAAAATGGATTTTATCATTAATTTTCTTAGAAATGAATCTACTAAAAAATAGCAGTTACTTTTTTTAAACAAAAAACAATTGAAATTATAATTGAGTAAAAACTTAAAATCTTGCTCTATGAAACTCTCAAAATGAAACTTTTCCTACATTTATCACCTAGGGATCTACAAATTTTGATAGCGTTCTGAAAATTGGCCTCTGAATGTCTTTGATCTATACGCAATAGTAGATACCGGTCATTTAGTTATAGGAAAATAATTCAAAGTTAGCATTATGTCCGCTTTTTGCCTTTTGCCTTACCATGTCCGGCGTGGAGAGCGCTCGACATACGAAATATGCACATTTCAGCCAGATACAAAGACAAAAACGAACAAAAATGGAAGGTATTTTAGGCCCACGAAATGGAAAGGATTACTCACTCCATGGAGAATCAATATGGAACTTATTTCGGCCGAACAAAATATATTGACGTGTGTTGACGTTGAAACTCGAGCCACTTCACAAAACCGGATCTCCTGTAAAATCCTGTTTTCACACGTTTCTGGTGAACCTTGAACTTCAACTGAAATTTAAATGACATAGAAAATAAAATAAAATTGGTTGTGGGAGGAAAAATTGTTAAATTCTCGAAAACACTCCTAATCATTGAATCAATAATTGTAAACACAATTAGGAAATTAGTCAAAACAGTTTGTACATAGTAGGTCCAGTTTATGACTAATTAGCAAGGTTTGTTATTAATCCTTTCTCTTACGTTTTCTTCTTGTTCTTCTTTAAAATATTTTGATTTCTTTTAATATAAAAAAGCTAATTTATAATCTAGTTGATTGATTATTTAGTGTAACGTTGCTTGTAACTCTGCCATGATGGCGTACAGTACGCCCAAAGGGCAAATAAGCGGAAATAATTCTGATTTTTAATTATTTTCCTATTATTAATCAATCTTTATCCATCATTAGGTTTGCATCTAAGGTACTCTGAGTTAAATTTTCAAGACGTTCTGAAAATTTATACGCCTTAATACGTTGTTATAAAAAAATGTAGAAAAATTGCCTTAATTTTGTAAAGTAATATTTTAAGTGTTAATGCATTTGTACCAGGATAATTTATGATTATAATTATAATAGTATTAAAAAAAAAGAAAATAACAACTTTGCAACATTTTCGAGGATTCGTTTCTAAGATGATTTAATAGTGAAATCGTATTTTTATCTATTGGCTACCATTTTTATTTCTTGAATAAGATAAAATTTACAATGGAAGTTGACACATTTTTTGAATTGCCTATCTTTCGAATAGACCAGAATCTGTTTCTCCTCTCAGGAACTTGAGTAGTTTCCGATAAAGATAAGTCCAAAACACTTGCGAAACATCTCTCCGAAGTATTCAAACCTAATAACATAATCGATATTGAACACGATAAGTTTATATCAGATTCATTTATGACAACTTTACCTCTAGATCTGCCACCTAAACCAGCAATTCTAAAACAAGTATCACAAGAAGTACGACAGCTTTCTAAAAAATTCACCTGGCCATGATTTAATAACACCTGAAGTTCTTCAAAAACTACCCAAAAAAGCCGTCGTTTTTCTGATGTCTTTATTTAACGCAATTTTGAAATCTACGCACTTTCCCATACAATGGATCCTTTCTTAAATTAAAATGATCCCAAAGCCACATAAAAATTAAGCTCCCCTATTAGTTTGTTACCTGCCTCTTCTAAATTATTGGAAAAATTAATTTACAAAATAATTATCTGTATTGCTTTTTCAATAAATTCCTCCCAAATTTTTTTAAGTTTTTATTATTAATAATCGTTCCACCTTACCAACCCTTAAATTACAGTTTTTAATTCCTTTCTTTCATCAATTTCTTTATCTTGGAAAAAAGTAAAAAATGCAATTACACCACCAAAAAGGATATTAAATGGTCTACGTTTGTTGAAATTTACTGGTTTCTAGGTTTGGAAATAGTAGATTAATATCACTGTAGTAATTTTTTCAACTTTGAAATAAATATTATTTTTCAAAAACATTTATTTCACGAACGTTTACAAGCTTAGTATTAATCACACCTTATTGAAAATTTAACTTACTTTGCAATGGTATCTACAGATTTGTCCAAAACAGTTTAGTTTTGGAGTTATCATTGTTTATTTGAAGCTAGGTCGTAAAATCTTCAAAATCAGAAAAAGTGAAAAAACTCCGAAACGGAGATTCGGACAATAGTTAATTAGGATTTTTTTGGTTTTATTTTGAATGTAGAATCTACTGGCAAAGTTTGGAACACGAGTAGCCGAACACCCTGTATAATATATACGGTTGTAGTTTAAAATAGATGAAGAAAAGTTTGAATTCCACTGATTACATGTGTTAGTGCATAAAAATTAATAAACATGTTTAATTGGTTCACTGTTGAAAGTTATAATGAATAATGTCTGCTTTTTTGCCTTTTGGGCGCACTGTGCGGCACGGCGCTCAAAGGCAACACTTCTGCAATACTCGTAAGTCGTGCGGGTTAGTATACACGTTGTCTTATTAAGGCGCCCCTAGACAAAAATGTATTGTTTTATGAAGATAAACCAGAGATTCGGACCAAAGTTACTTACGACTTTTTGGTTCCATTTTGAAGGTAGAATCTACTGGCAAAGTTTGTAACACGAGTACCCGAACACCCTTTATTATATATGTACGGTTGTAGATTAAAATAGATGAAGAAAAGTTTGAATTCAACTGATTACATGTGTTAGTGCATAAAAATTAATAAACTGTTCAATTTGTTCACTGTTGAAAGTTATAATGAATAATGTCAGCTTTTTCGCTTTTTAGACGCACTGTACGGCGCGGCGCTCAAGGGCAACACTTCTGCAATTCTCGTAAGTCTTGCGGGTTAGTATACAAGTTTTCTCATTAAGGCGCCCCTATACCAATATGAAGTGTATGTCTTATGAAGATAAACGCAATAGTTCAAAGAGGCCCTAGACGGTCAATCAATGTGATCAAATGGTTGCAACAATCCATTGACGCGCGCTTCAATCAACCCTCAATCTTTTGTTCAAAACTCATTTTACCCAGGTACGTAGTACTGTTTTTTTTTTGTGCAAGACTTCAGTTGAGAGCTACATAAAATTTTAGCGGCTGAAACATTGTTTTCAAATATATTGATATTGGTTTCTTCGCCTTGATTTTATCAGTTGTGCAGAATAAACAGAACAATACGAGAAAACGACGGTGGTCAAAGTACTGGTATAAATTGAGAAACCCCTTCACTCACGAATATTTATTCAACGTTGTACGCGAAACGGAACCAGATGACTTTAGAAACTTTGTCAGAATGAACTAAGAAAATTTCGACTTACGGAAAGATTGATCAAAACCCCCGTAGACGGTCAAGCGCCCTCTTCAAGCACTCCCGTCAATCAAACTTTCCATCATTCACCGTCAATGCTTGACTCAAGCGTCAATCAGATTCTTACAGGTCAATCATGTTTGATTCAATCGTTCAGCCCCAGCTTTTGATCAAACAGTTTGACTGCCTAGGGGCACTTATAGAGTTTTACCGATAATCAATCCAAATAGGGATTTCTTCAGAGAATTTTTATTCTCCGATAATGCTACTTTTAAAAGCGGTAGATTATCAAATCGGTAAAAATAATCTTTACTTCTTCAAGTACTGGTAATACTACGTTTAGGTAGAACGTTGAGGTTTGTAACAACTTTTTAATTGTTTAATTTTTTATATTTTTTTCTGTTTTATTCTGCATTTATGTTTATTTAGCATACGTGAAAACGTGAGACATATCTTTGGCATAAATTGCCATTTTTTATTGTGAAATAACGAGTTCATAATTTAAACTGCATATATGATTTTCCTAAATATTAGTTTAAAAAAATTTAAAAATTACGTAATTAAATAGTAATAATTTACTAACAGACGAATAAATTCACGGTACAATATAGACGTTATCTTCATGTCGGAAAACTTTAAACGAGGTTTAATGAGACCAATTGGGATTAGAAGAAACTAACAAGGATAGGATTAACTTTCGGTAAGTTGATCCAATCGCACGGTTCACAGGGGCTTTATAAACGCGAGGCGGTGTTTCTCACTAGTTTTACACTTTGCCCGACAAAATACATGTTAATCGTTATACACTCAATTTGCAGATTGACATGGCAACGATGAGTAAATTAAATTGTCACTAAGCACATAGAAGGAATTTGTTCAAGCATGTAATAACGTCTTTCCCCCTCCGGCGAATTGATGTGACAACTTATTTTAGAAGTTTCAGAAAAGTGTTCGTATACAAACCCTTAACTCAGGCACGTATGAACGTACGCACACTGACAGAAACACGTACACTTTCACTCAGACTATCTGTCTGTCTGCTTCTCTTCCTCTCTCTCACGCAAGTACGCACACTAACACACATCACCAGTTAACTCCTGATAATAATTCCCTATGGGGACCACGAAACATATGCTTTCATATAAGACTTCCTATCATTCACTTTACAGCGATGATGGCTTTTGAGCCAAGTCCGACGAAGGAAAATCACACCTAGACATCCAAAATCGTCTACTGATAAATTAAATCAAATAAGACTTGAATACCCCTTCACCTCTCAATCCCTCACCTTCCGCCATTAAACACGGAATCAATCTTCTCCCTCTCAAAAGGAGTCCTGGATTGGAATTGATTACTTGTCACTTCACTATTACCAACATATTTTTCTGCCATTTGAAAATCTTTCATTATAATTATTTTCTATAAACCAACCAAACTTGTCAATTTCTTTCATCCTACGGTCCTATCAGTCTCGTTGCTGTATTGAGTAAAATTCTCGAGAAACTCCTAGTAAAACTCCTATCATTGAATCCGAAGAAATAATCCGAATCACTACTTTGACTTTGAGTCTACAATTCATCAATGTCATCGAGTTGTGGACGTCAATTTGCTCAAGTTTTTGACTGGTTTTGGCACAAGGACCTCCTGTGGAAGCTGAAGGACATCCTACCCAGTACCTACTACCTTATCTTAAAATCGTACTATCTGACCGTTACTTCAGAATTAGACAGAATTATCCTACCCAAGCTGCTGTCAAACGTGGTAGCATTCTTGAACGTCTCCTTTACACGTATATGCTGCTGTTATTCCTATACTTTCACACACTATTTTGTCTACTTTTGTTAACTATAGCAATCCTTTCCCCGCATAAAGATCCTGTCAATGCATACAGAAATCTTCAAAACTATCTGCAGTGCCTCGATGTTTGGTTTATACAGTGGAGAATTAGTACAAACAAACGATCCAAACTTCTATTTAACTACAAAAGGTTGATATACACCATGGTTCTCTGTGGTTCTTCTAAGAACTTATGGTATCGAACTTTCGGGGTCAATCAAGCATTTCAACTCCCAAAGCTCCAATGATTCCAATAAAAAATATAAAAAAATTTTTAATCCTCCTTTTCGTGTATAAAATTTATCCTACACCGAGACCTTAATATTCCCATTGATCTAGAAGTAGCGAAAACCTATTACTCAAGTTTCATGTAAACCTTATCACATATCTAAATGGCTTGATCCGTCAGCCCTATTATTAGTGACAGTGATAGAAAATTGAAAAAGCGAAGTCATTATTTATTTCTACTACCACCGTGGAGGTTCTTCATAAGTTTTGTAATTGTTTTACAGATGTAAAAACCAATAATAAATAATGGAAAATATGTTTATACACAGCCCAATTGATTTATATTGAATTTCGTTTCGAAGAAGAACCAAAACAAAATTTGTTTTGACATGACTGTAATCTTTATTTATTAGTTTTTTCACAACCAACTTCTCTCCTCTCCTGAATGTGAAATGGGAAAATAACGTCGTTCTATTATTTTTATATTTTTATTACCATTTGTACAGATATGTACATCATGTAATGAGATACTATATATCATTTGCTTATATCCTGAGGGAAGACATATCCATTGTTGCCCTCTCAGGTTTCTGAATAGTTATTTATGAACTATTCATAAGGAAGTTCCGGGGTCATCTCCGCTTCAATCGCTTTACTGGTTGTAGGGGTGGGTAATGTTGGACTTGGATGGGGCCAATGTGATAGGATGTGAGGATACGTTTTCATGGAATGTGAAAAATTCTACTTTTAAACTAAAATTTATTTTACTTTCGTACAAATAATGAATCCTTGTGTTTAAATAGTATACTGTTGAGCCGTTTATTTATTTATGTTTTATTTATGTACATTGCATGTTGAAAGTTAATGATTATTTTATTTCAATTGAATTTACATCTCGTGCTTCCTACGTTTCGCGTTAACAATGTAGGGTGAACCTTTATAGGAGAGAAACATTGTTGAAAATTTATCTTTAATTTACCAAAATCAATAGGAAAGCATAATTTAATTAAGTTAATTATTTAATATGTAATTAAGTTTTTAACCGGCCGATTTCAAATTTCTCATAAGACTGACTCCTTGTCCTTGGCAATGTTGGAAGTGAGTCGGTCTTCAAAGAAAATTGAAATCGCCTATTAAAAACTTATTATGTCAATTTGTAGACAATTTAAGATTGTTTTGCTCTGATGATGGCTTTAATATAGGGCGAAACTTGGCAGTAACAATTGAATATGCTTTTTCATCAAGATTATTCTTAAAACATTTTTTTAATCTAATTTCAATTTTTTAAAATGTTGTTTTCACAAAAAGTGTCATCGAGAAATATGGCGGAACGTTAAGGATAAATAGGGGGGTAAAATGCTAACGTCCTTTTCTCCTGTCAAACAAGGCCAATTTGTTAGACAGTTCTGGTGTTGAAAGAGCTGAAAACGTACATAGGCAGCATTTAATAAAGCAAACGCAAATCAATAAAAATCTACGATTGTCATATGGATTTCCTACTACTTGCGGTAAAAATAAAAAATATCCTAGAAAATTTTGCTGCCACTGGAAAATGATGAAAAGCAATATTTCAAGAAGTGTCTGATATTGTGACTGACAGCTTACAACCGTTGCTTACATTTTCGAGTAGTCCAGCACCATTTATAAATGAACGACGCCCTGATCGAAGAACTCTTAGCAATATCTCTCTACTTTTCACAGCACAAACTTCAATATTTTCACACTTCATCTTTTTTCGTCAGTATTTCTGATGATTTTTAAAAAAATATTCTCTTTCTAGTTGATAACACGATTTTATCAAGTCAGAGATTGCAATTGTATACAGGGTGTTCGACTACTCGTGTTACAAACTTTGCCAGTAGATTCTACCTTCAAAATGGTACAAAAAAGTTGTAAGTAACTATGGTCCGAATCTCTGGTTTATCTTCATAAAACAATACGTTTTCGTATAGGGGCGCCTTAATTAGACAACGTGTATACTAACCCTCAAGACTTACGAGTATTGCAGAAATGTTGCCTTTGAGCGCCGTGCCGCACAGTGCGCCCAAAAGGCAAAAAAGCTGATATTATTCATTATAACTGTCAACATTGAGCAAATTAAAAATGTTTATTAATTTTTATGCACTAACACATGTTATCAGTGGAATTCAAAGCTTTTTTTCTTCATCTATTTTTATATACAACAGTACATGTATTATACAGGGTGTTCGGCTACTCGTGTTACGAACTTAGCCAATAGATTCTACCTTCAAAATGGAACCAAAAAGTTGTAAGTAACTATGATCCGAATCTCTGGTTTATCTTCATAGAGCAATACATTTTTGTATACAGGCGCCTTAATTGGACAACGTGTATACTAACCCTCAAGACTTACGAGTATTGCAGAAGTGTTGCCTTTGAGCGCCGTGCCGCACAGTGCGCCCAAAAGGCAAAAAAGCTGATATTCATTATAACTTTCAACATTGAGCAAATTAAACATGTTTATTAATTTTTATGCACTAACACATGTTGTCAGTGGAATTCAAAGCTTTTTTCTTCATCTATTTTTATATACAACAGTACATGTATTATACAGGGTGTTCGGGTACTCGTGTTACAAACTTAACCAGAGATTCTACCTTCAAAATTGAACCAAAAAGTACTAATTAACTATGGTCCGAATCTCAGCAGTTTCGGAGTTATTCCACTTTTTATGATTTTGAAGATTTTACGACCTAGCTTCAAATAAACAATGATACTCTAAAACTAAACGGTTTTGGACAAATCTGTCGATAACATTGATAAGTAAGTTAAATTTCCAATAAGATGTGATCAACACTAAACTTGTTAACGTTCGTGAAATAAATGTTTTAGTAGACAGAACTTTGAAAAACTTTCTACAGTGATTTTAATCTACTATTTTCCAACCAAAAAACATTAATTTTCAGGCAACGTACTTCATTTAATATTCTTTTTAGTGGTGTAATTGTTTTTTTAATTACTTTTTTAAATATGATAAAATTGATGAAGGAAAAGAAAAAAAAAGTGGTTGTCGTATTGGTAAGGTGGAAAGATTAATAATAATAAAAAATGAAAAAACTTAAGGACATTTTGAATGAACGAACTATAAACGTTTTGAATCTTAAAACTCTTTTATTCCGGGCAATAATAATACAATAATACAATAATCTTTTAATCAAAGTTGCATTCATGTTCCTAAATAAGTAAATAGTTGCACCATTTCGGTTTCAAAACCAAATTAAAAAAATTTTAATAAAAATTCATTCAAAATTTCCTTAAGTTTTGTTTAATTTTTATCGTATTAATCTTTTCACCTTACCAATCCGTCTACCACAGTTTTTACCTTTCCTTCATCAATTTTATCAGCTTTAAAAAAGTAATTAAAAAAACAATTACACCACTAAAAAGGATATTAAATGGAGTTTGTTTACTGAAATTTGCTGGTCTCTAGGTTTGGAAATAATAGTTTGGAATCACCATAGTAAGTTTTTCAACTTTGAAAAAAAATATTTTTCGAAGTTCTTGCTACTAAAACGCTTATTTCACAATCGTTTAAAAGTTTAATATTGATTACATCATTTTGGAAATTTAACGTAGTTTTCAATGATATCAACGAATTTCTTCACAACCATTCTGTATTGGAGTTATCATTGTTTATTTGAAGCAAGGTCGAGAACTCTTCAAAAATCAGAAGAGGAATAACTCCGAAACTGTTAAGATTCGGACCACTTTTAATTAGGACATTTTGGTTTTCTTTTAAATATAGAATGTACAGGCAAAGTTTGTAACACGAGTAGCCGACACCCTGTACAGTTAATAATATGATACACTTGTATTATTGTAGTATACATGTTTCCTAATAAACAAAATAATATAATAAAAATGGGACAAATGGAAATTTAGATTTAACCCATGTTTTGAGTTTTTTAACAACCCAGCGATTATTTAAAAGAAGTGGCAAGCTTTAAGCGACTGTTTAATTTTGTGTAGGTTTATTGTTATTATTCAGAAAGCAGTAGCTTACCGACCCATCCCGGTGCTATAGATCACCGCCATAAAATTATGGCCTTGCTTATCAACCCCTTTGTCTTTCTGCGAGAGGGATGATATCTACTTTGCACAAGAGAATGGGTTTGCTCATCTTTCTAAGGCTCACTTAAAGCCTTGAACAATCACCTTTCACGGAGCCAATATGTTAGAACACTATTATACAGGAAAAAAAACACCATTATTTACATTTTTCTTGCCAAGTGAAATTACGTAGAGTAGCTTTTAAAGGTTGCACATTTCCTTAACCTATCTACTGAACGATACTGTAAGTTAAATGTATATTTTATTATCTAGGAAGCCAGGAAATTACATACCCATGAATATTTTAGTATTAAATACATATATAATATTGACCAGTTTTATAGTAAAACATTAAAGAAAGGGATGAAAAATTAGGCTTGAAAATAGCACACCGTTTCATTGCTCATGTTTCATCATACCTCTGTGACCTGTCCAACACCAACATAATTAATGAATTAATCATTTATTTTCAATTTGTAAAGTATTTATACTAATTACTGATTTATAGAGGCTCAGTACTGCGCATAAATACACATACATATAAAATATGTGTGTAGCAGTCCTCGCGGATTGCTGGTCTGTTTTATCAATAATCTGTGAGTACTATCTGCAATAAAATAATTTCTTACGGTATTTCACACGCTGACTGTGTGGAGCAAAGTAATGATACCCTTCGATTAAGACTACGGTTACTATGGATGCAAATTTTAACGAAAGCCGAACAAAAAACACTTCTTTTCAAAAGAGAGTGTCTACTTTGGCAGCGAATTGCACGTCGGAACACGCACAATGTCGTCAGAACCGTTCGAGCGTTCAAACCAGTTTGATTTTTTCTGACTGCTGACGTTCAATTTTGGTATTTCACCATGGATATAGATAAACTGATTAGTATTGTTTTTGAGGATCGGTGTATGTGGGACATAAACGACAAAAAATATCACTATAGAAATATTTCTCGGCCAAAGTGGGAGATTGCTCAAGAAATCATCACTAGTAACAAACCATATTTGATTATTGGTCATGATTGACTATATTAATTATTCTAATGAATTATTCTTTTTATTTGAGGTTTTTGGTTGAGACGAAAAATTAGTGTCACGAGGGAGATTCGAACCCACGACCCTCGGCTCAATACGCCGCTGTTCTAACCACTTGTACTCTCGTAACTTCGATCCCCTCGGACATCAACTCATTTCAACCCATAACCGTTCGAATTTTCCCTCATTTTGCCATTTTTCAATGGGTTCGAATCCCGCTTTTTTCACTTTTTACTTTTTCATTTCAACCAAAACCATATATAAAAATGTTAATTAATTGAAAGAAGTAATTTGGTCAATCAGACCAATAAATATAATGTAATCAAAGTATTAATTTGCCCAAATTTGGTCAAGGCTATCTTCTATAAATTGTTAAAAGACGATTACATAAAATTTTAGTTTTCTTCTTCTCCTTGGGCGCTAAATTTCTGTCTTTCTCCCTCAATACCTCTCTCTCTCTTTCTCTCTCTCTCTCTCTCTCTCTCTCTCTCTCTTTCTCTCTGTCTCTCTCTCTCTCTCTCTCTCTCTCTCTCTCTCTCTCTCTTTCTGAAAATATTTGTGTTTTATAAAAAACAAAATTCCTTTTTCTTTGGCCGCAAAGCCTAAAAGAGCTCAGTTGGTCACTTTTTGCAATTTTTCAAATTTCATTTTAATTAATATCGTCAATTATGACCGCTAAACATACATGGATTAATAAGCATATTTTTAATGGACTAGCGATACGTTTGAACCTCTCCCTTCTCCTCCCTTTGGAAAATAAGTGGTTCACATGCTCTTCTTCCCTCCACCTATCAACAACTTAATCAACGAACTTTCAAGAAAATAAAACTCATTAAGTTTGTCCATTTTGCTGGGAGGCAGAAACGTGCTGACTATCAGAAAACGCGCTCAATGTAACCTTGTTCTGACGAGGATTTCGGACGTACTCGTGAGAACAAAATTTCGTCAGAATTCGCATCCATAGTAACCGTAGCCAAGTGGGTCACGTCGAGCAACATTTCTTGGAAACATACGACAGCTTTGCTCAAAAGTACGCCGTATGTCAACTTCGTATGGCCTATTCTTAATCGAGTTAGAATGATATCACTTCTAAGATTCAGATCCTCCGAGGGCCACTCTTGATACGCGGAGATTCTTTGCCGATTCTTTTTTATCTATCTACGATAACTATTTATCTTATTACAAATCTTATTAAATTATGTATTAGTATTTACATTTGTGTAATATTTCTATTTGTAATTATTCAACAGTAAAACGCTGGACATGTTTAAATCATAAAAAATAACAAAACAAGAAAAGAAGTCCACGTAGCTTATTTATTTTGTATGGAACTGTCAAAACGCACAAACCCGGATGTCCTTTGAGACCAATAATTTCCTTCGTAAATTCCCAGCATACAATCTATCAAAATAACTCACCAACATACTCAATAATTATTTAGAGATCATGAAATGCGGTCTGGTGTGTTGTACGTTTAGAAAAATATTTTCTTTATTGTGCCAACGTTTCGTTTTTTCTTTATTTTGATCATCTTCAGAGCCTGGGTTTTACAAATATTTTTTGGATTATACGAATACATGTCAGATATGAAAATAAATTTATATAATGATTTACGCAATATAAAAATTAGGTTTATTCGAAGGATTTGTACTTTCTCAAAGTGTATGTTTTCTGTGTATATGTACTTTGAATAAACCTACAATTTCACTTAATACTACACACGTTTAGAAAAACCTTTTTACTCACAAACCACGCGCATATCTTTAGACGTCTCACCGCTTTTCGCAAATATCCCAATAGACGTGACACTTGACATTATCAAAGACAAATGGCATGACATAACCACAAACAAATCTCGAACGAACATCCTTCATAACAATGTCACGACACTGCTGCACAAAGGGATGTTTCACATACAACAAACATTTCTACAAGTAACCTCGGCATAGCCATGGGCAGCAATCCCTTTACTAGCGGACACAATTGCACACTGTTATTACACAAGTACCTTTCACTTGACCCTTCTCATAAGATACTCATCATCATTGATGACATTCTAACAGACCCTCAGACCAAATACAAACAATATTAATCGCATTTAACAACAACTCATCCTTACAATTCACATACGAAGTCGAAACAACAAACAAAATACCGTTCATAGGCATAGTCGTAATAAGACAAACAGATGGCACGCTAATTACAGATTGGTACCAAAAACCAATGAACTTGCTATCTCAATTATATATTACACATAATATTAAGCACGTCTAAAGAATTATTATACAGATTCATATCTCTAAGTCATGAATCCTTTAACCTACATAATCAACTTAATTATAAACAATTATAACGGAGCTACATAAAACAACATCCTCAACAGTGCACAATAAATCAACCCAATTACACGAAGACAAACCATCCCATTTGTCCACACATTGTCACACAAATTAAGTAAATTTCTCTTCTCAGACATTAAAATAACTTTTAAAAAACACAAAACAGTACACACACTTTTTTCCAAAGTCGAGGACACAACACTAACAGCCTGCAAATCCGATCTAATTTATAAAATTAATTGTGTGAATAGTCCAGATACATACATTGGAATTACATCGCGATAGCTAGAAAACGGAAAAACAAGACGTCTATGACAAACATCAAAAACCAACCCAACAGCGTTGTCCACACACCGTTTTGAAAACCACACGACTTTGATATTGACAAGATATAAATACTAAACACAGAAAAAACAAATAAACGCTACTTTCTCGAAATGGTTTACATTACACACACATAACTGCATTAATTACAGAACAGATACATGCAAACTCAGCCGTAGCTACGCCAACGTCATGAAGCAAATAAACTATCAAACTTTATTTTTATAAATCTTTTTATTTAAGATTTTGGTTGAAATTGAAGAAGTTAGTGTCACGAGCGGGATTCGAACCCACGACAAATGAAGTCACGATAGCAGTTCAAGAGGTTAGAGCAGCGGCGGTTTGAGCCGAAGGTCGTGGGTTCGAATCCCGCTCGTATCCCCAACTGTTTCATTTTCAACCAAACTTTACGTAAAAAGATTAATCAATTGAAAGAGGTAATTTGGTCAATAGACCACTAAATATAATAGATTTATTTTTATAGATTATTTGGAGATCGTGTGATGCGGTCTTGTGTGACGTAGATTTAGAAAAACTATTTTATTTTAGATAGATTTTAGAAAAAAAACGGCCTGGGATTTATAAACATTGCTTAAATTATAGAAGGTTTATAAATCCCAGGCCCTGAAGATGATCTCAATAAAGATCGAAACGTTGACACGATAAAGAAAATGTTTTTCTACGTCACTCAGACCGCATCTCACGATCTCCAAATAATCATTAATTAACGATAGATTTATTTTTATGTTTCTCTTTCCTTCGTTATCTCCTTAATAATTAACTTCCTTTCTAATAGTGAATATCCTCGAATCACAAATCCAATGCAGAAAATCCTTTTTGTCGATTTCTTTTGCGTTCAATAAAATGACATTCATATAAACACAGCGGAATACAAATCCACGTTTCACAACAATTTCGCACAAAACCGATATGACACCACAAGGATAGCACCACGCTTTATGTGAGTATGAAAGTCTTGGTTCAAAATTTATATTTAGATATATCTGTATTGTATTTTTTCCAATCAACATATCTTTTGTGATTCACCCGGGCTCTGAAGATGACCTGAATAAAGGTCGAAACGTTTGTTCTAAACAACCCCATTTTTGACCGCTTCGCACGACTTCAACCAATTATTAGACAACCGGTCACTAAAAAGCCCACCTAGCAACTTTGTTTACTTACAAAAAACTATTCTAGGTTAAGTTTAATAACTTAAATTTCACTCAATAAAACTAAATAATTAATAGTGTTTTTTTTAAATTTATTTCCAGTTCATTTTTTAGTAATGGATTAATTAACCATTCATGTCAGTTATGAAGTAATATTTAATAAAATTATTTTTAACGTCGTTATTTATTATTTAAAAGCCTTGATCTTTATTATTTATACCTTCGGAATAAATTTAGGAACTTTTAATTGACAATAAGGAAAACTTATCAGTAGCAAATGATTAAATAAAATGTTAGTAAAATAATTCATAATGTGCTGAATTATTAATTAATTTGTATTGATATTTATTTAGTTATATAGTCCCTATTTTTAGTTTTTATTTTTTTATTTATGAAGTTCTTTTTCAAGACGTTTTCACAAATTTTATAATATATTTCTTGTTTGTATAGCTAACCTTCCAAGCGTCTTGTTGTCTAGAACATTGATTCATTCACAAGCTTTTTAAGGATTTCCTATTCACAATTTTTATCTATTAAACTTTATTGTTTTCCAACAAAATTGTAAATAGGGAAGTAAAAATAGCTCCGGGATTACGACCAAAGGGGTGGCACGTCCCAGAACACAATCTTTGCTACGTGACCAACGTGGGCTACGTTTTGTCAGGGGCGTAATTTTCGTATTTGTCATAAAAATATAATGTAAATACTTAATGATTAACACAAATGAACAATGACAGCAACAATCAAGTCAAACCGGGTTTTCTTTTTCTGTTCAATCATTATTTAATTCTTTTCAAAATTTTATCAATATGGAAAATACAATATACGCGTGGTTTTATGTTGGCCTTTTTGTGCCTTCTTTTTATATTTCACCAAATATTCTCATAATTCATATGTATGCAAAAGTCAACGGAATTTGAACGAATAAATCCACGACATTTTTACTTCTTCCCTTGGTAAACAATTGTTAATTTTTTTTACTGTTTAAGTAGTTAAAGTTTTTTGTTGAAAAACTTCTCTTGATAGGTGTATTGGTTTTAGAAAGGGATGCCTCGCGTCCTTTCTTATCAGAACCGCACAGCTTTCATTACATTTATGAGACATAAGTGCTCATAATCACTAATGTTCTTATCTAGCAAACAGCTTAAAGCTGCCTCCTTCTTAAACTATAATAAAGTTAATTACTTTTATAAATAAGCATAGTTTTTGTCCTATTTTTCGATTAATTTATAGTAGCTTAATTCTACGCATAAGTGCAAAATCAAACCTACGACTTTTATGGGAAAAGATTATTTATTATAATGAATCTCTTACTCATTCGTAAATAAATTATTTTTTATTTACATATCATTGAATCAAGTAAAATGATTCGATATTCCTTCATCTCCTTTAACTCATTAAGGACTGCACAGCTCCTGCTCGTGAGACTGATTTTTTATCTCAACTAAAATAAAACCTTAATTAATTGCATGATATTAATTGGTCAAGCGACCACGAAAACTAGTGAATTTAAATTCTAAAAACTTTATACCAATAAACTGGTGAAGTGTCCATTCTCCCCTTATTAAAAGCTCTAACAAATTTATGGTGAATTTTTACTTTAGGATCTTTAATATTGTTATAGGCTTATATTGCTCCCAGCATAGGAGAACATAATAAACATGTGAACCTCCCGGGCATGAGGGTAAACTGCGTCCACATACATAACACACCCATACACCTACACTGACACAAGTACATTTACATTATCTACACCTTAGGGCAACCGTCCCTAGGAAGGTTCTTGAGATGAACTAAAAATCTCACGTCCTGGGATTGGCGACCCAGTACGTACATAACTCCGCCACACCTAACACTAGGTGGCGTGAGGGCGGGGGAATTGTATGGTATCTGGGCCTCCGTCAGCATGCCCCCACAAACACACAGGCCGATGCACGCGGCCAAGGGCCTCGGAACCCGAATATATCAAACGCAAATTACCGTGCACAACACACCACACAAACAACACACAGTTCTCATGTGGAGGTGGCGATCTCCCGGTCTTCTTGAGTGTCCATGAACCCTGCACCTGTGAGGGTACAGGAGGAAAACTGGGTTACGGCACTCCCGGGCCGCGAGGTAGTACAGGGACCCGAACCCCGGAATAGCCACCGGGGAGGCTGTCCTATCACCTCGTGTATNTTATTAGCGTGAATGGCGAGGGGTGAGGGTGAATATAACGTCATCATCGCCCCTCGAACGATGAAAGCGGGTGAGTGTGTGTTCGGGGTCGATGGCGGAATATTTATAAAAGTACCCCATCGACCCCAATCTAGTTTAGTTTAAGTGTAGGTCGGTGGAGGAATATCAAGTACTCCACCGACCAAACGGAATGAGTGTACTGTATGGATGTATTTATGTGTATGAATGTATTTATTTGTATGAACGTGTATAGAATATAGACTTAGTGGGGGCTGAAATGACCTAGATGTCGGAAGCCCCGGAAAAAAAAAATAATAATAATAATAATAAACATGTGAACATTCCTTGGCTCCATATAGAGAGCGAGTAAGAATGTCACCTCATATGAAAATTGTCCTCGAGTATCCCCTGTTCCTATTTTCGGAGAAGACAGGTTTTTATTATTAAATCGATAAAGAAAAACAAATATATATACGTTTTTCTTAACACCTCTCGTCCAACAACTTTCCATACTAACCCTACCTGGAAATCCTCCATGTCGGCTGGAGTGGCAATGGGCTAATGATTTGCCTCAATGATGTGCATGAGTGTGCAGTGTGATGGTGTGTCATAGTGGTTGGCTTCTCCCATAATATTTAGTTATCATGTTAGGCTATGATTTATCAATTTACTTATTGTAACGATTGTTATAGGTGTGCTAACATTAATAATAATTAAAAAAGATTCTTTATTGCAGTTAATTTTATTATGGTTTATATGAAAAGGTTGGCTATACATCCTGTGTTTACTGTTTTGTAAGAATGCATTTATAAGCGTGAATGTGTAGTACTAGAGCATCAATGGCAAATATCCAGTACTCCATCGACCCTTCATTAAAGTTAAAGCTCAAGTGGTAGAGTAGCGGCGTATCAAGCCGAAGGTCGTAGGTTCGAATCTCGCTCGTGACACTGACTTTTTTATCTCAACTAAAAAAAAAGGAAAAAGATTAATTTTTAGAATTTGTTTAAAACTAGTAAGATGGATAAATGCAAAACATTAAATTGTAAATTAAGGTACCTAACGCAGTATTTATTGCCTCAACCTGATACCACACTCAAGTAAAAATGTTTCTTGTTCGAAAGCCTTACATGAATTTATAAACTTCCTGTATATTTAAAAATCAGAAGTTTTAACAAAAACGCAAAAAATTAAACTATAGCTCTTCAAGCGACTACAAACCAATAATATAGTGAATTAAAAAAAATTAATCTCAACTTTACAATAAAGTTTAAGATCTAATAGTTCTTCAATTCTAATGATTATCTGTTCATAATTTAACATGAAAATCGGTAGCTATAAAATTGAATATTTCCTTATGATTTATAGCACCGACATTAATTAATAACTTCTTTGGATTAATTATTCTTTATGTAAGGTATTGGTTGAGATAAAAAAGTCAGTGCCACGAACAGGATTCGAACCTACGACCTTCTGCTTGATACCCCGCTACTCTACCACTTGAGCTACCGGCTCCTGCTCGTGAGACTGACTTTTTTATCTTTTTTTATCTTTTGATTAATTAATGTGTATATTAAAATAATCTTATATCCGAATAGTAAGTATATCATTTTATTATTAAAGTGTTTTATTCAATTATTTATAAATCATTATTTGAAAAAAAATTGAAAGAGAAGGATAGATAATTAAATTGTCTGCAAGGTAACACGCCGTTATGAAATATTTTAAAGTTATTTCTAAACTTTATGTAAGGTATTGGCTACCTTACATAAACATTAATTAATTGAAAGATGTTATTTGGTCAATCGGACCACGAAATATAATGGAGTTATTTTTACATAGTGGCAACAATTAATTTTATTAAATCCATTATATTTCGCGGTTCAATTGACCAAATGACTTCTTCCAATTGATTAATCTTTATGTAAGGTATTGGCTGAACTGAAAAAGTAAGTGTCACGAGCAGGATTCGAACCCACGACCTTCGGCTAATTACGCCGCTGCTCTACCACTTCAGCTATCGTGACTTCGATCCACTCGGACACCTACCTCCCATCTCAACCCACCTTTAGAATTTTCCCTCCTTTTTGCCATTTTTCGAACATCAGTGGAGTCGATCGAAGTCACGAGCCCTAAAATGGATAGAGCAGCGGCGTAATGAGCCGAAAGTCATGGGTTCGAATCCCGTTTTGCCATTTTTCAAATATCCTGTAATCTATTCGATTCTCGGCGATAAATGAAATAACAGATGGACAGCTTTAGTGAAGATATACTTCATTTTTACTTATTAAATCCATTGGAATTCGTGGTTTGATTGACCAAATAACTTCTTTCAATTAATTAATCTTTATGTAAAGTATTGGTTGAAATAAAAAAATCAGTGGCACGAGTGGACCGAAGTCACGATAGCTCAATGTAGCCGAAGGTCGTGGGTTCGAATCCCGCTCGTAACACTGACTTTTTTATCTCAACCAATACCTTACATAAAGATTAAATAATTGAAAGAAGTTATTTGGTCAATCAGACCACGAACTTTAATGGATTAATTAATAACGTTTATAATGTATAATTGTTTTAGTTTTAATTTAGTTTTGATGTAATCCATCCCTCACCATTTTCTTAGAAAGCTGGTTGTCTTGTTTGAGCTTTCATATAGGTTAGATAAAGCTGGCTAGGATAGAAAATAGACAATAGTAACGAATCCTCCTTCTGAATCGTCACCTAGGATTCATTGTGTGGTAACTTATCAAACATAAATGCTTTCCTTGACAAGAAGTAAATGTTTCTCAACCAAAAGTAAATGAAAAACTAAATAGACTGTTCAACAGAGTCTACGTTCAAATATATGTCAAACGGTACACCGTAAATTTTCTGTGGAAACTTCTAAGTTGGTCTTCTTCGGCATTCCAGGGGGTCCTTTGTTTTCGAGGGAAAAATTTCATTTCAACCAACGACGCTAATAGCATTTTCACGTCGGATTGCGCTTTTCATCATTGTCAAGCCTTTTTCCTCTAAATTCAGCTAAAAATGGCTTGATTATTTTCTGAACAACACAAAGGTTTTATACAAATAACATTAGAGTCGGCTGATCAATTGAAATCAGGGTGAAATAGTCTTGCCATTTTATATTGCGTAATCAAGCTTAACTGAATAAACCGTTCATTCTCTGGAAGAAACGAGCCAATAACTTCGGTTTAATGTTCAATCAAATCTTTATCTTCGAGTAGTTAACAAAGTTGATCAAATTACCGTAGATGCGTAAAGCATTTCCAGCCCTAAAGTAAAATTGTCTACAATGATCAAAACTGACTTTATACTTTTTCCCATAAGTAAAAACTTCTAACACTTTCAAAGTTCGTTTAAAAACAGTACAGAAAATACACCTTTATTAAAATAAAACAGAAAAAATGGATTAAATAAACTCTAAGCACGATTATCCGGAGGGATTAATTATACTAGTAAAATGAAAACAGGGCAGCAAAGACGTGCTCTGTTTTCGAAAGGCCGCAAAATTATCTTAGTAAGTCGATTTTGTAGGTTAGGTTGTTCTTCATCATGAATATTTAAGTCGCCGGACGTATGGGCCAAATAGCATTCATAAAAAAACAAAAAACAAATCCAATTTCACAAACGAAGTTGTACACAAACGGGTTTATGCTAATTCTAAATTCAGTGGCATGACTTATGACATTTATTTCAACTCTCTTAACATCACATATCTGGCTGACGGAGGGTCTAGCGTGTGGGTATCCAGTTTTCATCCAAATTAGCATTGCCTTATTAAAGTGAAAGAAATTCTCTTATATAGTTCTACCACGATATCGTAATACAAAACTAAATCATATTTACAATATTACGAATCTACTTGTTCTTAGCATTATTGACGTTTTGTAAAGTTATTGAAGGCCTCCTCCTGCCTAAATTTATCGATATTCTTTATTGTCTAATAACATAATTATAATTAGCCTCCTAACACTAAAGTGATTTATTGTAATTGACTTTTAATAATGAAGTTCTATGTCTCTGTGTATTTTAGTATTAAAAATAAACAGAACGATGTTTAAATATTAAAGTTTAAAAGGATTCTGCTTCTTGACCACTTTGTGCACCACGACCAATAGTGGTCTATTTTACAATCTCCATCATTCTATAGCTTTTCCTTGTGCTGTTTTTTCAACAAATCACAAAGTTTTGTTAAAGTTTGTCTTGGTTTTTTCTTTCCCATGGGGTAGAAATGTCTGTTATTTCTTCTCCCTCACGGCAATGCAAAGCTTTGTTTCTACTTCTCCGATTTTATTCGTATGCTTCCAGAGTCTACTCATCAGTCCTATTTCAGACTAGTTCTAACACATCCTAGGTTTAAATGATCTTTTCCACTTGACTTTGTCCTGGAATACAGTCCCATTGAACTTAGGGAACCAATTTTCCCCATCTTATCTTTAAACAATTTCTTGATTTTCGGGGATACATTAGGAACGTGATTGATCTAAATGAAATTGGTTTATCACTTCCCTCCATCATGGCATTGGGGGTAATGTTATCCATCTGAGCAGTATTCTGAACATAACTTGGCAACACATGCGACGGAAAGTGGTCATTTCTTCAAGTTGGACTCCCCTGGGATCCTGGGCAGAGAGTTGAACTTGGAGAGACGATTACATTTGGAAAAGGTCTTTGTTCATGTTACGAAAAACACTTGTAATTTACAAATGGATCGACTGGGCTCCATCATGGCATATTCGGGAATCCTACAACTGTTCATGAATCGAAATAAAGCGCAAAGTGAAGTTGGTGTGTCTAATCACACCGGGACTGATAACAGGGACATAACATAAGGGTTGGTAAGGTTTTTTAGTATATAGATTCATTTTCACGTTCACTTCAAGGTGAAAACACACAACAAACATGTGCAATAAATTGAATTTTCCTAACAACTGGGTTAAGTACGTAATGTATTTATATAAGATGTGTTATGTAACTCTGTTCATGTAAATTTTGTTTTTTTAATAAATTACGCCCTGATAATGGCGGAACATTCGCCGAAAGCTTGGTGAAACCCAATAGTGATGTTCTTTATTCACCTGTAAAATGACCTCAAGAAGATCCAATACAACATCAGTTTATATATAACTAATTAATTAAAGAATAGGTTCGAAAAACCTTGGGATACTCCTGCTCGTTCCCGCTAATGGCCACAATAAGAACCCTAGGCAAATCTTGGGGATTAAAACCGAAAATGGCCTATTGGCAATACACGGCAGTAATAAGACCCAGAATAACCTATGGATCACTAATCTGGTGGAACAAACCTCAATAAAAAGTAGCTATTTAAACATTAGGCAACATACAAAGATTTGCAAACCTATCACAGGGGCAATGAGAACAACCCCTACAAATGCATTAGAAAGTCTGCTAACCTACTTCCGCTGGAAATATTTATACAAGGAGAGGCTAGCTCACTTAGGCTCCATAAGCAATTAAATTGGACAGGAACTAAACAATTCGGGCATACACCATAATCAACAAAATCAGAAATCCATTATTAGAAATGGGGACTGACTATTTGATCCCGAAAACATTCTTTACAACTGCCTACAAAGAGCATCAGATACAATGATATGGTATATAGATGGCTCCAAAACAAACGAAGGAACCGGAGCGGGCGTTTTCTGTACAAGCCCAAAACATGAGCTTGTGCCCTAGAAAATCTTAAAGGAGGTTACACTGGCAAAAAATCCTCGTAAGATCTGATAGCCAAGCTGCCATTAAAGCATTAGCATGTAAAAGAATCACATCAAAATTAGTCAGTGAATGCATCTAAAATCTACAAAACCTGGGGAAACTCTCGAACCTGATGACATCTCGGGTGCGAGGGCCAAGGGGAATTTTGGGCAATGAGAAAGCAGATAGTCTGGCCAGAGGAGGATCTGCAAGACCATACATAGGCCCCGAACCTATACTTGGGATATCAAAAACAAGCATAGAATACTCCATCGCAGAATGGATCCGAATAAAACAAAAGGAGAAGTTGATAAACTTTAGCGGCGCTAGACATAGTAAACGTATGGTGAAACAACCCTCACCATGACTGGCAAAATCATTGCTGCAATTGGAGAGGGCCAAACTCAGAGGAGTGGAAGGTCTACTAACCGGTCACTGGCATCTGAGAAAACATCTACACAACATGGGTCTATACAACGATGATCTCATTTGCAGATTATGTAATGAGGAGGAGGCAACAGCCACCCAAATCATCTTCGAATGGGAAGCAACAGCTCAATGGTGATTTAACCCAACATATGGAAAAAAACTTAGGGAATCAAATTGCAACAGCGACTAGGAAGGTACAATAAGCCAAAAGGCTGCAGTGCCTGGGGAATGCAAACCACGCTTCCTAGTATCCTTTTTACCATATACCTGCCCGTACCGGTTGGGTGAGTGGGATGGACCGTAGCATTGAAATCTGTTTTTAATGCTTCGCTATGACAAAATTGTTTGTGCATAAATCCTTCGCCACTATTTCCCAGTACTTTGCCTGCTATCTAGTTAGCCCTACTATCATTCTAGGCATAAAATTTCCTGCCTTGAGCACAGTACCATTGAACAAAGGACTTATTCTTAACCCATGGTCTGATGGATCAACTTGTTTGGCTGCTATGCCACAAAAGTGTTCAAAAGGGCCGATTTCTTTAGCCAATTCGTCGGCTATTATCTACCGAAGGGTCATACCACTGTACAATACTTTTATCGTATTATTCTCAATTAAAAAGCCATGGGCTAGGCAGGATTCGAACCATGACCCACTGGCTTGGAAAATATGAATGGGTCGCCCTACCTATTCCGCCACTGCGGTCCCCATGTAAAACTATTATTTAAAAAGTGAAAAGTTTTGAACTGATTTTTAAATGATAACAAAAGGGGTTTTATTTTGAAATATACATATAAATAATCACGAAGGGGACTTAAATAAGTTTTAAAAATATTTTAGTTGTAAATTATTCTAAACTATTGTTTTCTAAATGCAAAAACAATCTGTACGTTTTGAATTCACTTTTAGTATTCCAAGTGATTATTTATAAACTACTTCCCTTTTATGTGTTTTGTTTGGAAATTAAAAAAAAGAAATAGGCCTGAGCTTTACATATTTTTTACATGGAATCTCAAACTGAAGTTAAAAACCTTTTCAACGTACGGTATGTCCCCAGGACTCAGCAACTTTTTTTTCAAGTGGGAAGGTACCATTTTGAGTACGGAATTAAATTTTACGACTTTTTAAAGAAGATTTTACTTCGGGCACTTTTCTTGTAGAGTTCGTCGTTTATGTGTTATTAACGCTTAAAAAAAAAGTTCAATTTTTTTTTTTAATCGTCATTCATTTACCTTTTCGTATCTGTTAGTTAATTACTAAATAGTTATTCAATTACCTTCTAGTAGCTTTATTAAGTTAATCCTAGGAAATTAAATTTTCAAAATGAGCTCCACCGACCTCCATCCAAAGCAAATCGTATTATGGAATTCAATAGATTTCCAGATCTTACATCCTTAGTTTTTTGTGGTGACAGATTAAAACAGTTGTGTACCGATTACCTTCAAACAATCTGGAAGATTTAAAGGAAAGAATGAAAGTATGTTGTAGAAGTATAACACCAGAATTCCGTGATGTGTGAAATGAATTCCATAATAGGATTTGGCTTTGTTTTAAATTTAATCAGTAGGATTAACTTAATAAAGTTACTAGGAGGTAATTGAATTAGTAATTAGTAATTAACTTAAAGTTACTAGGAGGTAAATTTAAAAAAAAATTGAACTTTTTTTTTCAAACTTTAATAACTCTTAAACGACAAACTCTATAAGAAAAGTGCCCGCGGTAAAATCTTCTTAAAATAAATCGTCGAATTTAATCCCGTATTTAAAATGATACCTTTCCATTTGAAAAAAAATGTTGCTGAGCCTGAAATTTTGATATCACGATCAGATTCTACGTAAAAAATTATGTAAAGACCAATGTTATTTTTTTAAAATTTCCAAACAGAAGAAATAAAAGGGGGTAGTTTATAAATAATCTCCCGGTATGGCGTTGTTATATATATTTTATTTTTAATAGTATTTTTATTAACGAATTGAGACAGTTAATTTAAAAATCAAGTCAATAATCTATTTTTGGAGAAATATCCTTTCTAGGTGAATGATTTTTGGACGGAAACGAAATTAGTCACTCGATAATTGTGCTGACTTTGGAAGGGAGGGCCACGTCGTCGCTTCGTATCACTACTGGCCGGCCTTTATGAGCAAGATACGGTCGGTAGCAAGAGGTGAAATGGATTAGTGGTATCTCGGAATGTTCTTATCTAACAATGGGCCAATACCAGCCTGCTGGCTTTCTTGAAATTAAATCCATTTTACGCAATTCACGGCTTTTTTTCTCAGTTTCCTTGCTGGACTTGGTTTCAAGATGGATTATTAAAGATTTCTGTTTCTCAATGGCTAGTATAAAAGAATAATCTTAAACAATTGAAATAATTGCAAATTATCATATTGAGAGTAATAATGCGAAGACAGCATGTACTAATTTAACGGATAATATAGCACATGCATATGCGATCACAAAAGAAACAATTAAAACTAACTTTTATAAAATGATTGCTAAATTTCTAGAAAGCTTCACTGAAAATTAGTATTAACAACAAAGCAATAAACAGTTTAAAAAAAGAAGGTTTTATACTAAGGAACACTGAGAGGCAAGAAAGTGTCCACCATTAATATTTTGAATTATCTCTTATACATTCCTCCATTGATTACTTTACAACAATATTTGGTCCGTTTTAAAGGATTAGAGATAAATAAAACATATAAAATATCATTTTTGAGTTTACAATTGGAATTTGTAAATAAATCTTTAAATATTGAATCTATTTTTTGTAAAGCTTCTTTCTAACATGCGGGTGATTTGGTTTTGTTGTTGTACCATTTTTAAGTTTCAAAATGTTTAAAGTGATGGTTTTAAGCGATGTTGTTTCATTGTTTAGAATGTACTCCGAATCGACATTCTACCGCTGTTGAGATGAAGTTCGTATAATCCTTGAGCGGAGGGAATGCTGTTCGGGTGCTTTCCAAAAGAGGGACATGCTTTCGATCTAATCTGCTCTGGAAGCTCATACTCATCTTTTCATTCACATCTGACCTCAATCTAAATTCTGCCCGATAACTGTTTTAAAGTACGAATCGGAACTTCCTTCTACCCTATCCATTATGCGGAATCGGGTAATGCGCCAGGTAGCATCATAGGTCCCATTATGTATCAGTATACATAAGTTCGTCTCACATATGCAGACGATACCATCATCCTCTCAGCAAACCCCAGTTCTTCAGTTACCTTCAGGACCATCTCTGCTGCTTGTAAGAAGGGTTCAAGAATTGGCTATAAAACTCAACGAAACCAAATCCTACTACTATCTACTACAACTCTGCTCCTCTCCCAACAATGTCGCCCGTTATTTACATCGAGAAAAGACCTGTAGCCCTGCACTCAACGTAAGGAAATAAAAGTGAACAGACAGTATAAACTAAACAAAAGCCTTCTTGACAGCAGATAAAAACTTTCAATGAACTATAAACGCCTCATCCTCACATTGTTATACTACCAATCTGGTCATACAGAATCGAACTACTGGGTTCGGCTAAGCGTTCCGACCTAGACACTTCAGTCTAAAATACTTCAAACCATTGCCCAAGCTACTTCGTATTCAACCTCATTATCTACACAGACTTTCAAATCCTATTTGCCCCGCAACCGAAAGTCGATACAGACGGCTGTTTAAAACCCTAGACCCAACCCCAACCACCAGTCAACCATCCGTCTTTCATCTCGGATCCTTCCGACAATCCTCCAAGACGTCTAAAGCACCAATTGTTTCGCTATTTCCTCCCTAGTCCAGAAAATGAATAGTGTTCCGTTAAGAGTGGTCTTAATGGATTACTTATCTACTGTTATAATTTGATAATATAAAATTCATAAAGACATTTTTTCTGACGCTCTAGCGTTGTAGTCCGATAATAGCGAAAAAAAGATTGTTTAATTAATATGCATATTAAAATAATCTTATATCCAAATAGGAAGTATATCATTTTATTTTTAAAGTGTTTTATTCAATTATTTATAAATCATTCTTTGAAAAAAATTGAAGGAGAAGGATAGATAATTAAATTGTCTGCAAGGTATCACGCCGTTATGAAATATTTTAAAGTTATTTTTAAACTTTATGGAAGGTATTGGTTGAGATACAATTTTATTGAAATTGAAATATGTTATTTGGTCAATCGGACCACGAAATATAATGGAGTTATTTTTAAAAAGAGGCAACAATTAATTTTATTAAATCCATAACTTGACCAAATAAATTCATCCAATTAATTAATCTTTATGTAAGGTATTGGTTGAAATGAAAAAAATTCGAAAGGTAGGTTGAGATGGGAGGTTAGCGTCCGAGTGGATCGTAATTACGATAGCTCAAGTGGTAGAGCAGCGGCGTATTTAGCCGAAGGTCGTGGGTTCGAATCCGGTTCGTGACACTAACTTTTTCTTTCAACCAATACCTTACATAAAAATTAATTAATTGAAATTAATTTTATTATTTATACATTTGATCTCTCAACAAACATTTCTCCCTTTATATTGTTTTTCAAATTATTTTGTTTGATAAAATTTTACTTTTAGACTAGAAACGCGGAGTTTGATGGTTTTTCTCGGGTTACCAACAAGTTTTTACCAAACAAAGGATTTAAATCAGCTTGGCCTTTGAAACTTTCTCAACCCTCGTTACATCGATAAATTCTAAGCCCTCAGTACTTTACCAAATTTGCGAGTCCCTAGGCCCAATTTAATAAAGGTTAAATAATGGAGTAAATAAATAATTACGGGCTTTTATAAATACGTGTTATATCAGTTAGATCCAAAATAAACTTCGTTTTTAATCTTTAATTAGATGAACACCAAGCAACTATACTTCCAAATAAATATTTACCATTAAAACTTATCTATTAAAAGACACTCATCGGTATTAAAAATATATTGAACCGTGTGCGGCACGTCATATACAATATACTTTTCGTTCAAGTCCAGTCAGCTTTGTTCTATTATGAAATGGCTCGAGGTTATCGGTCGAATAAGTACTCATGAAGGCAGAAAGACTTACCTCTGCTGTTTATTTGTAATTTCACAATATTGTATTATTTACAAATTAGAAAGAAAATTTACAAACGAACGCAGATAAAAAAATAATATTAAAAAATGCTTCTTGATCTATAGCCGATTAAACAGTAAAACCTTTAAAAATTATCCATGAGAATGACTCAGTGAGGAATTTTCACAATAAAATTAAAAGAAATCAGTTAAGGTTTATTCTAACTCTTCTGTATATATTTAAAAGAAAAACCTTTTAAGAAGTTATTCAACAGAGCTCCGTGTTCCCGTTCGAGGAAAATGTTAATGAAGATTAGTTTAAAGCCGTCCCATTAAGGCCTGGACTCGAGAGGAGATTGATTAACTTAGATGCCGGTGAGTAAGACAGGATCGGATAATCGGTTATGCGATAATAATATGTTACTTGTTCAATATAACAGTCCGCAACCAATCTTGATTCCCAACGAACAAGAATAATCAGTTGGAAGCAGACAACACAGCTTAACTTCATGGCTATTATATTAGTTGATTACTATTGTGTGTAATTAATTAACGTTAGTATTTGGGCTATAAGAAAGTACTGATCTATTTTAAACACAAATCTTTCAACTAAATTAACTGTTTTATTATATAATTTGCATTTTTGCATTTTAAAATCAGTTGATTGTTCTTTGTATTGCAATGAAAAGTAAAAATTTCAATAATGAAAAAAATCCTATTTTGATTTACGTACTTTATACACAAACCAATTAATTAAGGTTTTTAGTTGAGACGAAAAACGTTAATGGCACGAGCGGGATTCGAACCCACGATCTTCGGCTAGATACGCCGCTGCTCTACCACTTGAGCTATCGTGACCTCGATCTACTCGGACATCAACTTCCTATCTCAACTTTCATCTCAACTAAAAACCTAAATTAATTGTAATGTTCGGACCACGAAATTAGTTAATTTAATGAGTAAAATGAAGTACACTTCACTAAAGCTCTCCGTGGCCATTTCATTTGTCGTCGAGAATCCAATCCGATTACACGACATTTGAAAAATGGCAAAAAGGAGGGAAAACTCATAAGGTGGGGTTGAGATCGGAAGTTGATGTCCGAGTGGATCGAGGTCACGATAGCTCAAGTGGTAGAGCAGCGGCGTATCTAGACGAAGATCGTGGGTTCGAATCCCGCTCGTGCCATTAACTTTTTTTCATCTGAACTAAAAACCTTAATTAATTGTAATGTAGTAATTGGTCAAGCGGACCACGAAATTAGTGAATTTATATACAAATGTGTGGTATTTAGTGAACGTTAGTTAATGATTATTTGGAGATCGTCAAATGCAGTCTGGTGTGACGTAGGTTTTAGAAAAATATTTTCTTTATCGGGCCAACGTTTCGATCTTTATATAGAAATTAATCTTTAATTAAGGTTTAAGTTGAGATAAAAAAGTCAGTGCCACGAGCGGGATTCGAACCCAGGGACCTTCGGCTAAGCCACATGAGCCGAGGGTCGTGTGTTCGAATCCCGCTCGTGGCACTGACTTTCTCTCTCAACCAAAACCTTAATTAAAGATTAATTAATTGAAAAGGATTTAATTGGTCAATCGGACCTCGAAATCTAATCGATTTATATACAATTTTTTTATGAAACAGTTTTTTCGTCTTCTTTATGATCATTTTTGTAAAAATAAATTTTAAAATTGTTTCACAATTATACAAACGTTTTCTAATTATTTGTGTTCCAGACTTTTGGTAAGATTTTGAACAAGACTTCTTTACTTTGTAAGCGCGGTTTGTTCGTAAGCTTGCTTAGTAATTATGCATAGTTACTTGTGTCTATAGCTCTTATGAACAAATACATTTTTGACATTCCAAATATTTCAGTTTGCTACGCCTTTTCTTAATTATTTTAAATTGTGAGACTCAGCTGAATTGATTTGGTCATGGTTGCTGTTAGATTACAGTTCTACGCCATTTAGAGTCCTAATTAAAAAACAGAGCACAACAGTACGAAACACTCAGAATCGATGATGTTGATGAGGAGAATATTAAAAAGCGAGGGTTTCGTATTCTACAAGCACTCCAGCCTTCTGGCTTATTGTACTTTTGCTGGTTCCTTAGATCAGTTCATTTGGATCGATATTGACAGTTACTACTTATTGCAATTAATTAATCTTTTTATGTAAGGTTTTGGTTGAAATGAAAAAGTTAGTGTCACGAGCGGGATTCGAACCCACGACCTTCGGCACAACGCTGCTCTAACCACTTCATCTATAGTGACTTCGATCCACTCGGACACAACTTCCCATCTCAACCTACTACGTTTCGAATTTTCCCTACTTTTGCCATTTTTGGATTCCCTTTCACTCAATCAAGAGCTGGCAAAACCGTTCAATTTCAATACCATTGCTTTATCCAGCAGTATTCCCGTCTACAAATGTCTTTTTACATTTTTAAAAGTATGTAAGTTGGAAATTTAGCGGCTGGACAGAGTGCTGGGGATGATTGGGGCCTGGGGGTCGTCAAGGGTGGTTCATCCGGGATGGGCGGGGAAACCGGGCGTGTTAGCCCCTGTGACCTAGGACATGGGCACTTGACTTAATCCATGTTGATTTCGATGTAAATGGTTTTTATCCACATCCCCGTGTTGGTCACAGTGTAAGTAGAAATTGGCATAAAGTGATCAACGTTCCCCTCTCGTGGCGGCTGGCTTTGGCGGGGTCTGGGCCTGGTTTTATGCTTCCGCCACCTGTATGACCTTTGGCCGGGTATCTATGATAAGGCAAAAAAAGATTAGGGGCTTTTTGGTCCAGTTTGACGTGTAGGATAATTTCCCGAAATGTTGACGTCTGTTTAGGGGATCCTGTATAAGTATATCATTAGGCTGAAGATTTAATCATTTAAAATCAAACAAACGTACCTTCGGATGGCCTAGAAAATGGCATATTTAACATGGTACATAAAAGAAGGGCAATGAAAAGGAAAAGATCGTACGTTTGTAAAGAGAAAATCGAAACTTCTCATTTTACATTGAGCTAATGCACAAATCAATTCACTCTTGATTGCAGTGCGTATTTCAAACAGTCGATGATAGGCTTTGGTCAGCGAGTCGGTGAACTGAAGTGGCCGTGTGCCGGTTCAACATTTCATCAAACCCATTATGTTTAGTGGGGGGCGTCGGTGGCCGCAAGGTTTAGTCTTTGACACGGCGCTTATCACTGTAAGGTAAAGGTCCCGGGTTCGAATCCAGCGGCCCTGCATTCGAACCCGACGTACTTACAAATGGACTTTTTTTCAAAAACACCGTCACCCTGAGGGTTTATATGACCTCTGCTGTTGCGAACCGTCGTAAAAAAAAATGCAAAAATGCATTATGTTTAGTGGCCTGATTGACCAAATTACTTTTTTCCATTAATTATTCTTTGTATGTAAGGTCTTAGTTGAAGTGAAAAAGTTAATGTCACGAGCGGGATTCGAACCCACGACCTTCGGCTCAATACGCCGCTGCTCTAACAACTTGATGCTACGATAGCTCAAGTGCAGCGGCGTATTGAGCCGAAGGTCGTAGGTTCGAATCCCCCTCGTGACACTAAATTTTTCATTTACCAAAACCTTACATACAAATAATAGTTAATCAAATATTTGAAGTAAGCATATTATTGCTGGATATGACGTCTGTCAAAATCTTAAAAAAGTTAACGGGCCATCATTGAATTAATGAATCATTTAAAAGCCTTGTTAGAAGTTAGACAATTGAAAAACGATTTGAAATATTTCAGGAGGTGTGCCGCTTGCAAAATAATTCAAGTATGAAGCCTCAAAGTCTGTGTAACGGACGAATGAAACATTTCCAATTTTTCTCTCATTCCTCCAAACGGCCGACACCTCACCGAATTAGTTATAAAAGTGTCAATCAAAGTTTTTTCTGAATAACTGGAAACAATTTCAGTTTTATTTCTATTAGGAAAGTTTTTGTATCAGGCCCTGTCGGTTTAATTGATGTCGAGTTATTTGATTCAGTGGTTGAAAGTGAACAATAACAAAAGGAACCAGAATCAACATGGGGTAAACATCGATTCATGAATTCAGATAAACAAAGGTTTTTCTAATTTTGAGCGAACAGGTATTGTACTTTGTTTTCTTTTCATCAATAGCTTGTCTGAACCTTCCTGGTAAACTGTTATTCAATATATGAATGCGATATCACACCTCAAACATTATTTAGCGTGTTCTTAAAGGTGTAATGATGTGTTGATGCTATGAAATCCCGATTTACATAAATTCTGTATAAAGGAAGTCGACAATCGATCAGATTTTTTTAGTTTTCGTAGTGGTACATTTGTTAATTTGTTAATAGCATGACAAATTTGACTTGATTCGTTCTCTCCTAAGATGTAAGCAGATGAATTGCTTGAGTACCTTATCAAAGTGAGTACCACCTTACATAACCTGTTTACCCACATTTGAATAGATACTGTGCCATTTTGAAGGTGGTTTCACATCCAAAATTTAAAAAGACTGGTTATGTCTAGGCAGGATATTGATGTTTTAAATCGACCTCATAACTAGATTACTTCCCACAATAGATTTTTGTTTGTAAACTTTATCCATAAGTCGTTTCCAATAATTTAATAGGAAATTCAACCAAGGGTGATTTAGGTAGTTCAAAACATAGAAGTAAATCCCCCCTGTTCTGTAAAAAATAATTTTCTTTTGCACAAAGTATATAAGACTATGTTTTTGCACGTCCCAGTTTTCAGCCCAATAGTGTAATAAAGTGATTGCTGTACTAAAACTATTTCTTTGCAATTCTACAAGTTGAAATTAAACCACCTAGACTTTAAGAAATTTTAAAAATTCAAAACAATTAATTATTCTTTGTATGTAAGGTTTTGGTTGAAATGAAAAAGTTATACTTCGTTTTAATTATTAAATGGAAAAAATGGAAAACTGGCAAAAGGAGGGAAATTTGAAAGGTTGTAGGTTGAGATGGGGCGTTGGTCCGAGTGGATCGAATTCACGATAGCTGAAGTGGTTGGTTAGAGAGCAGCGGCATATTTTGCCAAAGGTCGTGGGTTCGAATCCCGCTCGTGAACTAACTTTTTCATTTCAACCAAGACCTTACTTACAAAGAATAATTAATTGAAAGAAGTAATTTGGTCAATCAGACCACTAAACATAATATATTCAAAACAATGTTAAAAACAAAAATAAATTAATCAAAATTTAAATCAATAATGATAAATTAATTTATTTATATTTACGCACAGCGTACGGTGTGGCTTTCCAAATGACATAACAAAAGTACTTAAGCACAACAGTGATTATAAACGAAAGTTTATTGATTGACTAAAATTAATCAATGCATATGACAATATATAACCCACCACACGTTGTATATCCTCCCCATTTGTATGAATGTATTTATTTCCGTGAGTGTAGAGGTATTCATGGGTGTGGCTGTGACGAAATATCGAGTAATCACAGGGCGACCAAATTAGTATAGGTACGCATATACAGGGTGAATTGCTACTCGTGCTACAAACTTCTCCAGTAGATTCTTCACCCTAAAATGAACAAAAAAGTTCATATTGTCCATGGTCCGATTCTCAACCATTTCAGAGTAATTTCGCTTTTTATCGATTTTGAAAGATATCACGTCCTGGCGTCGGAAAATCGTGATATCTTTTAATCTAAACATTTCTCTTAAAATCTATAAGCACCGTTGAAATCCCCGTTAATTTTTCAATAAGAAGATGAAGGTGGCAAAACGTTTGGGTCTTTCTTCCTTGACCTTCTAGCTGTTTGTAAACTTCTTAAGCATTACATACTAAATGGGCATTAAATTAAATTAAAAAATTTCAATGGAATTATGATTTTGATTCTCTCTAAAAATTAACGGGGATTTCAACGGTGCTTATAGATTTTAAGAGAAATGTTTAGATTAAAAGATATCACGATTTTCCGACGCCAGGACGTGATATCTTTCAAAATCGATAAAAAGCGAAATTACTCTGAAATGGTTGAGAATCGGACCATGGTCAATATGAACTTTTTTGTTCATTTTAGGGTCAAGAATCTACTGGTGAAGTTTGTAGCACGAGTAGCAAGTCACTCTCAAACATTAGCAATCCTTGAACCACCATTTTTTCTCTTTTTGTCATCAACATCTTGGTCTCACAACCACTAAATAAGAAAATGACGAGTGCGTTGGAAGCGTTATTAAATCAGGTAGTTTTCCTCAAATTTGCTGCCTTCTGAGACTAAAATTAGAAACTCTGGATTACTTTATACACTTTCCGATTTACACAATTTTCCACTCTTTTTGTAGTTCTGGCTGAAATAAAACACAAAAAATTAGCCCAAACATTTTGCCACCGTCATCTTCTTATTGAAAAATTAACGGGAATTTCAACGGTGCTATTAGATTTTCAGAGAAATGTTTAGATTAAAAGATATCACGATTTTCCGACGCCAGGACGTGATATCTTTCAAAATCGATAAAAAGCGAAATTACTCTGAAATGGTTGAGAATCGGACCATGGACAATATGAACTTTTTTGTTCATTTTAGGGTGAAGAATCTACTGGAGAAGTTTGTAGCACGAGTAGCAATTCACCCTGTATATTTGTAGTATGATATGAGGAACTGGTCATTGGCATTTCGTTAGTACTATACGTCCGAAGTGTAGTGGCCTGTCCAGAATGAATGTATTATTAGCGTTAGTGGTGATAGTGAAATATCGGTGATGCGGCTGTCGACGAATATCGACTACTGCACAGGCCCGTCAAACAATTTAGGATAGGTTAGTGTTATTTAGTGAGAGTGGAATTTGTAAATACCGTTTGAATGTATTTATTAGTGTGAAAGAAAGGAGGCCGCATGATCAAGATAATCTTCCGACCTCCAATTTAGGTGTAGTGTAGGTTAGTAAATTAGAATGTGAATTGTAAAAATGTATATAAATATTATATTTATATGACAATTGATTAAGGTTTTTAGTTGAGATGAAAAAAAGTCAATGGCACGAGAGGGATTCGAACCCACGACCTTCGGCTAGATACGCCGCTGTTCTACCACCTGAGCTATCGTGACCTCGATCCACTCGGACCCATCCAAATCCAAACCGATTACACGACATTTGAAAAATGGCAAATGGAGGGAAAACTCATAAGGTGGGGTTGAGATGGGGAGTTGATATCCGAGTGGATCGAGGGCACGATAGCTCAGGTGGTAGAGCAGCGGCGTATGTAGCCGAAGGTCGTGGGTTCGAATCCCTCTCGTGCCATTGACTTTTTTTCATCTCAACTACAAACCTTAATTAATTGACATGTATTAATTGGTCAACCGGACCACGAAAGTAGTGAATTAATTATATTTATATATTTTAATTTATCACGTGTGGGAGGGTAACAAAAAAGATAACGAATCTCCTATTAGGTGAATTAGGTGAATCGGAGGCAACAGTCGTTTAGTTGTGGCATAAGAAGACTTATAAAAGAATATATACATAAGATAGCTAAGAAGACAAATGTGAGAAGGATATCTACATGAGGCGCCGCCGATGACCCTGTTAGTTAGCCGGCAAAATAAATAAACAAATAAAATTAATTAAAAATACAAATATATAATTCTGTCAACTTAACAACATAGAACTAGCTGGTACTCGGCAATGCTTCACTGTGGCTCAGTCTTTTATGAAATGAATAGGAAATTAAATTAAATTCTAAATACTTCTTACATAGATCCACCGAGAAAACACATCATTCAATTCAATAACCTGCCTTTCGATGGCTATGGAGGTAAGGAAATTAAGAAAAAGATTTCACACAAAATCATTTTTGTTGTAAAGCCCTGGTTCGTAAGGAATGAACAGCTTCACAATGAAATATCGTTGACATCGGTAGAAGACGAACTAAAGAAGAGATACCCGATGCTGGTTGCCAAAGATGCTTCCCACCCGAATCCGGCAATTGCACAAAGTCCAGCGAATATGCCTCCACCCCGCCAACAAAGACGGCTAAAAAGAAAACATCATGCGGACTACAGATTATAAATAAGTGTTAATGTAAATACATAGTCCTGCCATAAGTTCTGTTACAAGAAAAAGGGCCATTAGGGAATACAGAAACTTGATAATTTGAAAAAGAAATTTATTTTAAAAAATCCTATATTTTTTAAGATTGAAATAAAATAATATTACTCGAAATGACCACCTTTTGCCTTCACACAAGCTTTTAGTCTTCGGGGCCAATCATCTACCTTGTAGTCCAGAGGATTCAAATCCCCACTTGATGTAATGTGGAATTTGCTACGATGGCACCACAAAACTCCATTTTTGAGAGCAAGGAGTCAAAACAAGGGCGAAAAATGACCAAGAAGACATCCTTGAGAAAGTAGTAAAGCCCTTAAGTACTACTCTTTTTCCCGGAACGCATTGGGTCTTCCAACAGGACTCAGCTCCTGCGCACAAGGCCCGAACAACTCAGCAGTGGCTGGAGGAGAATGTTCCGGAATTCATTAAGGCTTCAGATTGGCCCTCGGGAAGCCCACATTTGAATCCTCTGGACTACAAGGTGTGGTCCCATCTTGAGCTTATGGCTTGCCACATGAAACACGCCAATTTAGAGAGCCTCAAGTCCGCTCTGCTAAAAGCAGTTGAGAAATTTCCTCAAGACGTGTTGCGTACTGACATAGATGATTGGCCCCGAAGACTAAAAGCTTGTGTGAAGGCAAAAGGTGGTCATTTCGAGTAATATTATTTTATTTCAATCTTAAAAAATATTGGATTTTTTAAAATAAATTTCTTTTTCAAATTATCAAGTTTCTCTATTCCCTAATGGCCCTTTTTCTTGTAACAGAACTTATGGCAGGACTAGGTAAGTGCTAGAGTAAACGTGCACCTGATGTTATATTATTATAGATAAAAACAAAAAAGTAGGTGATTTTATTTATTATTTCTCAAATTATTATATACCAGTGAATTACTGTGTGGACTGCCATAGGACAGGACCCACCCTCAAATGCCATCTTAATCACACTTTTTGAGTGTGCTGTATATCAGTATGTATTTGCAAAACATAATGTGTATGTACACAAGAGTTAAATAAAATAATTTTAAAAAAATTGCAAAGCTAGTGAACTACATTTTTTGTTTGTCCGTTTTCTGCATAATAATATCAGAGAGTTTACCGACTCTGGATCATGCGACGTATTGCCCACGAGAGGATCAATCGTTTTGTATATTCAAACAGCACATTTGCAAAGATTGCCTTTGCGATTTATTGATAGTCATAGCGAACGCGAGACGTAATGGAAATTGAAGTCGTTGAACTCGATCGTCATGTCGGTCGGAAGGAGTAGTATTCCTGGAAGTATACGTCTTCTTACCTTTACGAGATCCATCAGTGTTGTTGCTGCAAGTATAGTTCATCACTGTTTTAACGACTGATCGTATGCCATTGCATTACTTTGGCTGATGATGTTTTGGTATATTATAATTGGCACTCCAATTTTCAAATTCAGAATGTGTGACGATAATCCGGGAATATCGAGAAAATGAAGAAATTCCGTTGGTAAATTCACTACTTCATTTTGGTTCATCAAGAAATCAATGAATTTATATGCCACTTTTTCACCTACGATTCTGTTTAGAATGATGTTCATATAGTGTCGACATTTTTAGCCGCTAGAATGGCTCTTCAACCCTGCGTGATTTCGAAAACCTTTTCTACTATTTCTTCTTTTGAATTCACGATGTTTCACAAATTAGATGGGTAATGATTTTTCATGTTTCTGGATTTGTACGTACAGTTCCATTACCGACCTCGAATTATTGTCTTGAAAATATGTCAGCTGTTGGAACACAGACAACGATCAACTCAAAAGAAAAGGTCATCAAGAAGAAAGAAAAAATTAATTCGATTTTCGAAAACCCGCCTGTATTTGAATGCAACATTGTGTCAAAATTTTTGATCTATCGACCGGCTATTTTTCGAGTTTCGTATGCAAGCTGAATTTTGATATACATAGATATTATATAATTACTCAATTATACACAATTTTTTCAAAATGAAAAATTTGTGTCACAGGCGGGATTCGAACCCAGGAATTTCGGCTAAATACGCCGCTGCTCTACCACTTCAGCTACCGTGACTTCGATCGCCCATGCCACAAACTTCTCATTTCATAGATATTAATACCTAACATCGTTAAATAACTGTTTACATACTACAATTATGTCATATTACACTTAAGTTTAAATGGGATGTCTTAAGATTTTCAAAATATATTATTATGTTATAATTATGTTAGCTTATAGTCTTATTAAAATAATGTAACCTAAACCTTGTCAGTCTTAAGAAACATCTGTAATTATGTAGGATGCAGATGGGAAATAAACTCCCTCGGTGCAGGGTGTACTGTACTGAAAAAAAAAGAGTTGAAATTAATATTTTTGCCAATTTTAAAGAAACTTTATATTCAATATTCTTTTTATATAACACTTTCTCATCAGTGTTAACGTTTTTTTTCCTGTGACTTGCACGGAGGTTTATTTGTTAATAAAACTTTTATTCCAAATATTCAAATATATTTTTAAATTGTTGAAGTCGTGAGGAGCGGTGAAGAATGAGGTAGTTTAGAAAAACACCTTTTTTATTTTTTTGACGACGTTTCGGGTCATCTTCAGGTTTTTGGTTTTGTGTGAACAAAACCGATATGTCACCACGAGAATAGCACCACACTTTATGCTCTGAAGATGACTCGAATAAAGGTCGAAACGTAGGCAAAAAAATGTAAAAGGTTTTTTTTTCTAAACTAACTCATTTTTGACCGTTCTTCACTTCAAAAAATTATGAAACAACCGGTCACTAAGAAACACACAGATATTTTAATTTATAGGCTATTAAGATTATGCAGAACTCCGAATTTTTGCATTATTCTAATTGACGAGCGATTTATTAACTGCTCAAGCACATACTCAATTCGGATGGCATGCCTGCGCGCTCTTTATATGGAGCCAAGGAATTGCACCCTTCAATTCGTTGGGACACATCGAGCAACCTTTCTCTGCATGCAGGACACTGGCTTTGCCACCAAAGTACGTGTCCGTGTGTCAACCTCGCCTGGCCTATTCTTAATCGGGTGAGGATGACCCTTATTCTACGAATCGACCTGATCCTCCGAGAGCCACCCATCCACCCTGCTCTTGCTACGTGAAAGGGTAGAATCCAGTCTATTCGTGTTTAGCAGTGTATATTACTTTTTTAACAACTTACTTACTAGTGTATATTACTTTTGTCTAGTTTTACTCGTTTTTTATATTATTTTACTTAATTATTTTTAGCTACACTCTTGTTCGTTTTTTGGATATTTTATATGGTTTGTTTTTGTAAAACACATGTGTTTATTTTATATAAAAATATATTTTTTCACTACCTTAACCCTAACTGGTCCTCAGGGCATACAATCCCTCATTTTCAAAATGGAAGGTCGCAAAATTTAAAAATATCAGATAAAATATTAAAACATTCTTAAAATTTTTTAATAGTTTTGGCAGATAATAATAATCCGGGCTAGAAAGTCTGCATTATTTGTTAAAAACCTTTTGCAATTATGCTTCTATTTTACTTCATATACTTTTTTTGAATTCACACAATAAGATTCTTTGTCTTTCTTTTAAGACTTTTATGGTTGTTTGCTTTAAGTTTTTTTCCTTTAATCAATTTTCATTTTCAGTGTTGCGTTAAAACTCTCCAACACATTGAGTTGAGTTCCACTGAAGAGAATAATAAACATAAATTAATTGTTTTTATACAATTTTAAAAAAATTGGTGGATGTTTCAATTTGGAGAGAAAAAACTTTCACCGAAAAAGCAAACGCGTTATCTTTTAATTAACATTTATTATTCCGTTGACCTAAATGTTAAAATTTAAATAGAAACTGTACCAGGAGGGCTTTTTTCGGCTTTTTTTAATTTTGTGAGGTGGCGGGTCTAAAGGCACTAAAGGCACCCATGATCAAATTAATTAACAGGGTTTCTCTTTTGAAAAATTTAAACGAAACACCACCTTACAATTAATTCGTCAATAGGTATAAAGTGAAATCCTTCCTTTTTTTAAAATTATTTGTTATTAATTTCCTCTCTAGTCTGAAATAGTACTATTTAAATTCGAAGTATGTAAGTTTACTTTTTATCGAAATGGATAAATAATCAATGCCAAATATTTTTTAATAAAATGCGATCTAATTGGAAAAACACCTTTTTCATTTTTTTGCCGTCGTTTTGAATGAATAATGAATGATTCTAATTTACCGAAATATTAATTCATTTTAATCTTTCGGCAACATTTTTATTTTAACAGTTATTGAGCCTGTGTTAAAAAAAAAGTACTTATTTCAAGTCTTTTCCATACAGAGGGTATTTGTATTTGTACAATTCTTTAAGTCATTGTATGAATAAAAAATATTCTGAATAATTCATAGTAGGTTTAATTTCGTGTTTATTGTTTTAAATCTTGTTTTCCTTCAAAGGTAAATATTGATTTTGCTGTAGAACCTCAGTGGAAACAAGTCATGTAGAAATATTTAAGAAATATAACTATAGTAAGGATTATAGTTATATTTCTTAAATATTTCTACATGACTTGTTTCCACTGAAGTTCTACAGCAAAATCAATATAGATCAATATAAATATAACTATAATCCTTACGATATTTTTAATATACCAACGCTTAAATGAAGTATTCGAACCAGATATTGTCAGACTTGAGAGGAAAATAGAACAATATTTCACCTTGTTGAGAGTGAACAAGGCTTTCATGAAGCCAAGGCTGTTGAATTCCCCTTTAAACGGTCGGGAAAAAAAAGATTTCTTTGGTAACTAATGTTTCATACTAGGTAACGTGTACTACCTAGGTACGTGCTAGTAAAGGTAAAGTGAGTGTTATCTTGATATTGCCCATTCGCCTCAGGCTAAAACAGCACCATTAGTCCAAGAGTTAAAGAGTAACGGCTTGCCTGACTTTATTACACCCAGCGCGAAGCAATAAATCTTAACAATTCTGAGCTTTTTTTTTGGCAAATTTCTCTTCAAGTGACGTTTAGACTATCGTCAAAAAGTGTTATTTTTGGCATAATTCGCTAATATATTAAAAAAAAATTATTTGGTACTTGTTAAAAAAGCATTATTACTATGTTGAAATCCAAGTTTATGAAACAAATAAGAGACAGTATATGTATTATCGAAGACAATTAAAATCGTTAAGCCTTGGTAGGTAACGTTTTAATGATGAAGATTTTTAATTAAAATGAGAAATGTTATTAATATGTATTTTATCTCGAGTCGTCTTGTGATATATTTTGGAAGGGAAAATAAACCAATTATAAATCCGACAGCTGCTAGTAAAAAATGAAATTAAACTGCTCAACAATGACTATTGCCAATTTTGTAGTATTTACTTTCCCTAGCATTTTTATTTCATTTTTATTATAAATTGCATAAAATTATTATATTTTTGTACTGAAGGAAAATTAAATTAAGGGATTTTGGACAAAATAAAAGGTTTTAATTTCATAAGTTTGTTTATTGAACGCAATATTTTTTTAAAACAATTTTTTTAAACAACTCTCAGTTATTATTTGGAGGTCGTGAAATGCGGACTGGTGTGACGTAGGTTTTAGAAAAACGTTTTCTTTATCGTGCCAACGTTTCGATCTTTATTGAGATCATCTTCAGGGCTCAAAGTTTTTCTGTGTTGATGTGTCATTCTTGTCTGTCAGTTATCTTGACCACAAACCCGATAGCTGAGAGCATTGAATTAGACGGTTGATAAAATACATCGCTAAACAGTTAATACCGTGTATAATGTCCTCTGTTAGCTAAAACCTCTGTGTTAGGTATACTATTAAAAAGGTTGTCACTACTTTCCTAACGAAGTTCACTCCGTAGATCTTGCAACGGGCGCAGTGAGTGGTTGTAGGTCAACTGGCTCTGTATGGTATTCGAAAAGCCTTTTTTGCAACGCAATCCATAAGTGCTGAATGAGATTGAGGTCTGGAGACAATTGGGGAAGGGACATGCTTTCCCGTATACTCGGTCGGCCTAAAAAGGACAATGAGGATCTTTAACGTCCGCACCTAGCCTATTCGGCCTTATCGGTCGTTTTGATTCTCAAGATGAGAACTTATGCACTTCCGCATACGACAGAATGGTGATACTGCCGCAGCGCTGGTGTAGAGGCAGCTCAGCCCCGAAGGGCCAAGGCAACCTCGCTCCCCGCTTGCCCATTCCGAGTGGTGGGTCTGCATTAAGAATCAGACCGTATGCCGCGCGCAAAGGACTACCTAAGCCGAATACATCAGCCCGGTCTCCCGCGCACTCCCTAGATGGAGAAGGCCACTCTATCTCCCAGAGTATTGGGGAAGGGACAGTAAGGTAAGGTTCCCGCATACTCGGTCATCCTATAAAGGACTCTGAGGATCTTTAACGTCCGCACCTAGCCTATTCGGCCTTATCGGACGTTTTGATGAATAACTCTGTCTCTAGTTCTGGCATTGCCTTCCAGAAATGGAAAATCCCTGCTAATGAAGATCCCTTGTTTCCGAGATGTATTCCTCGATAATTTCTTGGACAGCGGATTGGGGTGAGGTTGGCTTCAATAATATGGAGTTCAGTTCGTCCTCCGTGTAAATTCCAGTGTAGGCCATTACACCGCCTCATCCAAATTGCACTGAAGAGGCATAATCTGGGTCATTGTACGCAATTCCTGTTCTCGGTACACTCTTCGCAGATACAGCGTTCTCTTTTAGGCGCTCTCTGCACCATACTCTACTGAGTTGCTGGTGGTGAGCAGTTGCCGCAGATCGTCTCAAAGGAGCATACGATGTGAGGCCAACTTCCCACAAACGATTACGGATCGTTTGTGTTAATAAAGGCCTTGCCAAAACATCTTTTATCTCATTTAGGATCTAGCGGGCACTACGGAATGTTTCCGTCTGGCAGCAATGACATTATTCATGACCTCCCTTAGCGTCATAATGCGCTGAGACCTACTACCAGACCTCCTATTGGCACTTCCAGTCTCAAGCAACATTCCACCCCCTGCCCCTGCGACATCCACTTGCCAGTGACCTCGATGATTCATTCTCACAATAATATTGCTCACTTCTGGTTCATGATGATGTCTTTCCACGGTCCAAGGTAATACAACTGGAATAAAATCGAGAAATGGCGAAAAAAGTTTTTTGTTGAGAAAATGAGAAAGCTTAATGTTTAATATTATTAAGTATATCCGTTATTAAAAATAAGGATTAACAAATTTTTTACTTTTGGTTGGTATTTTCTATTCTATTTTATCCAACTAACAAAAATATAAAGGTTAATTTAATTAAAATTAATAAAATAAAAATAAATTACAAATAGCCCTATTTTTGGGCAGTTTATTTGAATCAATATCAGAGACCACCAAGCTGTCCTTTTTGAAAATTTGGAGCCCAAATTACGGTGATTTAATAGAGAAAGGCCGGTTATTGTGTTTTAAAACATTTCTGCACTTCCCTGTCGATACACCTAATTATTACGTCCGATTCAATGTGAACTAGTACATCATCAATTAAGCGCATGATTTACTGCCTCCTGATGACCAGGTATCTTAAATATTTTATCTTTGCCTGTTAGAATTATACGATAATTTTAATATACCTTTTAACTATACCATAAAATATCAAAAAATTATTGTTGTTCAGAATTGTTCAGAAGACATTTGGGTTAGCCCTACAATTGACCAGGTAGAATTATAGTTTAACGGAGAAAATTTTAGAACCATCAAGAAATCATTAAAGGTGTAGACCTAGCAATAAATTCCAGTTTCAACACTTTTTGAAATTAGCTGTTTGATTGGTCAAGGCGTTTTCCATTTATAGTACTTTACGTCTAACTTAAATTAGATAAGGTAACAATGACATATAAAATATGAACATACTTAATACATATCAGGAAAAACAGTCAATTGGCAGTACACCGATCAGACTACAATGATACCAATTTAACGGAGACTGTCATCATGAGCGACACGGCACTGGGAAGAAGATCTCACTGCCATCATCTCTTCAGCCGGAGAGTAGAGTTTAAAGGATTTTGTCAGGATGGCAATTTTTGATTTTCAGGCTTTTTGGTGGTTGGGAGGGTTTTATGAAACTTTTCGTAACGGGAGGTAGTTTCATGGTCACATAAAATAGTGCATTAGCTTCCAGTCTATTTGGGTTTTCACTAAGGTGTTATATAGCAGTGTTCTTTTATTTAGGTTAGAATATTTGTCAGTAAAACATGACAGCACTCTTTATCAATTTAGCTCTGGTGAGTCCTACTTAACATCAAAAGTTCATGTCTAGAAATTCAGAACAATGGCTCAAGTAATATGATCTGGAAAACGCCAAACTAGAATCTGCCGTGAGGAAAGCGACACGATAGTTCATCTCATATTGAATAATTTACGCAACGCTGAGACATAAATAAATTGAAAAATATTTGGAAAATTTTAGTACATATAAATAAATTTCTAAACCGACTTCCTACGAGGACGATTTTTAAAAAACATATTGATTTTTACATCTTTATTAGCCATAGGTTACATCTTAGAAAACAGTTACAGCCAGAGGCAAAGTTCCTGTTTGTATCACATTGCTTACATTAGCAGTTTGTAAAATATGAACATACTTAATACATATCCGGAAAAACAGTCAATTGGCAGTACACCGATCAGACTACAATGATACCAATTTAACGGAGACTGTCATCATGAGTGACACGGCACTGGGAAGAAGATCTCACTGCCATCGTCTCTTCAGTCGGAGAGTAGAGTTTAAAGGATTTTGTCAGGATGTTAATTTTTCCCTGTATATCGAAACTACTAAGCCTAACATCAAAACTTCAACAAGGACTTAGCCCTACCCACCCTCTCCATTCATTCTTAAATACAGTCTTTCTTATTAAATACCATTCGCTCAAGTAGGATGATGGAGTTTTCGATATTTCTCCATCATTAAATGTTGATGGGGTATTCTATATTCCGCCATATATCATCTTATTTGCACATTCACGCTTATAAATACCTTATCACTAAAATGTTGACTCCAAAAACATTCAATAATTTACTAAAGTACTCTATTTTCTTATATCCGTTGGCAACCTACTCTTATTATCTACAACAAATGATACACTATAATTAACATTGGGCAAACTTTCTCTACAAATATTTAGTTTGGCCGACTGTAAAACTTTTAAAGGTTGACCATTGTTGCCAACTGCTATGCAAGTGAACTAAACAGATCTCAGAGGATCCAACTAACTCCAACTATGATTTGGAGAGACAATAATTGCTCATATCGTTATTTTTTAAGTTTTTTGAGTGCGAAATGTCCACTACCCGTACTGTTGGCCTAGTGGTTGTGATGAAAATGTTGAAAGAAAATGCCATCTTAAAAGAAGTTTCATTGTATGGGAGAACCTTTCATACTTTATAGTTTAGATGGGTTATAAAGTAATTAGATTGTTCACGACGAGCGATACTTTCAATTTGTACCAATAAAAAAATATGAATATAGTACGACGGCTTTCCGAGCGACTTATATTCGTTATTTTTTATATAGGTGCCGGATTCCAAATAAACCCTTTCAAGGCCGGCATACTGCTGTGAAGGATGAAATAGAAGATTATCACCCTTCCTCACTAAACATCTACATTTTTGACCGTCTTCCCCTTTTCACTGCAATACCACAACATTCGCCCATTCTTTGAATACGAATTTTCGCGTCATTCCTTCATGACCATAGCACAATTTAACATTCCCCATATACTGCAAACTTATGACTTACTGTACTTTTTCTATTTCTTTGCTTCTGATTTCTCTTTTTTTCTATTTCTCTCGTTCTTTCTCTGAAGTTGCAGGCCATTGACCATCATTGCTGCAATTCTTTTTCCCGGTATTCTATGTAATGTCTTCAGTAAACTTTACATTCTAAGATAATATCGGCAGTATCTTGCTGCGCATTGTATTTCCTACAATTGGGGCTTTCATTAAATATAATCAATGTTGTTTACGTGTTTTCTTAGGTGCTGGTGATCAGTATATAGCCTTTTTACCGATTTGTTTGCAAGTTTTGGTGAGGGTTCGTTAACCCCGACTTTGGCAATATCCTGAGAGATTATCCGTGTTCGGACCTTTTGTCGACTCTACCCTGTAGACTGACTCTTTTCACGGTTTGTTGTCGACATGTCAAGGTGAACACTCTTCTTAGGTATAATTACAATTGCAAACTAACTCGTGAACGCCATTGATTTTGGGACATACTGTAACGAGGTCTATGAGGTAATGATCCTGCAGCTACCTGGTCATATCTAGTCAGCCGTTTCCTAATTTTGTATCTGCCGTGGCGGGTTGGTAGGCAAATATTTTACCTTGATTATTTTTCTGGGTTAAAACAAATTGATGCATCGGCGAATCAATTTTCTTCATACCGAACGTCTAGATTACTCATAACTGATTTATATAAGCTCGAACCTGAACATGCATGTGTGGCCACGCGCCAATTTGTATTTTGTTTCCAGCCACCAGGAGCTGGAAGGCAATTAATAATATTTTTCAATTAATTAAGGTTTTTAGTTGAGATAAAAAGTCAATGGAACTCGAGCTGAGGGAAAATTAAAAAAAAAAAAAAAGTGGGGTTATGATGGGAAGTTAGTGTCCGAGTCGATCGAAGTCACGATAGCTTAGGTGGTAGCGTAGCGGTGTATTTAGCCGAAGGTCGTGGGTTCGAATCCCCCTCGTGACATTGACTTTTTTATCTCATTTTTTGTTGTTAGTTGCGAAGTCGTGTCCGACCCATCGCGACCCCATGTACAATGCTCCTCCACCATCTTCCGGAGTCCGTTTAAGCTCACACCGACTGCTTCAGTGACTCCGTCCATCCACCTCATTCTCTGTCCCCCCCTTCTTCTTTTGCCCTCAATCTTACCCAGCATTAGGCTCTTCTCCAGTGAGTCATTTCTTCTCATTTGGTGGCCAAAGTATTTAAGTTTCATTTTCAGGATTTGGCCTTCTGAGAGCAGTCAGGGTTGATCTCCTCCAGGATTGACCGGTTTGATCGCCTTGCCGTCCAAGGGACTCGCAGAAGTCTTCTCCAGCACCAGAGTTCAAAGGCTTCAATTCTTTGGCGTTCAGCCTTTCTAATAGTCCAGCTTTCACAGCCATACATTGCAACTGGGAAAACCATCGCCTTGACTATACGCACTTTTGTTGGCAGGGTGATGTCTCTGCTTTTGAGTATGCTGTCTAGATTTGTCATAGCTTTTCTCCCCAGGAGCAAGCGTCTTTTAATTTCTTGGCTGCAGTCCCCATCTGCGGTGATCTTGGAGCCCAAGAAAATAACGTCTGTCACTACTTCCAGTTCTTCCCCATCTATTTGCCTGGAATTGAGAGGGCCAGATGCCATGATCTTAGTTTTCTTAATGTTCAGCTTCAAGCCAACTTTTGCACTCTCCTCCTTCACCCGCATCAAGAGGCTATCTCATTTAAAAACATTAATTTATTGAAAGATATTAATTAGTCAAGCGGACCACGAAAACTAGTGAATTAATAATATTATTGCGTATAACAGTTTTCCTTAAGAAGCTGCATGTTTTTGTATACCCTACGACAAAGTATCAGTCTAACCACACCACATATTGGTGACCCCTGACAGTCATCCTGAAGGAGAGGATATCAAGAGCGATTTTGACGAAGATTCAGCTGCAATAAGAAAGGATGTCGAAGACATCGACGGATAAACAAGCTACACCAGGTGACGAGCCCGTCGACCACGTGCCTGAGGTTGTGAGGATCTCTATTTAAACAACGGCGTTCTGCAGACCTAGTCAGACCTTATGGTTTGAACAGGTCGAGGCACAATTCCGAAACACTGGAATATCGAGCGAACAATCAAAATACGATTTAGTAGTGTCTTCGATAGAAGGTGACGTGTTAAGCCAGGAGCCAGGTAACATCGCTCAGTAACGATTTAACGTCGATAAATATGGCGCGTTAATACAACAACAACAATTAATTGGTAGATTCGAAGAGTCACAATCTCAACAATTAATAGGCGGACGCGGTGATAAAAAGCCGTCGCATTTACTTCGCCAGTTGCGAGGGTTAGCAGCGGCTAATATGACAGAGGAAATACTAAAACCCTATGGTTACAACGGCTTGCCACATATGTTCAACGGATATTAGTGACGAACTTGGATGACCTAGACAAATTAGCCATTATGGCCGACAAGATAGAAGAAATTCCTCCAACAACAGAATGTTACACAATAAACCAGAATAACCATACAACGAGCCAACTTTCGGTATATGAAGTGACAGATCTCGTATACCGTTGTGTGATGGTTAGGATGATACTTTGTCGTAGGGTACACAAACATGCAACGCCTTGAGGAAAATTGTTTTATTAATTACCTTCCAGCCCCTGGGCGCTGGAAACAAATACAAGTCTGGCGGGTCGTCACATATGTCATGTATACATACATGTAGAGAGTTCGTCCTATCACTTCCCGCAGTCTACCGGTTTTGACAACCGGCAGGCCTCACGTCTCGTCCAGCCACCGAGGTTGGGCTCCAGGGGCTATCAAGAGCCCTCACTCACTCTTAATTACATTCCTATTTACACACCATTCACTCATTTGGTGGTGGGGTACTCGATACTCATCCATCACCCATATTGTTTACCTATATTGTATACCTATATATTGTATAACTAACCTAATTGAGCGTCGATGGGTCAATACAATATTATGCCAATGGCCAGCATTCAAGCCAATAAATACAGTCACTCTCCACACAAGCTAGGGACACAAAACTATCAGTGCTATCAGTGCACTATACAATAAAATAACCAATTTTTCCTTTAAGAATCGGAACATTGGACCAAAATACTCTCTGTCGAGCTCGAAACAGGAATTAAATTTAAAACTCTATATTAATATTTTTCCTGGTATGACAGAAACTTCAACTTCGATTGGGTAAACCGTAAATTGTGGACTGTCTATTAATAATATTTACTTGTAAGTTTTCCGGGAAGGGAGAAGGCATCTCTGGAGAGAATTGTTGGCAGTTTAATTGAAGTCTGTGAGACCAGTGGCAGGATTGTGTTAGTGCAATTTCGAATGGTTGACATAACACGATTTCAGATGGGACTTTGTAGAGATCTGAATCAATGAACTGTTTGAAAGGGGCTTTCGCAAAACCTGACACGTCTGGTCCGCCAATTCAAGCTAAACAGATATACATACGGATCCTTTTACAAAGAATATAAATCACGAGGTTATAAACAATTTAAGGAGCAGATAAAATAAATTGAACAAGAACCAGAAAAACAAACATTAATAATAACTATTCACAAATCGTGAGACGCGGTCACGATTTCTGAATAACCATCGACTAACGGTCACTAATCACAACACATTAGTAATCACAATAATAAACAATAAACAATATTTTTGAGTTTTCCGTAAAATAATGTAGGTTTATGGTTATTAAATAATTATAAACCATATAAATAATAATAATAAAAAAAAAGATTTTAAACCTTTTTAATTAAAATTAAATCCCCTTCATCACCCTCAATACACTTCTCCCACTGTGTTGGCAACTTCTTTTTACCTTCTGAATAGATTTTTGTGTTTTTATTATTGACAAATTCTGTGTGCATTTTCTAACAACTTTTGATCAATAAATTTTTTCATATTGTAAAACGTTTACAGGTGTCAGAAAAAATGGTAGTCGGTAGGCGAGAGGTCTAAATAGGCAGGGTAGACAGAACCACAGAACCAAGATTCCATCAGTTTTCGTGTTGTCACTTGTGAGACATGTGGCCGTTTGTAACAGATTAGGACTTTTCGATTTTGACCAAAGATGTTTTCTGTAAAGCCAATTTCTGGTGCATTGCTTCAATTTGAGAGTATTGAATGTTTCGCCAGGATTCAAGAATATGTAGTAGGGAAAGTAAAACCCACCAGTCATCTTTTTTTGATGAGTTGAGGCTTTGGAAAATGTGGTGTCGATTTTCCTTTGTCAAACCATTGCCCAAAAGGCCTGCTGTTATCGTAAAGAATCCGGTTTTCATTACAAGTAACAATTCTATCCAGAAAGGGACCGTTTCTGTTTCGGCAAAGATGTTTGGCGCAAATGTCATAACGATGTTTTTTTTTTTAATTTTTTTAAAACATTTTTTTTTTTTTTTTTTTTTTGGCTGTCGTTTAATGCATGAGAAAGTCAAATTTCGAGCTTTTTCACCTTTTCAATTGTCTTAAGATGTTCAGCGACTATTTCTGGCGGTATTTATATATCGTGGAATTAAATCGATCGGTGCAATTGCGGTGGCTCTTGAGTTGGAGTAAAATGCTATTAGCAACAGCAAGCCAACAGCATTCCACTTTAGTTTAACGCAATTACTATCATTACGTCCAACGGAAAAAAGTCAATAAATAAATGAGTTTTGAAATTAGCTTTTTCAGCCGAATGTTTAGTGAGATTAATTCTTGAAAAGGCGTTTGGTTAATTAAAGTTACTCAAATTTCGTCTTTCAATTAACATGGTAGGGTGGTACATATTCTCGCCTTTGGAATTACATAAAATGGAAATGTCTGTTTCTACACTTTATCCTGCCTTTTCTAACAATTGTTACAATATAAAATCTTAAAATAATACTACTTAAATTTACAGAGAAAAGAAATAAGGGGAATTCTAGAAAAAGAAGGGAGTGTGAAGCAAAATTTTCTGGCATTTTATTAAAATAAAGGTACGTTTTGGTTCTTATGCTTTTTTAAATTTTTCATTTATTTATTTATTTTTATTTATTTTATTTTTTATTTTTTTTAAATTTGGATACTAGAGTCTGGAGGAGCACTGCAGCTGAGCTGTACAGCTTACTGTACTTTATCCCTGGCTCCTTATTTTGGGGGAGGGCTCGCAACACAAATGTGAACTTGAGCCCCCGTTGTACCGGTGTTCTTCCATCGTAGAAACTCATTTTTGAAGGGGGTTGGGACCAAATCCAGGGTCATTGAGATCCGATCCCGCCCCTTCCATTGATAATGCCATGTCAATTTCTTTCAATTGAGGCCACCGGTCCCCTTAGGCGTCAGAAAAAGTCCAGAGGCGACGGTGGGGATCGAACCCACGACCGCGGGATCTACTAGCCGAGAGTCTGAAACCTTAACCACTCGGCTACCGCGGCCCCCCTTATGTTTCTTAATTACAGTAAATTTCTTAAAAGACTGTGGTTGATAACATAATCACCGTTGTATGAAGTATAACTTATTCTTTAACTTTACCGCAAATAATATATTTCATAAAAGTGCCCTAATATATAAATTCTTTGGTATCAATATATTTAAATTTACAAGGGGAGGCTACATTCATGGAGTTACCAATTTCAATGAAACTCTTTAAATGATACTAAGTCGAAAAATCTTAGCCCAGTTCCGAGGGTTCCATCCAATGCACCCAAGGAGTCAAGAAAAAGCAATTTTGTATGTAAAACAAAAATTGGGCTAATGTAATTTTAAAGGATGGAAAAATATTAGACACGTGTATAAAGGTTTGGCGAAATTAACCGCACGAAACCCGTATACATTGATAAATATGTGTTGTATTCTGGCTTTGCGAAAGTATAAAAATTCAGTTTTTATCAAAATTTGTTAATTGATAAAAAAGATTCCAAATTTAGATTTTTACTCCATTGCTGCGATGTAAACGCATAAATAAACAATTAAATAAAATAAATTTAACTAGGTTATAGGACCATCCTCTGGGTATGAATGTTTATGCATGATGATACAAGAATGTCAGTAAAGAAATCTAAATTTGGAATCCGTTTTCTCAGTTAACAAATTTGAAATTAACTTTAACTGTTCCAGAGTCAGAATACATCACAATATATAACTTTTTCCTACCTTGGTTTTTAAATTTATATACTACATCTATTTGGTTTCGAGATCCGATTGACTAAATAAGTTCTTTTAAATTAAGTAATCTTTAATTAAGGTTTTGGTTGAGATAAAAAGTCATTGTCACGAGCGGGATTCGAACCCACGATCTTCGACTACATACGCCGCTGCTCTACCACTTGAGCTATCGTGACCTCGATCCACTCGGATACCAACTTCCCATCTCAACCCCACCTTTTGAATTTTCCCTCCTTTTTGCCATTTTTCAATGGCGTGTCTAACCTTAATTAATTGTAATATTATTACATAATTTGAGTTTTCATTTATCAGGTTGTATGTACCCAGTATTGATTTTCATTTCGAGTGAATGAGCAGATTGGTTACCATTTCATTTCTTTCCTAGTCACAACTAAACCAAGAAAAAAAGCTTCCCATCTACATCTATGTCCTTAGTGAATTTCAATGATGGATGTTATGAATTGAAAACTAGTAAAATGTCCACCAATTTACTCTTTTTAAGAACAAGTCATCGACATCTCATTCCTTATTATGTCTGCATGGATTTGTGAAATAATTCCTACCATTACAACACATTTCTTTTCTTCAAGGCTGGTCGACCTTGAAAAGGGGACCGCGGTAGCCGAGTGGTTAGCATGAGAGACTCTCACGCCGCGGTCGTGGGTTCGATTCCCACCGTTGCCCCTGGCCCTTTTTCCCAATAACCCCCCAAATTTGAACACACACTGAGTTCTGAAACCTGTGGTCTCCTCCAGATATCCGGTCTAATTCATGGCCTTAGAACAGGTTTTATCAGTGGAAGGTTTAATAAAGCACATGGTCAACATAAAGTGGCATCCTGGAAATTAATTTTTCCTTTGTTGGAAAAAGCAGAATTTTCCCCACAGGGAAAAGAATTCCATAAGTAGAATAAAATGATTTCGCCTCGGTATGTACACTGCTGAACAACCGACAGGGAAAAAGTAGGTAAGTATAGTTCAAAAGATGTTTCAAATTGCATGGAAAATTTCAGCACTTTTGTAAAAAGTTGAAGACAACGCGAGATTAATATAAAGAAACAATCACTGTAAGAACAGTTTAAGTGGCAAATTGTTCCTTACAAGGATGCCAACGGACGTGCGATCGGCGATTTTAACGCAAGTCTGTTTGGTGATACGAGGTCAAAAAATATTCGACATGTCAAACATCGCGAAGACCTACGAAAATATACATTTTTTTTTAGGTAAGGGTTTGCACATCAGACATCATATAAACCTTCGGGGTACCGGTGTTTTTGAATAAACTCTCATATGTAAGTACGTTGGGACTTTTTACCTTACAGTGATGAGCTCCGTCTCAAAGCCTAAAACGTTTCGGCCACCGACCGCCCCTTTCACTTTTTATTAGAGTTTATATTTTTATTTTGCAATAATTTTAATTAATCTTTTGCAATTGTCAACATGTTTTTTTACTAAATTATTCATAACATATTTCCCATCTCAGTTATTGACAACGTTTCAATCAATTTTTGTAAAATATGTTTTCTGCCTTTGTTTTGCATGCATTTCGTTAATAATATATATCAGACGATTAGTTTTTTTAAGAAAGTTCAGATAATAAAATAATATGTAGGATTGCATTATATAATATTAGATATTTAAGACGTTATGAAAACGCTTTCAGTAAAATAGGCCAAAACACAAAATAATTTGTTTTGAAAAAAAATCGTAAGTAAGAATTTTTTATAACCAAAAAATATATATTTTTGGGCTGGAATAACCGGCGAATTTTTTACTTCGATGATTAAACACGAAATGCGTACTACCTCTGGATTTTATATAATTCATTTACGTTTTAGTGGTCAATTGATCAAGTTGCAACTTTCAATTAATTATTATTTTCATGTAAGGTCTTCGTTGAAATAAAAAAGTCAGTGCCACGAGCGGGATTCGAACCTACGACCTTCAGCTACACGACATTAAAAAATGGCAAAAAGAGGGAAGGTTCGAACGGTTGTTGTTTGAGATGGAGAGTTGGTGTCCGAGACGATCGAAGTCACGATAGCTCAGGTGGTAGAGCAGCGGCGTATTTAGCCGAAGGTCGTGGGTTCGAATCCCGCTCATGACACTAGCTTTTTTATCTCAACCAATACCTTACATGGAAAGAATAATTTATTGATATTTTATATAATGTCAACTGGGTAGTGTTTAGTGACCCTTAGTCAATGATTATTTGGAGATAGTGTGATGCGGTCTGGTGTGACGTAGGTTTTAGAAAATTAAATTATTTTCTTTATCGTTTGTACCCTGAAGATGGTCTCAATAAAGATCGAAACGTTGGCACGATTAAGAAAATGTTTTTCTAAAACCTGCGTAACACCAGAACGCATCTCACGATCTCCAAATAATAATGTCAACGATATTTCTTTCATTGGAAGCCGTACTTCTCTTCTTAGTGAATATATCAACAACCATTAGCTTTTAAGTCATTATCAGTGAAAAAAATTAGGATGAAATCACAAAAACTCCCCAAACGTACTATTTTATTTATTTATTCATTTTTTAACGAGGGTATGAAACGACGGGGTTAAATGAACCCTCGGGGCGTCGGTGTTTTTGAAAAAAAGCTCATTTTTAAGTAGGTCGGTACTTCCCGTTTTGATAAATTTACGGTTTTTGCCATTAATAAATCGGTAGTCATTACAAATTTTGTAAATTTTGAAAAAAAAATCGGAGGTGGAGGGCAAAATTTTTCTTTTAGTATTGATTTAGTTATTAAAAACTCTGATAAAACAACTTATTCCCCAATTTAATTTATAATGATTATTATGTTTGTTCTATTTTTCAGTTCATATTGATTGTGCTGTCTGTGATTTTTCTTATTCTAAAATTGATGTGTACGTACTTATAGTTATTTAGTTTAGTTTTCCAATCTTTTGTCCCTTTTCCATCAAGTTTCTTATATTTTGCAGTTTTTTTTTTCGTCGATCCTTCAATACTATTTTCCACAGACAGAGCTGCGGTGTCATCGGCGATGATTCTATAATTGTGTTTTCTATTGTTGTCAGGCCGTTATTTCTGCTTTACTTGGAATAATCTCATTGGAAGTTATGAGGAAAGATCTTGTATGTCCTGAATCCATATATGTTTTTTTTAATATATGCATTAATCCTTTGCACCTTTTTTTAAGTTACAATTTATACCCAACAAATCAGTGATCTCTTAAGGATAAAGTCGTTAATACACTCTTCCTTAGCAAAAAATTGGAATCTATCTTTATGTTTGGTCTGATATTATGCTTTCATAAAACCACTACCATAAAATAAATCTTCCTTTGAAATGGACAGGAAAGAGAATATATTAATATTGATAGTGAGGTTTCTTGTCGAGGTCAAGCGAAGAAGCTGAGCTTGGTTTTTTTGTTTGTTTTTATTTTGCCTGTCAGACGCGTTACGGCTTCTCTTCTTCTCAGTGCTGGGTTTTTAAAAATATTATATAAGCGAAACATAAATATAATTGTAAAAATTTATCTCACCCGAAACCCACCGTAACCAATTAATAAATAGATGTTGATGTATGTTATGTTTTTTTTTTTGCCGTCCTCAAATGATAAAAAGAGACAAGACACTTCTAGTCGATAAAGGTTAAAGTTTAAAAATTAAGGTTAAACGTACAAGACCTATGAACTAGCTCATTGGAGCTCGCTGCGCAGTTGCTAGCCAAGTTTTTTATGTTGACAGATAAACACGAGCGCTGCAAAAGACAGCTTGGTTTTTTCCAAGAAGACGCACAAAGGAACTCGACCGGAAAACACAATAATCTGAAGATAAACAGCGCAAATATGCGGATTGGACAGCCGAGACGAGATCACTATTGATCAAACTGCAGACGGTAATTCATCCGCTCATAGAACCGTTAATTCGTAAAACGTTATGCAAAGTTATAAGTTGAGATCGGACTTACGTGCAATAAAAATCCCCCAATAGGTCATATTGCATATGCAATAAACTATTAAAATACGCAACGTGTATATCAATGGTATCACCATACCATCAAATATGGCCGTTTTTGGAAATTAGATATTCCCGAAATTTGGGGGGTAAATACTTACTCCACTGCACAGATACTTCACTGCTAATTATATAGATCTAATTATATAGATGGAACCTTTGTAATTATAACCACACCTCGGAAAGTACACATTTCTTATAAGACCAAGCACTTTCCTTGGCGCCATTTTTCTTTTCGCGCACGTATTTTAGTGTGAGAATTTTCTTACAACAGTGGTTTGTTTACCTTAGAAAGTACACATTTCCTATAAGACCAAGCACTTTCCTTGGCGCCATTTTGCTTTTCGCGCACCTATTTTAGCCTGAGAATTTCCTTCCCGCAGCGATTTACCTTAGAAAGTACACATTTTCCTGTAAGACCAAACACGTTCCTTTGTGCCTTTTTGCTTTTCGCGCTCGTTTTTTAAAGTGAGAATTTCCTTACCGCAGTACTTTCTTGGTGCCATTTTGCTTTTCGCGCATCTATTTTATAGTGAGAATTTCCTTACCGCAGTGGTTTACCTGAGAAAGTACACATTTCCTATAAGACCAAGCACTTTCCTTAGTGCCTTTTTGCTTTTCGCGTACCTTCTTCAGCGTGAGAATTTCCTTCCCGCAGTGATTTACCTTAGAAAGTACACATTTTTCTGTAAGACCAAGCACTTTCCTTGGTGCCTATTTGCGTGCGTAAAGTGAGAATTTCCTTACCGCAGTGGCTCTGTTATAACCGGGTTAGTGCTCATATCCACAAATGGTGCATGCCGATGTCTCTGGTTTCTGCTGACTGAGCCAGTTTCTTTCTCTGTTGTACCTTACGCCATATGCATATATATTCAGTCATTTTAAACCTGAACGCGTTAAACTACATTTTCTCGGTAACTAAGGTTCTGAAATCAAATTCTGAACCCAAGTCTATTTAATTCAAATTTTATTTTTTTGAATAATTTTTTGTTTATTTGGTGGTCACAATATTTTAAATCAAGAACGTTGATTATTTGTTTGAACTAAACGAGAGCAATTTAGCATTATATATTTAGCTAAAAAGCAAGATCTGAAGAGGGACCAGGAACGTGGTCAGAAAAGCATTAGCGACTGAAATATATTACATACAAAATAAATGGTATGTACAGTTCAAATAAAAACCCGACGTTCTTGTTTTACGCTTATTTATATTTTTAATATACAATTAAGAAAGCATCATGCCTTGGGAAAAATATAATGGAGTTTAGGGTCAGGAACGCAAGTATCATTATTTATAGATCTTTTTATGTAAAGTCTTGGTTGAAATGAAAAAGTTAGTGTTACAAGCAGGATTCGAACTCACGACCTTTGGCTCAATACGCCGCTGCACTACCACTTGAGCTATCGTGACTTCGATCCACTCGGACACCAACTCCCCATCTCAACCTGCAATCTTTCGAATTTTCTCTCCTTTTTGCCATTTTTCAAATGTCGGTGAAGTAGATCGAAGTCACGGTAGCTCAAGTGGTTAGAGTAGGGGCATATTGAGTCGAAGGTGGTGGGTTCGAATCCCGCTCGTGGCACTGACTTTTTCATTTCAACCAAGATCTTACATAAAAAGATGAATTAATTGAAAGATGTAATTTGGTCAATCAGACCACTAAATATAATGTAATTATTTATAGAACTAAATCGGACCAATACGAAAAACAAAACATAATCATTATTACGGGCATTATTGTAAATAAATTATTGCGGTAGTAAAGACCCATTCATTTCGAATCTATGGCGGTAAAAAAGATGTACGTGTATGTTCAAAAAATTTTTAATATTTGTGCAGCAGTATAACGTTACAGTTTTTGAATGATGGAAAAAACCTTAGTGCTTATTTTAATACAGGAAATTTTGTCAATAAAACATCCCCATTGCCCTCTAAATTGGTCGTTATCTTCCATATGTTCAAGCCTTTTAGAAAATTCATAACCGTAGTAGTATTTTTGCCTCAGGTGTATTTTATTTTTCGCTGTAGTGGAATTTTCAATTTCAAACACAAGCATTCTGTTACATTTAAAACAATACAATTTTGTTAAAAGCTGAAATCTCTTTTTAAACGACAATCAGCAAACTGTTGTGTTTTAATTTTGTGAATATTTTTTCCGTGTTTTGAAAAATATCAGTTTGATGTAAGAGGTCTTAATGTTAAACAAGCCGTTGAGTGTCGCGGACGAGGAGCCAAACAACATTTTACATATTATTACCATTTAAATTCCATGGGGTGTATCGAGATTTCAAACCAGAACCGCAACGGTGGCGAATATGAGTACGAACACCCTAACCCCTCGGCCATCGCGGTCCTTCTAATATTATGTGCATGTTCCAACATTATGTACGTTCCAATAAAAAAAGTTACGAAGAGATTGGGTTATTATTTTATTATTTTTTTTGTGGTCTAACTGGTTGGCACTAAAAACTTAGTTGGGCGTGGTCCTCTTCAAGAATCAAAAGTAATTCTCTTCTGTCCTCCGATTTCCATCTCCATCCTCTTACTTCCTACTTCCAGATCTTCCTCCACACCATCCAGCCACTTCAGATTTGTATTCATTTCAGTCATGCCCAGCCTGGCTTCCGAATATCAACTCCTTTGGCAGTCTTGAATCCGGCATCCTCTGAACATGATCTAGGCACGTCAGTTTGCTTTTTGTGTATAGGTTCTATATCTGGCTCTCCCACCTCTCAATTTTTACATAATGTCTATTTTCATGTGTTACATGGTTTCATAAGCTAAATGTTTTTCTAATTTTCCCTGTTTCTAGAGTCAGTTCGCTACCCAGTACTTTCTTCAATATGCAACGACAGATCTATTATAATTTTTGAGACCTACAGTGCATGAGATAGTTCTTTAAATTTCAAACGATTAACATCTCGTCATGTATGTCAATTTTCTCTCTAAGCAGTGCACCCAAGTTCTTAAAACGTTAACAGCGTTCAGAGATATGCTCGTTATTTTCACTCCTTCTTGCCTACATCTTTGAGTCTTACTTTTTTCATGAAGATTGTTTGATTCAGACACACTGAAGTCAGTACTTGTTGACAGTATCAAATATGGAATCCCTGATAGAGCAAGTAAAATGTGCGTTGTTTTTACTTTGCGATAGATTGTTCCATAAGGATTTGTCGGATTAACTTTTCACAGGCAAAACAGTAGAATGGGTAACAATCTCCCCCTGTCTCAACCCACCAGTGATTTGAACCTTCCCAGACAATAGGTAACCAATTTTAAATATCAAACTTCATATTCCTCGCCACCCATTTCTCTATTTACGGAATTGTATAAAAAATCTATAATCTATGGTGCAGGTTCACGTTATGTTTATACAATTTCATCCAATTTAGCTTTAGTTGCAATATTGTCTTTGACAGCCTTCTCGATTGACTGCTATGGTGTCTTACCCAGGGCGTCCTTTTTTAGATGGCCCGACTAAATTAGAAGAAATAGGAAAGAAAGGATGATTTGGTGTGGAGGAAGGGAAGTTAAAACGTCAAAAAAACATTTCAATAAATTATTAAATGTAAACATAATAAGAGGACGTTTTAATACTCAAAGTTTAACATAAATTCTCTAGTTGGTCCTCTCGACTTAAGTAATTATTTCTAATTCATTTAATATTTTCTTATTTTAGTCACGCTTTATGAAAACAATAACTCACAGATTGTTTATTCTATTTAAGAAACAAAAATCTGGCCTGTCCTCTATTCAAAGTTTTCTGTACAGATCGACTTGACAGCGTCCTTCTCCTTTATCGAGTGTCCCCTGAGGGGTGATGTAAAATTCATTGAAAATTAAAGTTAGATGCCGCTAAATCTGTATCTGTCCTGTAAACGGAGGTTGCCATAAAAAGAAGAGTCTCATTTCGGAGGATTCACTGTTTTACCAACTAATAATTCTTACAATTTATGTTCAATGCTTGTGTTTCTCAATTACATTTTTGGTGGAAATTTCGGTGATTCGAGTCAATGAACCATTATTTATTACACATACAAACAATAACACTATTTACATTGACACGTTGTTTAATTATCCTTGCATTTAATTTAGAATGGGCTAAATTAATGGGGTTATGTTAAACCAGCCTATCCGTTTGGTCGTGCCGAACTGTAGCAACTAACGTGTACAATGGTCTAATTTTTTTAACGATTTGTAATCGAAAAATCAAACTTTTCACTAGTGTTAACTAAACTTTGAGAAATTAAGAACATGTGTTTAAAGATAATTAGTACTGCAACTTTTCTATAAGCGCATATCTATCAGTATTTACAGAGTCATGAAAATCTGACGTAAAATTTAGACAAGATCTTTGGACAATCGTAAAAGTTTATGTTTTAACCGATTTTGTACTTTGTTTGCTTAAAATTACAATAAACAACAAACCAATCTTATAGGATTTTAATGCTCTTTCCATTGATGTAAACCAAACACACATGGATTAATATTTTATGAGATATGGGAGCTTTAAGAGGAAAAGGTGTAAAATGTTGAAGTAAAATAGCTCGAATACAATTGAAAATCCAAGAGTCAACTTTTTAGTCTCATTGAACATGTAGAATAATCTCCTGAAGTATTTACGCGTGTACACGGGACACCCTTTATGTAAATATGTATACATTTAATTTTAAGGGTTTGCTGGAGTTCTATAAAAATTTACCAAGAGTCAAGGAAATATTTATCAGTTAAATACATCTCAAAATTGCAATCTCTTTTCATGAAGAAATTACAAATCAAGTACTTAAACTTGAAAAAATTGAGCAACATCGTAAAACAATTGTGTATGTGGCATCATACTAAATTGGTTATTGCGATAATGTTTGAAAAACCAAAAAGTACTAACAAGTCTTAAATCATTAGACTTCGTCATAAAGTCTGCAGGGTGGTAAACCTGTAATTTGGTCGTTACCGATCATTTTTTTTTTTTTAAGGCGTGGGGAGTGAGGCTCACTGAAGATAGCAAATTGCTGAAACGCAAGGATAGGCTAGCCAACAGATTGGTTTCTTAATTGTATTTTTAATGGATGTAAGAAGAATTAATGAACCATTATTTATTTATTGTACATGAATTAATTCCATATTCGAACAGTAACACTATTTACTTGACAGAGTTGTTTGATTATCCTTGCATTTAATTTAGAATGGGCTGAGTTATGCTAAACCAGCAAATCCGTTTGGTCGTGACGAACTGTAGCAACTAACACCTACAATGGACAAAAATAAATAATGCATTTTCGACTAGACCTATCGTTATTTGATCTCCCTCCCTCACTCTCTCATCCACCCTCTCTCTATCCAGTTTTCTACTAATATCCTTTTTATAGATCAAAAACAGCTTTTTCCTTCTTTAAGTAGAAGAATAAATTCATAAAACCATAAGCAATAAATATGACGCATAAAAAAAAAACTGTGTATTATGTGTAGTATGCATATATATATATATATATATATATATATATAAAGAATTTTTACGCTGAAATCAATGGTGCAATAGGATTTTAAATTGGTCGGAAAATGGAGAAGTTATGGAGTTATCGCAAAAAGTTAAGTAAACAAGTCGTTTGGTTTCCTATTTATTAAATACATTTCATGTTCGAACTTCCTGCCTTGAGTAAAGATACAAAAATTTGCTCTTTTTAACCCCTCTTCATTGGTGCTCAGAGCAATAGAGACAGGGGAGATGGATTGACAAACATTTATCTATCATTTGCCGCAGTTCATCAACTGAGGTTGCTGGGTTTTGATTGGCAGAGACACTGTTTTTTAGATGGCCCACAGAAAGTAGTCAAGTGGAGTAAAATCGGGTGAGCTAGGAGGCCAGCAAATCGGGCCATGAGGTCCTTTCTACCTATCCCGGAAGCGACAATCCCAATAACGCGTCGCTTGCAAATAATTGTCTGCGGGGCACCCATCAAGCAGGAGACTCATTCTATGCCGTTGTTGCAGAGGAACATCATCTAATAGTGTTCGCAAAACCTACCTCAAAACATTGAGGAAGCTAACACCATTTAAATTATTTTCGTAGAAGGCCTAATTAATTTATGTCCGAGAAGTCCACTGCAAACGTTGATACTGTGAACCACCTGATGATGACAAGACTACTATATTTTCGAATTGTCCTATGCCCTCGTTCGAAAATTCCAACTGTTCAGTATGCCATTAGAGGTGAACTTGGATTCATCAATCCATAGGATGTAAGAAGAACCTTTTCTTCAGCCTCCCAAATCGATATTTGTGCAAGAAAAGTTGGCCTGTCATAATCAGAGTCCCAAAGTCCGCGGGCAAGATGAGAGCGATACGGCTGAAAATTGTAAGTCTGGAGCACATCTCTAAGTTTTTTCTTTGAACAACCGAAACCCCTTCAAATATGTTAGAGAGAGTAATTCGGATTTTTGTCAGTAAAATATTCAGCTCTTCGTCGAAATTACGCTGCCGAGGTTTTCCCATAATTTTGTCATTTTTTAACCAATTTAAAATACGATTGCACCATTATTTAAAACGTGTCAGGATGTATAGGGTCGTATTTGAAAGTTTGAAGTTGAACTGGGCCTGAGGATTATTGGAGTGATTATTAGGGAAAGAAGAGATAAATTGTTGGAGATTTAGACTATGTATTTGATGTATGGTGTGTAATGATTTTTTATATGTTGTGTTATATGTTTTGTGTGTTCTACTTATGTATATTATTGATATTGAATTTGATTTATGATTTTGCATAGCTGCGACTGAGTTTTTATGCGTCTGTTCTGTAATTGATGCTGTGTATATTCCTATTGATGTAAACCATTTCTAAAAATGTTTATGTTTGTTTTGTTCTGTGTTTAATATTTTTGGATTGTCGAAATCGAAGTTATTGAAAAACATTTTTCTAAACCTACACCACACCAGACCGCATCTCACGATCTCTAAATAATCATTAATTAGCGATCAGTAAATACCGCACGTTAAATAAGTTGTTCAAGATAAATTAATTTTGCAAAATAATATATAGCCTAGAATTTACAAACATTGTTTACATTTAACAAATACATTTAGGATGTGGAAAAGTGAATTTATACAATGCAAAATATATACATCCTTCATGTATTTGTTAAATGTAAACAATGTATGTAAATCCCAAGCTCTGAAGATGATCTCAATAAAGCTCGAAACGTTGACACGATAAAGAAAATGTTTTTCTGAAACCTACATCACACCAGACCGCATCTCACGATTTCTGAATAATTATCGATTAACGGTCACTAATCACCAAAAATAATATATAATAATAACTCCATTAAATTCACTAGTTTTCGTGGTCCGCTTGACCAATTAATATCTTTCAATTAATCATAATAATAACAGTATTTTATTTCAACATCATAATTTATACACATCACATCAACATGCCACCTCTACAAAATTGACTTTCCGGAAAAGTTTGATTTTTTTTCAAATTAGCGTTCCTTTTTCTACATATCTACCATTTGTATTGACTTCAAAAATTAACCACACGTTTTTATATTAGAACTAAACTGGTCGATATTTTCCAGGGGAAAAAGAGGAATATTTGCTTTAAAAAATAATGAAGCATTTTAAAACAGGAACTCTGTCTTTAAATGTAGCTTTCTCTAAAGCCGTTTGGAATTAGACAAAATTGTTAAAATATTGAAAAGATTCTTTTATAATGAAAAAAGTAGAATTAAATTACCTCAAGATGGTTTTGCAAAAAAGCGGGAACGTAAGTGAGGAAAATCGTGGCTACGGGTGATTCATCTTTCAGAGTTGCCATTACTTCATTTCCTAATCGATTTTGGTTAAATATATCTATATGNATATATATCTTAAAATCTGAAATCTTTGATTATCAAAAGAAAAAACTTTTAAATCTCTCCGACTTGAACATTCCGAATTAGAGAGGGTTTAAGAGAAACCGTCAAAAGATAAACGCACACGGCCCAAAAAGACCGCCATTAATTATCCAATTTTAATTGATATATTCTTCTGAATTGTTGCTAATAAAGGGATTCTTAAACTAATGACTATTTATTAACATCAGGCCCATTAATCAATTCTCCCGCTTATATTAATTTAAATGTTTTTATGACGTGACTATAAATGGCCAAGATAGGTTAATAAATAAAGAGAAGTTTATCTCCTTGAGAGCTAAATAATTATTTCGTGACTTGGCAATGTTGCACCTTGTACATGCTATTCACGCATTCAGACCGTTTGTTCCGTTCATTGTTCTTGTTGTTCATTGTTCTTTAATAAAACAATTAGCCTTAATTGCAAACCCGTTTGTGTTATTATTTTGTTATTAAATACAGTTCTTCTTTTGTAAACCGAAAAAGAGTCAGATTTTTAATCATGCAAGATGTCTGTTAGAGCAGAATAAAAAATAATCTGCGGATACCGCTTGATATATTGCAACTTGACGCTCTACAAATTCTCAGCGAGGTTTAATTTTCCATTCCCAAAAATTTTCGGTATCCGAACGAGTCTCCATTCTTAATAAACTGAGAATTCTGTGATAAACTGGAGAATTCTGTATATTTTCCCGTTTTATTCAGAAGTTAAGCCAAATGATGTTCGATTGAACCGATTCTGATATAATAATAATATAATAATAAACATCGCGCATTTGAGGGAAACGCCATGGAATTGCCGATTTGTTAACCACTCAGCCGAGTACTACAAAACTGAAAGAAATATAAATACCTGTTCATTGGAATGGTATGTAAGACCGCTTATTTCGGGGAGGAAATATTGCTGGAATGTATTGAGAACCCGTCGGTCAATGCCCAATATTTTCAAAATGGACAAACTTTTCTGGTATATGATTAATTAGAAAGTAGTTTAGACTTTTAGAAAGAATTTAACCATTAAAAACAGAAATTTTGATATAACGTGTGGTGTGACCGTTAGCCAATGATTATTTCGAGATCGTGAGATGCGGTCTAGTGTGACGTAGGTTTTAGAAAAACATTTTCTTTAACGTGCCAACGTTTCGATCTTCATTGAGATCGTCTCCAGTGCCAGGGATTTATAAACATTGTTTAAATTTGACAAATACATGTAGGATGTGGATGTTTAAATTTGTACATGTTGGATGTGGAAAAAAACCTTTCTATATAGTCTAATTTTTCAACAATTTGGCTTTTCTTTCCCTAATTGTCACCGTCTATATAATCCTGAAAGGATAATCAGACCGAACCATTACCCACGATTTTTCCCATTGTCGGCTCCTTTCACCTCAAAGAAGTCGACTCCTCATATAAAAATATCTTTCTATCCCGACTTCCTTCCCCACCCCTTCAAAATACAAAGTATATATACATAAAACAGCAATATTTCACTGGCACTCTCACCACGACACGCAAGAATGGCACAATTACACAGAAGACATACACTTTGAGTGAGAAGAAATACTTTGATTGAATTTAAAATTTCTAGCAGTGTATAAATTCTTTTTTTCCACATCCTACATAAATTTGATAAATTTAAACAATGTTTATGAATCTCAGGCCCTGGAGATGATCTCAATAATGATCGAAACGTTGGTACGATAAAGAAAATGTTTTTCTAAAACTCACGTGACACCAGAACCCATCTCACGATCTCCAAATAATAATGAGATAACATTGACTGAAAGGATTTTTAACAATAAAACTTATGTGTTAATTTATACAAATCATTAATTTAATTTTAAATTAACCGATTAAAATAAATGTCACGAGAAAATAGATAAATTTTATTTAAGATGCATGTACTCAATTATAAAAAGAAAGTTCTTGACCTACTTTACTAGAATAGTGTTTTGATTTTTCGTACTTTTATATACTTAATCTTATTTCTAAGAATCCGCTTATTATTGTCTTATCTTTGAAAACATGCGAAACAAAGTAAAGAGGAAATTTTTTGAAAAATTACTTGAATTACTTAATTTTTTCATGTTCCGTTGGGAACTTTGCTCGGATTCGAGTGTAAGAGTTCAACAAAAAGAAAAAAAGTTGCAGAAAATAGATATTCCCACATCTGTAGCCTCCCCTTACAATATGTAAAAAGATTGAAAACAAATTAGAACGGAACTTAACATCTTTCAAAACGACATTTCCTATTAGAAAATATCCCATTTAATTTAGCTTTTTTTAAACTATAATTAAGAAACAAAAATTAGATTTTTTTAACAAAGGCCAAATGAAATTTTAAAAAATTCCATAACTAAAAAAATATATCGTAGACCAACCAACCTATAGAGTAAAGGTAACCGCTTGCTGGATAGTAAAAGTGTAAATTTTATATAACTATGGTATTATAAGTTTATTTGGCAAAGTACCCGTTCACATAGGGATAGCAAGCCGCCGGAAGAACCAGTAAGCTCTGCGAATTTAACTCTATAAATTTCATATATATTAATAGGGGCATGGGAAAACCGATGGGCTAGTAAAAAAATAACCTTACCAAACCGTGGCAGGTTAGAAAGACGTCGGCCCTGGACCACTGAGAACGGGTCGAAAAAGGGCCATACTGACAAGACTACGCATAGGTCATACAAGAATAACTCACGGGCACCTTCTGGCCGGAAAACGAAGTAGGTGCCCTTTATTCAAGAATAAAATGACGGTCGAGCACATTTTCAATTGTAAAAGGCTTGAGGTTTATAGAGAATATTCTGATTCATCGTCGGACCTGTGCTTAGTCTTGGGGCACAGCAGCGGGCGCAGATCGATGTTCGGTACCTCAGAGTTATAAGGAATTATAAATGTATATAGGTTTGTGTTGTGTCTGTGTTGTTTTTCTTAATCTATTTGAATGAATGTAATTTACTAGCGTAAAAGGGAGGGGTTGGTCAACCTCTATGTTTTATATCTATTGTCTAGTTGACAACCTGAGGTACAATTAAGAGGTTCGAATTTTAGAATATCGACTCAGTGTTCATATAAAAGCAGAGTCAGTAAACATATGATTCGAGTCGCTAAACTTGCTCAGGCTGAAGAATACGCGTCAAAGTCGACGTCAAAAGAAGGCAAAGAGCCGGGGATGACCTCAGCCGTGTGTAGGCTCCAAAATTCCCACATTATTATTATTACTTCACAAATTTTGAGAAGTTTAAACTTCTATGCGATCTACCAGCCCTTTATAACATAATAGTCTCGTGAAATGGTCTTTGATCCGAAAATGTGACCACAACATTACATAAACAATAGGCAATTCTGTTTAGTAGTCCTTTGAATTTGACTACACTCCATACATAATTTACTTCAAATTGTAATTCTATTACAAATTTATCAACAGTCCATTTTGAGTTCAAAAGTTTCAAAACATTCAAAGTTATTAAAAAAAACATCAGCATTCGGAATAAAGTGCCACAAAAGTTATTTAAAATCAATTATTGCACTAGGATTTCTTTTTTCCCTTTTATTCTACTAAAAAAATTCCAAAAAACACCAAGTTGCCGGCGCTAACTTTTATTATATTTTTTCTTACAATTTAAATATTTTTTTTTGCTATTGGTTTTTCTTAAAAATCAACGTAAAATTCAAATTAAAAGTCGGTTGGAAAATAGAAACGTGAAAAATTGAATGGAGTTGATGCATTGCTATATATATATTTGTGTTTGTATTTAATGAGAATTGCTAACAGCAAAAAAGTAACCCCAACATGTTCTTTACGTTCCGTTCCTTTAATGGTTGCCAAAACGTTTTGGTCGATGTTATTCAGTTCAGAATGAAAAGCAACTGAATGTTACGTGATAAAAAAACGGGTCAAATAATCCGAAGAGTGAAAAGCGTTTTTCCCATTGATTCTTATTCATTTGTAACAACATTCGCCACAAAAGAGATAGATTCTTAGAATCCTTTGCGGAAATTTCAAGGGACGTTTACTACAGGGCGTAACAATATTCTGATCAAATAAAATTTATATTATTGCCATGTCAATAAAAAATTCCCTGAAAACTAACTAGCCGGGCGTCCTTTTTAGATGGCCCGGCTGAATTTCTCTTGAAACCAATGATGTTAACAAAAAAAAAGTGTGTAATATTTCTTAGTCGTTTCAAATTTTACCTTTTTTGGAAAAAACTTTGCAGGATATCTCAGGCCCAGTTCAATTTTAAAATGTCAACTACGATGATAAACCCAAATTTTCTGTAAGTACCTTTGGAAATTTATTAATAAAGTAATTTTTTTCATTTTCTATTTGTTCCTCTTGAGGACTTGGTGTTGTGTGAAAGTCTGATGTGTGTATGTTATGTTGTATGAAGGTTCTTTCTTTTATACTGGTGTATTGTACAAAAATGTCTTTTCCATACCGACTTCCTTCCCCACCCCTTCAAAATCCAACGTATATAAACATAAAACAGGAATATCTCACTGGCAACACGACACGCAAGAATGGCACAATTACACAGAAAACAAACACTTTGAGTGAGTAGAAATACTTTGATTGAATATAAAAAATATATTTTGCGTTGTATAAATTCATTTTTTTTCCACATCCTACATGTATTTGTTAAATTTAAACAATGTTTGTAAATCCCAGGCCTTGAAGATAATCTCAATAAAAATCGAAACGTTGGCACGATAAAGAAAATGTTTTTCTGAAACCTACATCACACCAGACCGAATCTCACGATTTCTGAATAATCTTCGACTAANTCTCAATAAAAATCGAAACGTTGGCACGATAAAGAAAATGTTTTTCTGAAACCTACATCACACCAGACCGCATCTCACGATTTCTGAATAATTAATTGGTGTACTGTTTACGTCTTGATCTTCATTGTCTGAGAGTAATGTGTGTAATGTGAGATTTGTGTTCTGCGTTGTATTGTGAATGATGTCTTGCTCTTTAAGTAGTGTAAAAATCTTTAATGGGTGTGTTTGAAGGATATATTTTTGTCCTCTCCATCACGAATTAAGCCCTCTTTTTCGTAGAAGTTAAATCCCAGTAGAATGCATATTTTCCATGATGTTTATTTCTATGGGCCACATCATGTTGTGTAGTTTTATGTTTATGTTCGCTGTTGCAATTAGGTACGGTATCTCCATTTACTGAAAATATTTTATTATTTATATTTTTTTATTTTTTTTCTATTCTCATTATATTTTTTTTGTTTTATTTATATAATGTTATATTATTAGCTCTGCTACCAGTATTTATGGAAGCTAAGAGGACTCCTCAGAAAAAGTGTACGTAAGAAAAGAAAAACAAAATTTTAATAAAAAGCAAACTCTTCTGATATAAAAATAACAAAAAAATACATACGTTAATTATCAAACAATAAAAAAAATAAAATAAGACTTTACTCACGATTTATACTCAGCTGAGCTAAGAACTATTGAGGTGATTGAATTACGATGAGAGGGATACGACTTAAAATTATAAGTCCGGAGTACATCTCTAATTTTATTGTTTGAAATATCTAAAACCCGTCAAACATTTTGAAGAGAGGAATTCGGATTTTTGCAAACTTACGGGAAAATATTCAGCTCCTCGTCCAGCCGCCGAGTTTTTTTTCACATAAGTTTGTCATTTTTTGACCAATTTAAAATCCAATTGCACCATTGTTAAAATCCTTTAAAATGATGTGTCATGATGAATAGGGCCGATTTTGTAATTTTTAAGTTAAACTGGGCCTGAGTTACCCTGCATAATTTTTCTCCAAAAAAAGGTAAAAATTTGAACTTAAAAAATATTAAGTCACCTAAAAAGGAAACTGTAATTTTGGGATTTGTATGTAATAATGAAGTTTTGTGTAAGTATGAAAAGGGTAAAGGTGATGGGGAGTATGTATTTAAGAGTATGAATGGTTTTGGATTAGGAATTAAGTACGCTGAAATGACCTAACTTTGGCAGGACCCAGGGACCAAAACTCGGTGGTTGGACGGATAAAAGCGAAGTCTGAACGCTCGATGGTTTATTCTCGAGGCCTGTCTGTAATTCATTGTAAAGTACAAAAGCTTGAATTACCGTTCAACTTGAGAAGTCATAGCCTCAATTCTGTACATACGTGTGCATATATACATGTAAGATTTCAACTTAAATAAATCAATAATCAATTATCAGTTTTCAGCATTATTTATATTCATTTATCTACTTACCTAAGACAATCCACATAACGATAGCATTGCCAGTGGTCGCGACGATGACCATGGATGAGAAGAGTACGATCCAGAGAAGTTTCTGCCACCAGGGTATGTAAGACGTCAAAGGTTCCGTCAAAAGGCATTTTCTTAATGTGCTTCTAGCGCTGCTGTTCTTAGTGGCCGCAATGCCGACCTTGAAAAGACAAAAATAAAACCTTTGCCACAAGTTTGAACTAGTATCATTATATTTAATCTCTCCAACCACTTACAGCGTTCAATAGTTCCGACCTGTTGAAACCGGCTATCGTATCAGGGCCTAAAACTAAACTGGTGCAATTGTACAGCGTCTGGAAATCTACTTCTTCATCCATGGATCCTGGATCCTCCGTCCCTTTCTCTTAAACGTATCACTTCATGCACAATGCACACGCGCCGTACACACTAGCTGTTTCGCTTTTCATGCAGTCATCTGCGTACGAATGGCCGTTCTTTCACGACCGCTTATCGCCAGTTAAAACCTCATTCTGAAAATAGGACATAATTATACAATTCAATTTAAAAAAGCAATTGGTAATAGAATATGCGACAGAAAAAATATTTGTGCTTAATGTGGTTATAATGTTCTTGTTTTCTTCCTCTTTTGTGTTTTACACTGGTAACCCGGATAAAATGTAAGTCTTTATAAAAATGGACAGGTTTTTCCACCTTACCACCCGGTAGAAATAAACATTTTCTGATTTATATAAATTAACATTAATTAATTTCATATCACAAAAGATTTTGAAAAGTTTACAACACAATAAACTTTTTCCCTCGGAGATGGAATTCAATTTAATTAATGCATGATAAAACAAAGAGAACATACTTGAAATTACAAATTTAATTACAATTGTTAACAACTTGACGGGATGAGGCAATCGATACTGGCTTTTCCGGAAGTTACATTTAAATTCTGGATGCTCTAATTAAGGTGGGAAAAGGCTTATATTGTCGCTTTTATTAAGAATTAATCTGTATTTAAGGTATTGGTTGAGATAAAAATGTCAGTGTCACAAGCGGGATTCGAACCCACGACGTTCGGCTAAATACGCCGTTGCTCTACCACATGACCTATCCTGACTTCGATCTACTCGGATACTGACTTCCCATCTCAACCCCACCTTTTGAATTATCCCTCCTTTTTGCCATTCTTCAAATGTGGTGTAATCTATTTGATTCTCGGCGACAAATGAAATGGTCACGGAAAGATTTAGTGAAGATATACTTCATTTAACTTATTAAATTCATTAGTTTTCGTGGTCCGCTTGACCAAATAATACCTTTCAATTAATTAATCTGTACTTAAGGTATTGGTTGAGATAAAAATGTCAGTGCCACAAGCGGTAGGAAGAGGGACAATAAGAGGGAAAATTCAAAAGGTGAGGTTGAGATGGGAAGTCAGTGTCCGAGTGGATCGAAGTCACGATAACTCAAGGGTATAGCAGCGGCGTATTTAGCCGAAAATCGTGGGTTCGAATCCCGCTCGTGACATTGATTTTTTTATCTCAACTAAAAATCTTAATTAATTGAAAGACATTATTTGGTCAAGCGGACCACGAAGACTAGTGAATTTATTAAGAATAATTGTTTTGTTCTCTTGAAAAGCTAAATTGTTCAACTTGCGTTAAAATCCCTCGATGATATAATGCCAATAAGTGTAAATTAAATAAATAATTTGTATTATATCACATCAACGTTCAGTATAGTTTTTGTTGATATCCTCATTTAAAAAATGGCAATAATCAAAAAATGATCTAATTCTTTAGCGATATTTCAATTTATTTTTCTTCGGCCTTACAGGAGAATAGTGTTGCATTGGAAAATAACTGCTCTCAATGGAACATTTCTATCAATTTAATCATAGCAAATTGATGTTTTTTGTAGGGGAGGCAGGCTGGAGCGTAGGGATCAGTGGTTTTTCCAGGATACGCATTGAAATTGTGAAAGTACCTGGGGTCATCTTTACGTCCAATCTCTCTCCGACTCCTCATCTAAAAAAGAAAATTTACACGGCCAAATTCGCGATCGATTCGGTTTGGTACAGCCTGCTCTCAAACCCCTCCATCCCGTCCAATTCAAAGTTCAAGGCATTTAAGGCAGTATAAAGATCAATAATAATAATAATAATAATAATATCAGTAGTGTGCAACTGTTAAGAACAGCAATTAACTTCAACGTTTCTTTATTAGACAATTATATCACTTTCTGACTTTTACTGCTTACTACATGCTATACTTGGAAACAACATAGATCGTCTCTCCCCTTGTAAGCCATAAAGCATCGCGTATTAGGCAGGACCCTCCCGTTACCTTAATATAAACTACATAAAATTACTCCGTATGAAGTGATTAATGCTAACTTGTCTACCATTGTAAACTAAACTTTGGTTTTACTCTTAGTTATCATGAAGAATGGTTTTCAATATTGCCGGCTTTTGAAACTAACATTAGTTCAAAACATATCGAAAGTTGTTTTGAATTGGATCGTAGATCCAATAGATTTCGGTTTTACAAGAAAATTTACGATTCAAAAACATTTTTAAGTTAAAAAGCAATGTTAATCTATTTTAATTTCTCCTAATTGAGAGCTGGTTTTGTTGATCGCTGTTCATTGTGTAACTCCTCAGAAAGGGAAAACCTTTTTCTTCCGGCTGAAGTTTCAGGCTCATTGGCAAGCATAGCGTACAGTACTAATTTCAGTTAATTATGGTTTTGGTTGAGATAAAAAAGTCAGTGTCACAAGCGGGATTCGAACCCACGACCTTCGGCTAAATACGCCGCTGCTGTACCACTTGAGCTATCGTGACTTCGATCCACTCCGACACTAACATACCATCTCAACCCGACCTTTTTGCCATTTTTTATCTCAACCAAAACCATTATTAATTGAAAAGAATTTATTTGGTCAAGCGGGCCACGAAATCTAATCAAACTAATTTCAGTATTGAAAGCATGAAGTTTAAAGACAGCTTGCAATATCTGATTTTCACTATCTAACGGATGGAATCCAGCTCGAAAACATTCTGTAGATACCATTATATTTCGTGTTCCGATAATAAATAAATTCTTTCGATTAATTGATTATTATTCAATTAATTGAAAAATGGCAAAAAAAGAGGGAAAAATCAATAGGTAGGTAGAAATGGGAAGTTGGTGCCCGAGTGGATCGAAGTCACGATAGCTCAAGCGGTAGAGCAGCGGCGTATTTAGCCGAAGGTCGTGGTTCGAATCCCGCTCGTCACACTGACTTTTTTATCTCAACCAATACCTTACATAAAGATTGTGTAGATAGTTCGTCATACCTTTGGTCAAAATTGAGAGCATAATTATATAGGATAACTTTCCGTTTCCCCTATTCATTTATCTTTATAGCTTTATAGCTTTATAATGAGCAATCATTTTCCTTTGAATATTCGAAAATAAACCTTTCCAGGTAGTAATATTGTCAAAGTGTAATTTACAATGGGTGTTGCAAACACTTGCCAGAGATTGAACTGTCTTGAACCACCAACCTTATGCTTAATAGTTTCGAGAGCGAGCCAAGCTCCAAAACTTTTAATAGGTCATCTAATTAAATTGTCGCGGACCAAACATGCATTGGCTTAATATAGGAGGCAGACGGTGTCCACCGTAGGTATTCTCAGAATCTATTTTTAGGAAGAAGCGATAAACTTTTCCACCTATTCGAAAAATATGCAGCCACAACTGTGCAAAACAAAGTTCGAGTAGCTGATTTGAATACCACGAAATTTTGTTGTTTTTGAATATAGGGGGGTCCGGATTACGCTTATAGCATTTTTAACAGAATCAATTTTCTCATCAAAATGCGTATTTAATTAGAGTTTTGGAGTAAGCGTTAAGCCAAGGTGTATTTGTTAACAATCTCTATCTATTGGTTTGTAAGAACCACTTTCCATTTTTTTTCTCTCATTACTGAAAATAATTATTTTAGTTTTGTCGCAGTTTAGAGTTACGTTCCATACCTTAAGATTCTGTTCAATATGATTAAGCATCCTTTAATGCAACGGAATTTTAATTTTAGTAATCTGCACTCTCACCATCGAGAAATTCTGCAAGGTCGTTAAAAATAAAGGAAATAATTATTATTTGGAGATCGTGAGATACGGTCGGGTGTGACGTTGGTTTTAGAAAAACAATTTCTTCATCGTGCCAACGTTTCGATCTTTATTAAGATCATCTTCAGGGCTCAAAGTGTTTGTTTTCTGCGTAGATGTGTCATTATTTGGTGTCGTTTTGAGAGTGCCCCCCCCCAAAAAAAAAAAAAATTGAACTGAGCCAAGCTGTTTTAACACCCATTCCAATTGTGCAGTGGGGGTTTCTTTTTAATCTTTACTCCATACAAATCTAGAAGTGTTAGACAGTAAGGCATTTTTTATCCTCGAAGAAAGACCAAGATTAAATAATTTATGGATCAAGGCGTCACGATCGATCGTGTCGAAAGCAGCAGAAAGGTCTATAAAGAACGCATATGTGTTCTGCCTCTTTTGGTACAGTTGTAAATTAATTATGTTGTGAGAGTAAAATTTTGTCTACGGTACTGTATTATGGGCGGAAGTGAAATTCTCTCGAAACGCCCACTTTTAGCCCATCGACAGATTCTTTCGTAAAGAAAGCCTTCGGAAACCTTGCTAATAACGTTAATGCTGGCAACGTTAGAAGAATATCACGAAATTTAATAATAAATTGAACACTACTACTTTATAAAACAAAAGCGAAGGAAAAAACTTTAATTATTAATTTATTTTAATTTTATTTCTATATTGAGGAGACCAATAAGTGTTTGTTTTTGTTTTATGTATTTTATAAATATTTCATTTATTTTTGTTATATTTATCTTACATTTATTTTTATTTTTTTAAATATCCTTGGTTTTCAGGTGAATCCCGCCCGCCATTTCCAGGAAACGAGCAATCAATGCAGTATTAAAAACTTTTTATTAGTATTATCTTGTATATTTTTTGGGTAAATAACGTTCTTTGTTTGTTCATTCATTTTTTTTAAAAACAAAACTTACACATTTTCTTCTTTCTTCTGCGTTTCTTTCAATGATTTTGCAATGACATACCATTATAACTCAAAAATGTGTGGTGATTAGTGACCGTTATTCGATAATTATTCAGAAATCGTGAGATGGGGTCTGGTGTGATGTAGCCTTATACAAAAATGTCTTTTCTATACCGACTTCCTTCCCCACCCCTTCAAAATCCAACATATATAAACATAAAACGGCAATATCTCACTGTCACTGTCAACACGACACGCAAGAATGGCAAAATTACACAGAAGACAAACACTAAGTGAGTAGAAATACTTTGATTGAATATAAAAAAATATATTTTGCATTGTATAAATTCACTTTTTTCCACATACCAAATGTATTTGTTAAATATAAACAATGTTTGTAAATCCCAGGCCCTGAAAATGATCTTAATAAAGATCGAAACGTTGGCACGATAAAGAAAATGTTTTTCTCAAACCTACAGCACACCAGACCGCATCTCACGATTTCTGAATAAATAACTCAAAAAGTTAACCGTATAAGTCTACAAAATAAACTCAGTCATTTCAATATTTGACTAATAAGTCAGGAAGCATTTATTTTATACTGATTGTGTATTTAACTTTTGAGGAATTATGAAATAAAGAAAAGAAAGAAAAATTCGGTATTAAAAATAACACTGAAATCTTATCCTTCTAAATAATTTTACTTGTGATTGTATATTAAATTCGGGTCTCCTTTGAAAATTTGAATTGAAAATTAAATGGATTTACATTTCCCAGAGTTAATCACCAATCTATTCAAGTAACACCAATTTTTGAATAAATTCATATATTCGTGTATAAAATGGCTTTCAATTTTTTCGCACTTTGTAGTAGACCGTCCTTTAAAACAAAGCCGTTTTGGTCATTTGACATAAATTTTCTGAAAATTGTGGAAAACTAATCGGATAGTATGAAATCCATTACATTTCTAATAATAGAGAATTTACTTATAAATATGAAGTTCCTGTAAACGTTCATCTTTACATTCTTGTGAACTAGAGTTACGTAGAATAGCTTCCATTTATTAGTAAATACCCCCAATACTCGTTGAGCACTTAAATAAAGAGTGAGGATCCGATTCAGGAAATTACGACAATTCGTTAGAAACAATTCCGAAATGCCATCAGGCCCTGTCTAAACATTAGAGGTTGAATGACCCCTAAGTCCGTATCAGAAAAAATCTTGTGAGTAGTATTTTTGTATTACTTATTAATTATTATTTCGAGATCGTGAGATGCGGTCTGATGTGACGTAGGTTTAAAAAAAATTTCTTTATCGTGCCAACGTTTCGATCTTGACTGAGATCATCTTCAGGGATCATACTTTTCTGTGTAGATGTGTCAAAATTGTGTGTCTCACAACAGACGCAACACGACAGACAAGAATGACACATCTTCAAGGAAAGCAAACACTTTGAGCCCTGAAGATGATCTCAATAAAGATCGAAACGTTGGCAGGATAAAAAAAATATTTGTCTAAAATCTACGTCACACCAGACAACATTTCATGGTCTCCAAATAATCATTAAACGGTCATTAAATACTACACATAAATTTGTATTGTTTTGTCAATGACCGGCATATTTCAATGATAATTTCCATTATTAAGTTTTTCCTGTCTTTGTTTTAAGGATAGGGCATTTAAAGAGGTCGATTCTTATTTCTATTTTAATTTTTCGAAGGAGAGAATGCTTTACATTGTTTCATAAAATTTCTCTCTCTCACTCTCTCTCTCTCTCTCTCTCTCTCTCTCTCACACTCACTCAATTATCCCCACTCAATTTATTGAGAAGGCTATTTTCTTAATTCTGATTATAACTAAATTATTTTAAACAAAGAAAACTAGGCTAAGCCGTTGAATTTCTTTGGTCTCACCGAAATGTAGTCACTTGCGCCATTTGTCATTGGAGTCTCACAAACCTCCTCAATCTTCAGCCAGTGTGGACGTCTCTAGGGCAATTTCGCTTCAATCTCCCTGGAGAATTTTCCGGTAGGTTTGGAAGTGATAACCGTCATACTGATAAATTATTGTGTATGTTAAGAAAATGATGAAACTTTTATAGCTGGTTTTGATGAATTCATAGAGAAACGGGATGTGTAGGTCGTTATGAATAGTGTAATTTGAAACATAAAAAGGAGCTCAATTCGAATTTGAGAATTTTAGACTGAATTGATTGGAGGCTTCAGAAATAAAAATTTTTGGTTGAGCCCCCACTTTACAACCGCACTCCCAGAGAAGTTATATCTTGTTTTCTAAATGAAAAGTTTTTCTCTTACTCTTTTATCCATGAAAATTCCATGATAACTCAAAAGGTCATAGGAATGAATCGATCGTCTAGATATTACCAATTTGCTGAGGGTCAGGGAAGCTGTCACAAAGAAGTGAGAATTGTAAACAAATAGTGGCATAGAAGTTACAATACTCACTTCTTTGTGAATGCATCCCAGATCAATTCATTGACAGACAAATTGATTCCATTTATACTCACTGTAGGACAGATGATTTTACGTAAGGTAAAATGTATTTGTATGCTTATCCCTAGGTTTATCTTCATTCTTCGCTTTGTGAACCACACTGTTAAATTATTCAGGTCTTGTAAGTATTGGGTGTTAATTGGGGGATCCGAATTATGTGAAAGCGATGTATCATCAGCGAATGTATGTGCTGAAACGTTAACTGTAATATCTGAGGTGTATACGGAAAATAGGTATGGGCCAAATATGCTTCCCTGACGAACACCCGCCCTAATGCGTATATAAGGTGAGAATTCAGTTTTTAATTTTTCAATTTATTTATGAAATTTATATCAATTTTTAGTTTTGAGGGTTCTCGTAATTCACAAAATGTTTCATATGCCGATAAGCTTTATAATTTTTGTGAGCAATATTTTTAAAAAATTAGTTTAATAGTCTTCGTATCATACCAAAGGAGAGGAGTTGTAGACACTTTTTAAGGGAAGAAAGAAGTAATCGCTATTTGAACGGCTTTAAAAAAATTACAAGGGATTCATTCAACATCAAAAGGGGTCGACGGAGGGGCTCTTGCGAGTCAAGAGCACGACCGGTAGATGGCCCTCAGAGAACCTGAGCAGGAGACGAGGGATCTTCCTCACCCGACTGAGGATTGGCCATAAGCGGTTGACACGGGCACCGGCAATTTTGGGCCAAAGCTCGCGCAGGTGCTCCTTATGCAGAGAAAGGTAGCTCGACGTGTCCCACATAATAGAGGGGTGTCATGCCTTGGCTCCATACAGAGAGCGTGTAGGCATGCCGCCGGATAAGAAGAGTTCTCGAACACAGTAGCGAGTTTCAGAGTCCCCTGTTCTGCTTTTTAGGGGAAACTGTTTTTTTTTTTATTGTATATAATATGTCTTATGTGTTGTGTCTATATGTTTTGTCGGAGTGCATGTATTTATTAGCGTGAATGGCGAGGGGTGAGGGTGAAATATAACGCCATCATCGCTCCTCGAACGTTGAGATATTTATAAAAGTACTCCATCGACCCCAATCTAGATTAGTTTGATTATAGGTCGGTGGAGGAATATCAAGTACTCCACCGACCAAACGGAATGAGTGTATTGTATGGATGTATTTATGTGTATGAATGTAGTGTTTGAAAGGGTAAATAGAATATAGACATAGTTGGGGGCTGAAATGACCTAGATTTCGGAAGCCCCGGTCAAAAAAAAAAAACATCAAAAATTATATCGTCCTGTTCAATGAGGTTAAGAAATTAATAAACTGCAAAATTCTGAATTATGAAACTATAAAATTGCTCACGAGGAACAGTTATTATTGTAGTTAACATTTGTTTGCACAAATTTATCCATTTTCGCCCAAAAAAATGAAATAAGGAATTTCTGGTTAGATAGACTAACTTTCAAAGTATTTATTTATTATTTACTATTTCTTATTTATATTTACTTAACTTTTGTGTAATTTATTTAAGCCGAATATTTATTCATTTCCTATGTTTTAGTATGTTTCTTTGCAGTTATCTTGCACTGACCATTTTTCTCATCTACAAACAAAGTAAGATATTTTTAGTATTGATTTTTTAACATTGCTCGGATATTAAACATCTAATAAAATTGTTCGCGTTAATGTAGTTGACTCTCGTTTCATTTCAGTGATCGTTTTTTGATGAAGTCATTCTCAGAAGTGATTAATCTTTGTCTATTTTGTTTTCCTCATGAACGGACTGTTACATTACACGTAATTCACCGTCCTTGAGCTTTTATCGGAACTAAGATGAACACAAGTTTGTTTGAACGAGAAAATACAATTCTTCGTAATTATGAGGGGGCGGCCCACAAGCTACAATTTTTCAAGTTATATTTAAAACCTTGTGAGTTATTTTTAACCCTTGTTCAAACACAGCATTTTGAGGCAGGTATATTTATATCCTTTTCTAAAACTAAACAGGATCAAAAGCTGGTTTTCTTGTATTCCTTGCAAAAAACAATAAAGCCTAACCGAACTGATTTTCCAAAGTAAGGGTGTGTAACAAAACACAATTTCTTAATTTAAATACACACAAGGTTCCAAATTGAAAAATGTATCGATTCTATTTGTATACTACGCTGTATTAATCTGCAACCGTTTTGGTAAAATTAATTAAAAATATGCAGATGATAATCATGAAATCCGATAAAGAAAATAGTTTAAAAATATTCAATATTTATTAATTATCACTGTCAATCTATATTTCTTTCAGTATTCAGTAATAATTTAGAAGTACGTGTTCACTTAGAAATATCCTCTCAAAACCGAAAGACAAGATTAGTGACTTGTCAAAATGTGGGCTTACAGACTTAATCGTAATGATTGCGATGTTAAATATATCGGTCAAAGCGGCAGAAAAATTAAAACGTGAGTTAAGTACTTGCCTAAATTGAACAAATTTTCCGAATTTACAGACCATTTAAACCGGGGCTTCTAAAACTGTGGTCCGCCGACCCTCCGGTTTTTTTTAAATTAATAATTACAAAAATTAATCTAGAATCAATATATAAAATTAAAAAACTAATAACAATGAGTACTGAAAACGAAAGTTTTTTTTATAATGTAGCAGCAGTCACTGTGTTCTCCCCAGACATGCTTTAGCTATGAAACAAATGCCAGCCTCTTTCAAAAAAGATTTACATGAATCTGTGCAAATTGTTAATTATATAAAGTCGCGGTCATTATATCAAGTCTTTTCACAATTTTCGATATGGAAAGAATTCCCTGCTTCACCATATAGAAGTGAGGTGGCCGTCTCGTGGGAAAGCACTTTCAAGATTACAGGAATTACGTTCTGAAGTCTTGTCTTGTTGATGGACCACAATGTCAAATTGGCCAACATTTTCAGTGATGAGAAATGACAATGTATTCTGTCGTATTTATTGGATACTTTCTTTAAAATGAATGAGATGAGCTTTTCTTTGCATAGGAAGAGTATCACAACTTTAGATTCTAATGAGAAAAAATTCCCAGGCCCTGAAGACGATCTCAATAAAGATCGAAACGTTGGCACGATAAAGAAAATGTTTTTCTGAAAACTACATCACACCAGACAGCATCTAACGATTTCTGAATAATTATCGACTAACGGTCACTAATCACCACACATTGCTAATGAGAAAGTTCACGCCTTCGAAAGAAACATCCAGTTTTGGGTTGATATGTTAAGATTGTAGAGTAAAGTATTGTCCTGTGTTAAATGATTTTTTACAAGAAAACAAACTGGGGCTTGCAAACGGCACGTGATGAAATATGTTAAGATGTTCGAGGTTTGAAGATGTCATTTGGGCACAATTTCCCAACTGCTCAAGATACAGTGTCGCAAGACCATGAATGGGGTGGTCGAACCGTTTTCAATTTCGACAAAGCCAACCAGTGAATTGAACTGAATATGAACTTCAAGTGAATACCAATTTTTCATAGGCACTTAAAACTCCACCTTGAAATTTTCGATTCCGATAATTACTTTATTTTTGACTTTTAAAAACAAAATATTCAACCGCTCGTTGAAAAAGGAAAACGTGTTCTTTCATTTTTCACAACTTACCTATCCGAATCTGGATTTTCTATCTACACAGCCACGAAAACTAAATACTGAAGCTGTAAAGATGCTGAAACCGACATCCGTCACAAGCTATCATAAATTAAGCCCAACATATTCAAATTGTGCATACTAAAACAACTGCACTCTTCCAATTAATTCATTATTCATTAATGTTCAAATATGTGTGGTGTTTAGTGACCGTTAGCCAATGATTATTTTGAGATCGTGAGATGCGGTCTGGTGTGGCGTAGGTTTTAGAAAAACATTTTCTTTGTCGTGCCAATGTTTCGATATTTATTGAGATCATCTTCAGGGCTCAAAGTATTTTTTTTCTGTGTAGGTGTGTCATCATTGTGTGTCGTGTTGAGAGTGTTGTGAGACATACAATACTGACTTATTTACACAGAAAAAAAAAACTTTGAGCCCTGAAGATGATCCGAATAAAGATCGAAACGTTGGCACGATAAAGAAAATGCTTTTCTAAAACCTACATCACACCAGACCGCATCTCACGATCTCAAAATAATGTTCCAATTATTACTTTTGAATTTGGCTCGAGTTTCAAATACCTATTGATTCCGTTCTGTCCAATTTGATTTTTGTGTACCGGATTTTGTAAAGTTACGTAAATCTAACGGTTTTTTTTTTCATAGTGAAAATCACCTCCATCTCCTAAGTAGGAATGGACTGGCTAATTTACAAAGGTTTAATATACTACCTACTTATACTATAAGTACCTAATTTTAAATACTTGAATGCGAGGGGTCCGCCCTGGATTTTATTCTGTGAAAAAGGTCCACTGGCTAAAAAGTTTCGGAAGCCTTGATCTAAATAAAATAAAACACAATTTCAATTTAAATTTAAATAAAACTGTGTTGAAAATTTGAAATATGAAATTAAATGGGGAGAAAAAATCATAAATAAGAGTAGATTTTGATCTATCACCTATTATAAACATGTACCTAAATATTTTATATACAAATTAATCACTAATTAACTTATTTTCTTATAGTATTTATTAAGATAATATTTAGCTGTGATGTAATTCACGTTTTGTGCAGATTCGCGTTGGCCGGCGATCGGCGTGTTTACTATTACAATTCATGTTGAGAGACGTGTTTGTAACCCCTTTAACCTGATGATGAGCGTTTAATGCTTGAAATCCAAATCGTTTACAATAAATCTGTGAGTAGAACCATCATTTACAAAAAGGGAATCTACATACGCTCCCTAGATTTATCATTTCTACTCACTTTCCTTTCGCCCTTATCTTTCTTTGTTGTATTCTTCACCCATATTTTTTCCTTGATAGTTGTAGGAAAGAGTATTTCATAGGATGAGAAATATGGGTTCCAAATGAGACGGAGTCAGATCTTAAAAAAGGTTGAATTTTATTGTATTAAATCCGCTCTCATGAGATAATGTCGGTTCACTTGGATTGAATGGAAATGAGAGACAAAAATATGGGCTGCAATTTTTTTTTTTTTTTTACACTACCCCTCCCCCTCTAATAAATCCATCTTACAGAACATTTTTTCAACGAAAGTAACATTGTACTATTTTGTTGCATTTTTTTTCTATCATTGTAAAAAGCGTTTATACTTTACTTCGTAGTGTCTTAGAACGTAATTACTGCGCCAACTAATTCTGTTTAAATGTTCAAATTTCATTTAGTGAACAATTTGATTAGTTAAGCCGGCATGCTGTTCGGTACATTATCACTTTAGATTGGATTTGAGATTAGGTTGGTGTAGTGATGGTGAGAGTGCCGTTGCCAGAGGAACGGTGGCTTGAACTTACGACGTGACTAGTTGACTTTTTATCTGTAACTGAATTAAAAAATTACAGCTTTCTTGTAATGATTAATTAATTTCTTTACATTTGGCTTCGTTTTGCCGATTTTTTGGTATTTTGAAATCATCTGTTTAATGACTTTTAAATGTACAGGTAATATTTTTTGCCCGAAACTGTTCTAGGCATTTTGAAAAGAGGACTTAGAGCGTGTAAGCTAGTACAATAAAGCTTTAGACAAGAATAATTGCCAACTGTTTGGAGAAATTTATTTAGAAATCGTGAGATGCTGTCTGGTCTGATGTANTATGGAAATGTATGCTGGTTTGTTTGTATTCGACAGATTTTATGTAGTATTATTAGTAATAGTAGATGGTGTTAGTGTTGAGTTGTAATTGTTGATTATTCTGTTATGTGTTTAGGGTAGAGATTGTTATGGAGGATCTGTTTGTATATATTTATGTTTCTGTGGTGGAAGGGTTCATGGCTTAAGGTAATCATTCTGTGAAGTAACCCTTTGGCCGTGTTTATTATTGTATGAAGAGGGTGGTGAGATATAAAGTTGAGATAGCGATCTGTGTTTCTTGGTTTTTGATACCAATCTGTGATTAATTTGCCATCTGGTTGTTTTATTACGAGTGTATCTAAAAATGGTATTTTTTGTTGTTTTCGATTTCATGTGTAAATTTTAGGCGTGGGTGAAAAAAAAATTAACGAGTAAAGCACACTTGAATTGGGACGACTAACGCACTCACATTTCTTGAAGGAAAGTAATTCGCCCGGATGTGGAAAACACCGCACCTATCTCTCGAGTTGCATGCCATGTTTCTAATAAAGGTTTTATGTTAGACGTCGACCTCAAGAGAAAAACTTATTTTCTAATCTCGTCATACCATCCTTCACGAAAAGCCGTATCAAGTAGAGCTACGATTTTTTACTTAATTTTTCTTTATTTAGATAAAATCACATAAAACAAAAAAAATCGTTTATCTTGTAGTTATTTCGAATTGATTGCACGAAGGTACACGGTTCGTAGATGGCTAAATTGCATTACGTTAAAAAAAAACTGGGTCTGGAATGTGGAATCATCAGATAAGGGGCAGTAATGTTCCATTACCATACCTACTTGGACTGGCCATTATGCCATTGGTACAATATTAGCTGTTTCTTTAAATAAAATAATAAAATCCGGCCAATATGGATTTATTGACCCGTTGTGAGTCCACAAGGACAAAATAGAAAGAGGTAAGGAATTTGAGGCCCATCCTGAAGCTATCGATGTTCCATTGTTTTATCCGAACGCGGTTTTATTTCCTTCCGAGTGTGACATTTCACGCTCAAAACACACAACCATCTCAAAAGAGTCTCTACTTTTTAATAAACAATTGGTCTGAATTTATTCCAACATGTGAAAATTTGGCATAGCAATTCAATCCTATTCGTATTTTATTCAAGGTTTATTTTCGCTAGGATGGGTAGGGAGAACTATTTAATAATACATTGATGTTTTTAAAAAGCATTGATCATAAAGATAAAAAAAAAAAATTTCTAAACACACCAGACACATGGCACCAGACACCTCTCACGATCTTTAAATAATCATATTAAATACAATGGCAATTTATGATCACTTCCATATTATATTACTTGAAAAGACGTTAAAAAATGTTAAATATATCCATGTTTTTATCGATATTCGAAGCCATCATTAAAATTATGGAAACCGGCGAAGGGATTAGGGTCTGGGAGTTCGAAAAAGATAATTTTTACTATTTCTGTTCACCTTTTTCATTTTAATTGTTAAGTTGTTGCTTGTTCTTTACTCGTCGATGTGGTACCATAGCGACGACGGGTGGTAGAATGTGGTTAAGGCACGAGGCCCTGAAAAGGTGCACCTCGTGTCCTCATCCACGTCCCTTTCTCAATCCAGGTTCCTTCATTGTATCCTGTGACCCCTCCCAACCCTTGGTTACAAGGGGGATGTCCGGGCGCAAAATAATGGTGTAGCCCAGAGGGCGTGACAACCTCTCTGAAGCACAAGCTGTACTCGTGTCGGCCTTGGGTCGGCATGGGCGGCGGGTGCCTTATCAGAGGCACACGAGGGTTAGGGTACCAGATCCTGTCTGCACAGACGGGGGAGGGTGCATAATCATCTGTACTACGGGGTAACAGATATGTTCCAAAATCCAGCCCCTGGTTACACTGGGAATGGATTCGTAGTGGTACGTGGTGACGCCCCTGGCGGGAACTTGGAGAAGAGGCTGTTTCTACCTGTGACCTTCGCACGAAACTTGCGTATGACCACCGTTATACGCCCGGCCTCACGGGATACGGCGGATCGGACGGCAGCGTATAAGCGTTGAGGCCGCTATGATTATGCTGAAAAGTCCCTCGAATGAGTGAGTAGTGGCAGACGGGAACGGGTAGTGAATCGGTTGCTCCTACTCGAGTTTACTTTGCACGTAGGTGTAGGCTGAGCTCGATTGGAGGGTTTTACCGTAGGCGGTCTACTCTAGGGCGTGGTTAGCAATTCTACTTTAAACAAAACTGCGGCCGGAGCGGATCCGGTAGTTTCTACGCTGAGGAAGCCCCAATAATGTGGGAAGTAGAGTGGCCTTCTTTATCTAGGGAGTGCGCAGGAGACCAGGGTGATGTATTTCGGCTTAGGTAGCCTTTGCGTGCAGCTCTGATGCTTAATGCAGGCGCGACCACTCGGAATGGGGAAGCGGGGAGCGAGGTTGTCTTGGCCCTTCGGGGCTGATCTGCCTTTATACCAATGCTGTGGCAGTAACACCATTGTGTCGTATGTGGAGGTGCGTCAGCCCTTTTCTTGAAAATCAAAACGCCCGATAAGGCCGAACCTAGCCTAGTGCGAACGTTGAAGATCCACATTGTCCTTTTTAGGACGACCGAGTATCCGGGAAAGCATGTTCTTTACTCGATGAATCCTTGTGTGTTTATTCACAATTCTCGGTGTTTTAGTTTTGGCTTTAAGTTGTAAGTAAAAAGATTAATACGTAATGTACTTAAATGTCTTTATTTAAAATAAATAATTTTTTAAATGAATTTTACTTTTTTTCGTAACTTCCTTCTAAAAATGAAAAAATTATCTGGCTCTTAGTATAATAATAAACAAAACTAGTACAAAAAAATGATTAGATAGCCCAACCAAATAAAAACATTGATGATAACCAAACATCGATGTTTTTGCACCGATGTTTTTTTTCATCGAGGATTTATTCGAATCAGTACCGATGTCAAAAAACGATTCGATGGGTTCGATACCCATCCGTAATTGTCAGTCATCAAGTTAGACATTATTTAAGGTCGAAGTAGACAAATGAAATCGTTTATTTTTGTTGTTATCAAACAAAATATTTTTTTGTGATAATTCGGAGATGGCGAGGTGCGGTTTGTTGTGACGTTTTTAGAAAAAAATTTCTTTATCGTGCCAACTTTTCGATCTTTATTCAGATCATCTTAAGAGCCTGGAATTTGTAAACAATGTTTAAATTTTACAAATAGATGTATGATGTGAAAAAATGAATTTATACAATGCTAGAAATTTTAGATAAAAAATGAATTTATACAACGCTAGAAAAAAAAATTTGATTAAAAAAATGAATTTATACAATGCTAGAAAAAGTTTTGATTAAAAAAATGAATCTATACAATGCTAGAAAATTTTAGATAAAAAAAGGATTTATACAATGCTAGAAAAATTAATCAATTTTTTTTAATTAAAAAAATTCTAGCATTGTATAAATTCGTTTTTTTAATCTAAAATTTCTAATATTGATCGTGTAGAATTTGTTCATAGAATCCCATGTTCTTCGTTCTTCTCGTGAAGTCGTCACCACACATTTCTAATATTGTATAAATTCATTTTTTCACATCCTACAAGTATTTGTAAAATTTAAACAATGTTTATAAATCGCAGGCCCTGAAGATGATCTCACTAAAGATTGAAACGTTGGCACGATAAAGAAAATGTTTTCTAAAACCTACGTCACACCAGACCGCACCTCACGATCTCCGAATAATCATTGACTAATGGCCACAAAACACCACACATTTTTTTTTATCTTTGTGGTATAAATATAATCCGATTTTTATAAATGTTCATATTGTTTTAATTTTAACATTGGCAAATCAAGACAGTTTGAATTACAACGAATTAGCAGGCTGTCCTGCTACAGTTTAATAAAACAATATTAAGCATAAATTACATTAGCTTGCGTTAAAATATTCAGCGATAAACAAAAATAAAAAGAAATTCTGCTTTTTACATTTACTCACCTCTCTCTCAACCCCATTCTAAATATTAAATTATGCACAATAATTACATACAGATCTATTCCGGGAGGTCTAATTGCTTCCCAATAACAATAAGGGTTTCCCTTCATTTAGATAAATTTTGTACGAGGCACATTTTCAACCGGAGCATTCCAATGCTTTAGAACTAAATTAAAAATCCATTCAATATATTAATTATGCTCAGTAATTGTACAGACCCTTATGGTGGCACACACATTAACGGGTCACAATAACAATTTTGGGTTTCTCATTATTGAGACAAAAACCAATTGAGGATAAATTAAAGTACATGTATATTATTCCTTTGCGTGGAATTAATTTAGTTTTGTTATTTGCACGTTTTCCTTAAAGAAAACTCGAATATTCTAATGTAAATATCTCCTTGGAGGAAAGATTTCGATGTAATTTTCTTTGTTTTCTTTTGTTTTTTCAATGTAAACGTTTAAAAATGAAAAGAAAACGAGTATGCTGAGGAAATTTCATAAATTCAAGTCAATTTCTACAAAAGCATTTTGGTTATCCACACAGGTATACACGTTTTGATGATTTGTGAAGCTTTATCATGTGGGAAAAAAATTGAACATTTGATTCCAGATTATCTTTTAATCCGTCGAATTCCACCATAACAATCCGCTGTGGTGATGTTTATTAAAGTCCAAACAATTTCATATAAGATTAAAATTAATAGCAAAAAAATCAGTAACAATTGTTGATGTTGATTGCTGTGAGAAAATCTAAATGTGTAATTAAACGTGACTGGTATTTTGAAATAACGCTGCTGATTCGGGAGCATACAACTAATGTTGAAATTGGCAAAAGTCTTTAGTTGATATACGATTCGTTCGAACTGAATAACAAATTTGTAACGACCTGTTTAATCGCGTATATTAATGGCACACTGTAATTTTGAACATTGTGCATTAGATGAATCCAGGAAATGTTAACTGTGCATTTCACAATCTGATAAAACGAAAACAATAAATATTTTTGACTAGTTATTTATACAAAATCCCCTTTCACACCTTAGATCTGTTTCTCGCTAATTTTGAAAAACGCTGTTTAAATAAATGAGATAGATAACTAGGAAAGCTTTTTCGTCATGATGAAGTGGTAATTTCTTGATCAGCATGTTTTGAGAACATGACGGATATAGGCTATCAACGGGCGATAATGTGTTTTTCTCATCAAATTGGAAATAATTTTATCTCCAGAAAGGCTGCACTTCCTGAGGTAATGGAGTACTGTTGTCAATTTGAGGCATATCGCTAAGAAATGAAACAGATCTGTCGCTTTAACTTTTCAAAGAGAAAATTCTTGATGATCAGGTTCTTCATTATCCTAATGGATTCCAAATAACGTAATTCTCCTCTACTTTTTAGAAACCATTGAAATGCGTTTATTGGCTGAGACGGTAGTACCTTTGTGGTAGGTTTGTACCTTTCAATGAATAAAAACACAGATTCCGACTGACGGTATTAAACCAGGCAGTTTAGATTGGGGCAACCAATCCGAGATGTCTGGCGAACCGTTGCTTCACACGAATAAAAACGACTGTTTAAAAGCTTTCGTAGGTAAGTAGCAAAAAACATTCAAGAAACCATCTTTTAAACTTCTTCAACGTTTTGTACGCCTGGAAACCTTTAAAAAATGACCAGTAACAAGTGAGTTTACGCTCAGTTAAAGTGTAAAAATTTATCATTGAATGATACAATAGGAAAATGTACTGAAAAACAAAAAACTTGTCTTTTGTACTACAAAACGTACTTATTTTTATCTGTGGGGTGATTAGTGACCGTTAATCGATAATTATTCAGAAATCGTGAGATGCGGTCTATTGTAGACCAGACCGCATCTCACGATTTCTGAATACTTATTTTTATCGTTATATTAATTACAACGTGCTTATTTTAATGGAAAACAAAATATACCAGATCAGATATTGTTGAGTTTTAATCAAAATTATTTAATTTTGATGGTTTGAAAAAATTCATCAAAACGCCTGACAATGATTTAGTGATTGAATAAATTTAACTAACAGTTTATTACATGGTATTACTTTTAAAACGCATTCCATTTGGATCCATCCATCTTACCATAAGATCCATATTATCCAACTTAACCACAAAATCCTTGGATCAGTCCAAACTGTAGCTACATGCAGCGTACAAGTAAGGAAATATTAATATTTTCGATTAAAAATTAACCAACTTTGTATTTTATTCTCTCTCTCTCTCTCTCACTCATTCTCTCTCTCTCTCTCTCTCTCTCTCTCTCTCTCTCTCTCTCTCTCTCTCATTCTTGCTTTCAATATCATACGAAATTTCTCCCAATCTTTCCCACACTCCATCCGTACTCTGCCTCTCGATAAGGGAACATCAATTTAATAAGGGTGACTTATGTTAAACCAGCAAATCCGCTCAGTCTTGCGGAAGTGTAGCAGCTAGCGCCGTACGATGAGCACAACTGGATATTAACTGTTCAGTATATTACTCTATCTGTCTATCTGTCTGTCTATTTCACAATTTCTCCCATCATATACACCCACAATTACTTAACAAAAGTATTATTACATTTATAATAACCAAGTATATCATTCGCTATTGTGAAATGGATGCGGTGTGTTTTATCTTTCCGACTTTCCACGCGTTGTTTCATATTCAAATTTCCCAAAATACTTGTTTACATATACATTTGACTGATGGGGGTTTTGAATGGGCTTAGAATCTATTTTTTATTTATACATAATGTTATCAATGAAAATAGTATTGACCAACAGCGATTGATTATTGAATATTTTTACGAACAAACAGGAATAGAATGGAGGGATTTGTAGTTATTTTATATTTCTTTATTCTTGCTCGGAAACTAATGTGGCTCTTAATTTATAATAACATGTTATTATAATTAAGTCTTTTAATTATTTATTTTATAATGCTAAATATAAAAGTGAGGAATCTCATACACACTTTTTTTCACTTGGATTGATTGCTTACGAGAAATATAAATACAGGCTGCGATTTCTACAACTTACCGAGTGAAGCACACTTGAATTGGGACGACTAACGCACTCACATTTCTTGAAGGAAAGTAATTCGCCCGGATGTGGAAAACACCACAGCTATCTCTCGAGTAGCATGCCATGTTTCTAATAAAGGTTTTATGTTAGACGTCGACCTCAAGGGAAAAACTTATTTTCTAAACTCGTCTTACTATCCTTCACGAAAAGCTGTATCAACTAGAGCTACGATTTTTTTCTTAATTTTTCTTTATTTAGATAAAATCATATAAAACAAAAAAAACTCGTATATCTTGTAGTTATTTCGAATTGATTGCACGAAGGTATACGGATCGTAGATGGGCAAATTACAATATATTTTTTTTTTTAAACTGGGTCTGGAATGTGGAATCATCAGATAAGGGGCAATAATGTTCTATTACCGTAGTGCCTGCTTGGACTGCCATTATGCCATTTATAAAATATTAGGTTTTTCTTTACATAAAATAACAATCCGGCCAATATGGATTTGTTGACTGGTTGTGAGTCCACAAAGACAAATTGGAAAAGCTAAGGAAGCTATCGATGATCCACTTTTTTATCGTTCGCACCCTCTCTTTCTCTTTCTCTCTCTCAAACACTCACTCTTTCAACATTTCAGCCCGAGGTTTTTCATCATATGTTTTTCGTGGAAATTTTAATCTTATCGCATTTTTACAGTTTTAATTGTTTTACAGGTGTAAAAACGAATTAAAAGTGAAAAAAAAAACTTTTTCAGCCAATATATTTCCTTTTAATTTTTCCTCATGTTTACCAACATTACCCTCACGCAGGTTAATCACTCTCTTTGTTAGAGCATTATTTTAAAAGGAGACTTGCACAAAGTTTATTTATTAGCAAGTAATGAAAAAATTATAATTTCCATTAGAAAAGAACAGCGTCTTCTCTGTCTCTATCTCTCTCTCCAGCTACCCATCTTTCTCTCTCCTTTACTATTTATTTTTCACTAAACTAGAGTGACTGTTGAAAGTGTCTCTCGTTTTTTTTGTTTTGTTTTTTCCGACACTCCTCTCCCCCTCATTTTTTCAACGAAAGTAACATTACTATTTTGTTGTTTTTTTCTATCATTGTAAAAAGCGTTTATACTTTACTTCGTAGTGTCTTAGAACGTAAATACTGCGNATGCTGGTTTGTTTGTATTCGACAGATTTTATGTAGTATTATTAGTAATAGTAGATGGTGTTAGTGTTGAGTTGTAATTGTTGATTATTCTGTTAATTGTGTGTTTAGGGTAGAGATTGTTATGGAGGATCTGTTTTTTTATCTTCATGATTTTGTGGTGGAAGGATTCATGGCTTAAGGTAATCATTCTGTGAAGTAACCCTTTGGCCGTGTTTATTATTGTATGAAGAGGATGGTGAGACGTAAAGTTGAGGTAGCGATCTGTATTTCTTAGTTTTGGATACCAATCTGTGATTAATATACAAAAATGTCTTTTCTATACCGACATCCTTCCCCACTCCTTCAAAATCCAACGTATATAAACACAAAATAGCAAAATCTCACTGGCACTCTCGACACGACACGCAAGAATGACACAATTACACAGAAGACAAACACTTTGAGTGAGTAGAAGTACTTTGATTGAATATATAAAAACATAAATTTTGCCTTGTATAAATTCACTTTTCCACATCCAAAATGTAATTGTAATATGTAAACAATGTTTGTAAATCCCAGGCCCTGAAGATGATCTCAATAAAGATCGAAATGTTGGCACGATAACGAAAATGTTTTTCTGAAGCCTACATCAGACCAGACAGCATCTCACGATTTCTCAATAAATATCGATTAACGGTCACCAATCACCACACATGTTTGGAGAAATTTTGAAGCACGGAACGTTATGAACTTTTAAGTCACGGAGAAAGCTGAGAAGAAATGTTGGCTGTTGATCTCAACTAAAACTCTCCTTGAAAGCTAACACTATTCAACTTAAAAAAACTGTTTCTGCTTTTCCTATAATATTTAAACTGTACAAGACTGTCAATTCTCTTAGACTTCTGTAGTATTAAAAGAATTAAAGAAAAAAAATTAAACTGCTCTGACAACAATGGGAATTTCCACTCTTAAACATGGAAGCGAAAATTTCCGTTTTTTCCGCCTCACTCAAACTTAACGCCTTTCCTCGTTGCTTTACTACTCCTGCGGGACGAATTTGGTACTATTGTTGTCGGGCATATATCAGGCTTTTTCTCTCTTTTACGTTGAGGAAATAAAACTAGAGGTCCATGGAGTTTATTCTAGGTGTCTTGTCTATTGCTTGATTTAATTCATTACATTTCATTGGTACTACTTTAACGGCAATGGTCTAATTTTATAAAAATTAAGGACATTTACAAATTCGCTTTGTGCCTGCTTTAAAATTATGTGATATTTAATATGACATTTAAAAAAAATTCAGATGGTGTTGTAATTTGAACGAGAAAAAATTTGTAAATTATTATTTACATTTATTTAAAGTACAGATAGAAAGTAGATTTTCACAATATTAAAAATGTACCGCATTACATCACAAATTTCGTTCATACATAATGTAATATGAAAATTTACGTCTTCCGCTTCCTGGAGATTGTGTACATTACCTTGGATAATGATCGTACACATGCATAATAGAAAGTAAAAATATGTTATTCTAATCTTGAACGAAACGAACAATTTGGGGGTATGCGATGAGCATAATTTGATCGTTTTCCACGGTCGTGATTTTATCTGCTATTTGAAGAGAATACACATTTACTGACAAAACGGGTCTCGACATGGGCAAGTTGGCTTCTGTTACATCTCATTAAATTACCGTTCATTTGTTGCTAATTTCTCTGTCATTTTCCAAAATTTTCTCTTGTCATCTTCAATTAAACTTTACCACTAGTTGTAAAAGTAAAAACGAAAAAGCTCTTACCGTATTATGACCCCAGGGGAATTTCACAAAGTGCTTGTAATTAAATGTTAACGATCAAATTGGCTCGGTTTTCTATTAAACGGCTTTCAAAATCACCCTACCCTCCGTACAGAAACGTCAAGACCCCCTTAGTATTTCAAAGAAGATGTAATACATTCGAAAAAACGATTGATTTGTTAACAAATGTCCTTTCAAAAGATATAACGAAATCGGAGGAATTTAATAATAGAAATGTTACACGGAAAACTTCATCGCACATGCCAACGCTATTAAATCACATAGTCATTTCCGTTTTCTGACTTCTTCATTGTAGATCTAAAATAGATTCTACTCTGTAACATCCAGATTTTACTTTTCAGATTTTAATTTTCTTTCGCCCAACTGCAGGCGGTGCTTGGCTCGATTAAAAATTAATAAGCCCAGCTACGTCCGAGTGTAAATGCTTTAACTGTGATCCTGGGAGCTTTGTAACATTGGTGAATTTTTTAACATCTTTTATGTCATATTTTTAATAAACATTAATATTTTTATTACAAAAGCAAGAAACGATCGAATTCGCCATCTTTTCAATATAGTTTGTATTATTATTTAGAAATCGAGAGATGAGGTCTGGTGGGATGTAAGTTTAGAAAAATATTTTCTTTATCGTGCCAACGTTTCAATCTTTATTGAGATCATCTTCAGGGCCTGGGATTTATAAACATTGTTCAAATTAGACAAATACATGTAAGAAGTGAATATTAATTTATACAATGATGTATACAGTATAGAAATTTTAAGTTTAATCAAAGTAATTGTACTCACTCAAAGGGTGTGTTTTCCCTGTATGCATGTCACCGTTGTGTGTCGTGTGTGTTGTAGTAGCTACGCTAATATCATAAATCAAATTTCATATCAATAACATACATATAACACCCAAAACATATAATACAACATATCAAGTAATGATTACACTTCGCACATCAAATGCATAATTTAAATCCCCAACAATTTATCTCTCCTTTCCATAATAATCCAACCTTTTTTTCCATTGTCGGTCCCTTTCACCTCAAAGAAGCCGACTCTTCACAGAAAAATGAATTTCTATCCCTATTTTCTTCCCCACTCCTTCAAAATCAAACATGTATAATCAAAAAAACCATTAACATCTCACTAACACTCTCAACACGATACACAACAGTGACACATCTACACAGAAAACACGCAATTTGCGTGAGTAGAAATACTTTGATTAAACCTACAATTTCTACATTGTATACATCATTGTATAAATTCATATTCACATCTTACATGTATTAGTCTTATTTAAACAATGTTTAAATTACAATAGCCAATTTACAAATGTAATAGTCGGAATGTTTACGATAAAACTGCACTGTATATCTTAAATGTTTGGCCATGGTCTTAAAATAATAAATAATTGACTTTACAGTATTTTATGTAAGAATGTAAAGTTGGAAAAAAGTTTAATAGCTTATGGAAGAATGTTACGAACTAGACAACAAATCGCCTGGAAGGTTTGCTATACAAACGAGAAATATATCGTAAAATTTGTGAAAACATTTTAAAAGGGAACTTTTTAAGTTTAAAAATAATTAAAAAAGGCCCATAAATAAATATCAGTACAAATTAATTAATAATTCGGCACATTATGAATTATTTCAATAGCATTTTATTTAGCCATTTGCAACTGATAAGTTTTCTTTATTATCAATTAAAAGTTGCTGAATTTATTCAGATGGAATAAATAATAAAGATCAAGGTTTGTACATAAAAAATAACGCCGTTAAAAACAATTTAATTAAATATTAAATTATAACAGACATGGATGGTTAATTAATCCATTACAAAAAAATGAACTGGAAATAAATAAAAAAAACAATATTAATTATTTAGTTTTATTGAGTGAAATTTAAGTTATTAAACTTAACCTAGAATAGTTTTTTGTAAGTAAACAAAGTTGCTATGTGGGCTTTTTAGTGACCGGTTGTCTAATAATTGGTTGAAGTCGTGCGGAGCGGTCAAAAATGGGGTTGTTTAGAAAAAACGTTTCGACCTTTATTCAAGTCATCTTCAGAGACCGGGTGAATTATAAAAGATACGTTGATGGGAAAAAATACAATACAGATATACCTAAATATAAATTTTGAAATAAGACTTTCATACTCACATAAACCGTGGTACTATCCTTGTGGTGTCATATTGGTTTGGGCGAAATTGTTGTGAAACACGGATTTGTATTCCGCTGTTTTTATATGATTGTGATTTTATTTAACGCAAAAGAAGTCAAGAATGGTGATATTCAGGACTGGATTGGCGATTCGAGGATATTCACTATTGGTAAGGAATCTGTGGTGTTTCGTGACCGTTAGCTAATGATTATTTGGAGATCGTGAGATGCGGTCGGGTGTGACGTAGGTTTCAGAAAAATATTTTCTTTGTCGTGCCAACGGTTCGATCTTTATTTAGGTCATCTACAGGGCCTGGGTATATAATTTAAACAATGTTGATAAATCCCAGCTCCTGAAAATGATCTGAATTAATATCGAATCGTTGGCACGATAAAGAAAATCTCTCACTCTCTCTCTATCTATCAATCTCTCTCTCTCTCTTTCTCTCTCTCTCCCTCTCTCTCTCTCTCCCTCTCTCTCTCTCTCCCTCTCTCTCTCTCTCCCCTCCCTCACACAATCCCTCTCCCTCTCCTTCTCTCTCATCCTCTCCCTCTCCCTCTCCTTCTCCCTCATCCTCTCCCTCTCCCTCTCCCTCTCCGTCTCTCTCACCCTCTCACTCCCTCTCCCTCNTCTATTTCTCTATCTATCTATCTATCTATTTATTTATCTATCTCTTATACTGTCTCTTTGTCACTTATTCCCACTCTTTTTATCGAGATGGCTAGTTAGTTGTTCTGTATATATATAAACTATTTTAATCAAATAGAACTAGGCTAAACCAGTGAATTCCTTTGGTAACACCAAAATATAATCACTTGCGCCGTATAATTTGGCCAATATTACGTAATAGTTTTTAATATAAATTTTTGTTACTATTCTCCAACTTTTACTCTCTATCCATTCATACTACTTGCTAATCAATTCATCATTATTAAACATTTATAATAAAGGGTGTGAACTAGGTTAACACGTATAGACGTTTGGTCTTGCCGAAGTGTAGCATCTGGCGCCGTAAAATCGGTACTTGTACAGTAAATAATACCCTTTAGAATAAACCATAATTCTTTGTTATGTCTCCTCTCTATTGCGCACCCACACATGCTGAAGAATATTTTTGTCAAAATAATATATTTATGTAGTAAAATGTTACTACATTTGTAGTGATCTAATGCTGAGTGCATACAAATAGTAAAACATTATTTTATATGCGACTAAGTGTTTTTTTATAAAACAAACACCTATCTATTATTTTGATTGCCCCAAGAAAACTGCAGTGCATTTACTACCTAAGTTAATTTCAGCGAGACTAGGCAAACGCACTATATTCCTATTTCAAATTAAAATTTTAAGTTTTTATTGTATGGTATTTATTGATGCACAAACTTTGAAAACGATTCTAATAAAAAATATATAAGATTGATGAATTTTACAGATCCTTTCGTTCATGTTTTTTTTCAACAATTGGTTGATTTCTCAACGTGAGAAACCGACTTTGACCAATAAAACAAAACAGTTATTGATCTGCTTAATATCCACCCAAATTAGTCAACTTGGGTGATGAGATTGATTTACGACGTGTCGTTTCGAATAATGGAAACCAACGAACGATACATATTTCAAAATGTGTGTTTATTGCCAAAACAGAACACCTAATATATGAGAATGCTTAGGTAGCTCTAACTCAGCTGTAAACAAAAATCTACTTCCTTGCCATTCAAAATGGAACACAGCAAAACATGTTGAACGAAATATAATCAATTTTTGATCAAAAGAAAAAAAAATTAGGATCTTCGGAAATTAAATTAAAGAGCTTCGACAATAAATCATTGTGTTAAAATGTGAGAACACGCAGGTAAAGCCAGAAGTCACCCAATTTAGGATTACCAATAAGCATAAACAAGAAACCTCTTTTACATCTTCAAAACTTGACGATACTGGATTTTAAATTAATGATTTGTTAAATCCATTAGCTTTCGTAGTCCGAATGACCAATTGACATCTTTCAATTACATAATGCAAGGTATTGCTTGAGAAAAAAAAACTCAGTGTCATGAGCGGGATTCGAACACACGAACTTCGGCTAAATACGCCGCTGCTCTACCACTTGAGCTAGCGTGAGTTCGATTATAGACGCTATTATAAGGACGACGTGAAAAAGAGACATTCTGGTATAAAGAATTAATACAATTACGTTTCTTTTCGATTGGCGTAGGGGATGCCGAATGGTAAAAAAAATTACATATATGTAATGTACATTACATTTTATTAGATGAGAGCTGAGAATACAGCCTAATTGCATTTTTATTAGCAAATCTCAGTTGCAAAATCAACTTTAATAAACTTTAAATAATTACTTAATGTGTGGTGTTTAGTGACTGTTAATTAATAATTATTTGGAGATTGTGAGATGCGGTCTCGTGTGATGTTTAGGAAAACAATTTTTTATTGTTTCGATCTTTATTGAGATCATCTTAAGTCTGGCACTATCAACACGACACACAAGAATACACATCTACACAGAAAACAAACACTTTGAGCCCTGAAGATGATCTCAATAAAGATCGAAACGTGTATAGAGATTAGTGACCGTTAATCGATAGTTATTCAGATATCGTGAGATGCGGTCGGGTGTGATGTAGGTTTCAGAAAAATAGGTTTGTTCGAATATAAAATATATTTTTCATTATATAAATTCACTTTTCCACATCCTAAATGTATTTGTTAAAGGTAAACATTGTTTGTAAATCCCAGGCCCTGAATATGATCTCAATAAAAGAGCGAAATGTTGGCACGATAAAGAAAATGCTTTTCTAAAACCTACGTTACACTAGACCGCATCTCACGATTTTCAAATAACAATCAATTCAATAAATCTTTTCTCATTATATAAACCAATCTGGTGACAATTCGAACTGTATTCCTCGTTAAGCACTCTTTCTCTATCCCATGATAATAAATGGTTTTCCTGTCACATTACAACATAATTCTTTTCATTTCTTATAACATTCGAATTATTTAATGGCCAAAAATCGTAGCCTGTATTCATTAAAATATTATTCAGTTGACATAACGAATTGTTAGAGTTTTTACTGCCAAGTAGTTTGTACATATTCTTTACGTTATATTCGAAAGATCTTCTTGCTAGATCTTCACTCTGTTATGGCAAATTTTTTTCTCACCACTCAATAATCCTTTGTAAAGCCATTAGTTCGACGGATTTCCAGCCAAATTCAACTCTGATGTATTGAATAGGAGAATTTGCAGACAAAGGAAAAATATATTTTACAAATTTTAATTCAATTTTCCCAATTTCTTTTAGGTGTGCTTTCCGATGCAAAAGATGTAGAGGCAGCAGTTATCGTTTTTAATAACTTAAATTAATTTCTGTCGAATTTGATTTCCTTTTTATACGAATATCTTTCACCTTTCCCCGTTTTTGTATTAAATATTAGCGATTTTTCGTATAAATTGTTGTAAATTTACATATTCCTCTTGGCTCGAGTCAAGTTTTGCGTATGGTGTGTGAAATGTCCAAATGTCTAGCTAAAGTTTTTTTTTATTTACCTTATATTTTATTTATGTAATTGTAAAGATTTATTATAACGTTAAAGTAAAACTTATTTTTTTATTTAGAATTAAATTTCGTTTTAATGAGTGTAGACATAGATTTGATATCAAAATGTAATAGGATACGTTGAAAATATCGGTTTTAAAGATTATTTTATAACTCAAATATATTTACTGGTCTATTGACCAAATTACTACTTTTAATTAATTAATCTTTTCACGTAAGGTTTTTTGATTGAAATGAAAAAGTTAGTGTCACGTGCGGGATTCGAACCCACGACCTCCGGCTCAATACGCCGCTGCTCTAACCTCTTAAGCTATCGTGGCATTACATATTATAATATATTATAACGCTAAATTAAAATTTATATCTTTATTTACAAATGACCTCGGTAATATTGTTAGGAGAAAGGTTTAGTTTTTATCCAGTTGTAATTTAAATTTCGTTTTGGTTAGTGTAGTTTTGAATTTGACTTCAACATGCAAAAGAATAGTCGAAACTATCGATTTTAAAGATCATGTTATAAACAATCCTTAATAGACATTTTTTCTCGAGTATCTCAACTGTGCTTTAACATTTGTTAAATAACACCGCAATATATCACAATGGTATTTTAACGGTGTGTCCCTTTTCACAGTAAAAAAATGCTTCTTTAAACAAAAGCACACCACATTGACTCGTTAAAGCAGAAATTCACGGCGATCATTCGAGGTGAACAATTCTAAAACTGACTCTAAAACGGGTGGTTTAAATATTCACCATGAATCAGAGTCGAACAGCCAACCTTTGTTATTTATTACAAATTAAAAAATTTGCATTCAAATCGTTCTTTCTCCCGATATAATTGGCTTACCCAACCGTTTAACATACTGGAGAAAATCGACGTAAGCTCTGTTTTGCAAGCGAATGACCCTTTATAAAGTAAAAACGTGAAATCTAAGGATATTTATTGAACCTAAAACTTTTAAAACATATAACATTCAAATTTATTACTTATGTCATAATTTAGTATTACATATATATATCCTAGTTAAAACTGTCGAATAGTACATCTCGTATTAATAAAATTAATATGTATAAGATCGTCCGACAGTAAACTTGTGCCGTGTGTTTCAGCAATTCCCAAGGACTTCCATTATTCTCTATCCCAGACATACACACGCTTTCACTTGTCAACACAACTCCTGATCAACTACTATTGTATCAAACAAATACAAAATGAAGTAAATATAATAATGTTAGATCATAAAAATTTATTATTTCCTTCTAACGATTAATACGCGAATTACTTATTCAGAAAATATTCTCACCTGTTCGCGTTCCGTAATACTTAAAGCTTATTTTCTCAATGATGACCAGACAATTACGTTATGTGTATACTGGTAGCCAAGTGATTTCTATTGATAAAAATAAAATTCAATTATTGAATTTTTTAATTATCGATTGAATAACAGTAACTTAAAATATAAATCCAAAGAACTTAATTATTAAAATTAAAGAATATTATCTAATATAGTAAAACGTGATAAAAAAGAAAGGAAGGAGGATTTGTATAAGATCTAACGTCCAATTACTCGTTGGGACAAACCAATTAAAAACGCCTCTTATATATCGTTAAAAATTAAAATTCCATGATCTGAGCAGTGATTCGAACCCAGAACCCAAGCATGACATAGGATTTGAACCATCCAAAATGATCTCCGAGTATTTCGTATAGGATTAATATGAAAGTAGATAGATAAAAATTAGATAAAAGTTTTTTACAAATATTTTTACGCCATTGATCGATGAAATGGTTAGAAGGCAAGGTAGACAGGATGGAACTACTGCCAATATTGTTATACAGAATGTCATACAAAATGGAGCTTTTGAGAGAAATCCTTGGTCATCGATTAAATAAATGCACACTTTGTGTTGTTACCTTATGCCACTGCATTAAAGTTTTTTTTTATGGAGCTACTTGAAAAAAAAAGTTTATATGAAAAAAAGGTTGAACGTTTTAAGAAATTCGTCGTTACAACCAAAACCCTCGTGTTGTAAAAAAAATTGTGTTTACTTTCGAGAAATATTGGAGGAATATCGGTTTTTTTATTTCTGATAATTTAGTACAATTAATTAAGGTTTTTAGTTGAGATAAAAAAGTCAATGGGACGAGCGGGATTCGAACCCACGATCTTCGGCTTGATACGCCGCTGCTCTACCACTTGAGCTATCGTGACCTCGATCAACTCGGACACTAACTTCCCATCTCAACCCCACCTTTTGAATTTTCCCTCCTTTTTGCCATTTTTCAATGGCTGTGGGTTCGAATCCCGCTCGTGCCATTGACTTGTTTATCTCAACTAAAACCCTTAATTAATTGTAATATATTAATTTTTCAAGCGGTCAACGAAATTAGTGAATTTTAAATTTAGTTTTGTTTTATATTATTCTGCCTTTCAGTGCTCATCCCCCAAAATTTATTTGCCAGAGAAGAATTTCTTTGATTTGTAAAATCTTTTTTTTTTTAATTCGAGATGCCCACAACGGTTTAGGCGTTGACACGGCCCTCATCTCTGTAAAGGAAAGATCCCGGGTTCAATTCCAGCGACCCTATATTCGAACCCGGCATACTTACAAATGGGCTTTTTTTCAAAAACACCGACACTCTGAGGGTTGACCTTTACTGTTGCGAACCCTCGTCACAAATACGTTCCGAAGTCTTATCACTGCAGATGGACAAGAATCTCCAATTGGCCAACGTTTTCAATGATGAGGAATGGCAATGTATTCTGTCGTATTTATCAGATATTGTCATTAAAATGAATCAGATGAGTCTTTCTTTGCATGGGAAGTGCAAACATCTTTCGATGCTAATGACAAAGGTCCTGCCTTCAAAAGAAAAAATATTCTTATAACCTCGTAGTTGAAATACTCGTTTAAATAAAAAAGCAAAACAAAGTAATCACCCTGACATATTTTACACAAAAAATAAAATCATTGAAAGAAATTTTCAAATGTGTTAAATCAATACTAATTGAGAAAAAAAATACAATACATCCATTCAGAAACAATACCTTAATGTATAATCTCGCGGGTACATCAGAAATAATTTAACATTGGCATATGCTTCTAGGTCGGGAACACTGCTTAATTGAGAGACGGTACAGGAATGAATCTCAAATATTTGTCGAGACATTAATTCAAACCCCAATGTTCGTCTTATTGATGAGCTATTCGATACACAGTCGAAATATATTGAACCCTCGTGGAAATCGTATTTCACATAATCACCAATTTATTTTATAACATCTGCTAAAGCAAAGTATGAACGAATTTAATCCTGAGACAGTAAGTTAAACTGTGAATATAAATTAGATTCACTAATATACAAATGTACTGCGTACTACTAAAACCTACATATCTATTTTGAAGTGAATTAATTTGAACTATTTATTATTCGATAAAATAAAATATTATTATACTAAGAAAATAATATTGTAATTACTATTTAGCAATAAATACAAATTTTTTATTTTTTTAAATCATTTTATAGAATAATGACAATTAGATATTCATTTAACATTTATTAATATGATATGTAGGCGCCAGCCATCTCATTTTTAAATATACTTTGTTTTGGATTATTGTAATCCCTAATCCTACACCCATGCTCCTTGCAAACCCAGTCCTGTTCTACTTCTACGAAAGAAAGTGTCCTTACGCCTCTTTTTAATCTCATATGTTTCTCTCCTTTATTAATTATAAAAGATTCAAAATAACGCGAATCTCCGAAAAACCCTCTGTGCTGCTGCATCGATCTCTTCCACCTGAATTCAGCGGATATTCTGCGACGAAGTCAGAGGAATCGAGCCCGAGCTCCCTACACTTCGTGCAGCCGGCATCGGAAGGAAGGTGGTAAGTCCCCTATGAATTTCTCCCTTATTTTATTTTAATTTAGAATGTTTCTTAAATTTATTTTATTAACGTTTCAATTTTTTTTTCTTACACGGCATTGGCCGTAACACGATATTTCGTATTTGTTTGTAATTGTACTTAATTTGTTATTCCTGGATAATCAACCGATAACATGGGACTATTGTGCTTTGGGGGGACCGGTGGCCGCAATTGAAAGAAATTGACACGGCTCTGATCAATTGAAGGGGCGGGATCGGATCTCAGCGAACCTGAATTTGGTCCCAACCCCCTTCAAAAATGAGTTTCTTCGATGGAAGAACACCGGTACAACGGGGGCTCAAGTTCACATTTGTGTTGCGAGCCCTCCCTCAAAATAAGGAGCCAGGGATAAAGTACAGTAAGCTGTACAGCTCAGCTGCAGTGCTCAGAAGGGAACTCCTCCAGACCCTGGTGTCCAAAAAAAAATTGTGCTTTGGACTTTTTTGTACTATTATTCAATTACAAATATCTTTATTTAATTGTATATAGAACATTTTAGAAAGTTTTGTGTTAAAAACAAAACGGGTTTTTGTGTTTTCCGTTTAAACAGTGAAAACAATTGAAATTAAATAGTTTTCTAGTCTATTCACAACTTACTGTACACTCTCTCTTTCTCTCTCTCTCTCTCTCTCTCTCTCTCTCTCTCTCTCTCTCTCTCTCATTCTTGCTTTCAATATCATACGAAATTTCTCCCAATCTTTCCCACACCCATCCGTACTATGCCTCTCGATAAGGGAACATCAATTTAATAAGGGTGACTTATGTTAAACCAGCAAATCCGCTCAGTCTTGCGGAAGTGTAGCAGCTAGCGCCGTACGATGAGCCCAACTGGATATTACCTGTTCAGTATATTACTCTATCTGTCTATCTGTCTGTCTATTTCACATTTTCTCTCACCATATACACACACAATTACTTAACAAAAGTATTATTATATTTATAATAACAAAGTATATCATTCGCTATTGTGAAATTGATGCGATGTGGTTTATCTTTCCAACTTTCCACGCTTTGTTTCATATTCAAATTTCCCAAAATACTTGTTTACATATACATTTGACTGATGGGGGTTTTGAATGGGTTTAGAATCTATTTATGTTCATTTTTATTCATACATAATGTTATCAACGAAAATAGTATTGACCAACAGCGATTGATTATTGAATATTTTTACGAACAAACAGGAATATAATGGAGGGATTTTTAGTTATTTTATATTTCTTTATTCTTGCTCGGAAACTAATGTGACTCTTAATTGATAATAACATGTTATTATAATTAAGTCTTTTAATTATTTATTACTAATTATAAAAGTGGGGAATCAAGGATGAAGCCATGAAGGTAAAAACCAACGTCGAGCTTTCGGATGTATTTAACGCCTTCCACAGGACTCTATTTAATTAAGAGAAATTAAATAGTATTGGCTTTCGATGATAAATTACAGATAGCAGATCAGAGATGAAGCCGTGAAGGTAAAAAAAGCATCTTGTTTTCTAATGTCGAGCTTTCGGCTGTATTTAACGCCTTCCTCAAGACTCTTTTTAATTAGGAGCAATTTTTAAATACAGGTTACACATATAAAAGTTATAATGATTATTAAACAAACTTACTTGAAAGCCTATTTTTAAAAACTACTGATTAGCCCGATATGTCACCCAACAATGATGCCAATGGTTCACAAAATGTCCTTAAGTGATTTTCTTTGGTTGCAGAGATTTATCAAAGCAAAGTACTCAACTAACAATTTCCAATAAAACAATTACTATTTTTATAACTAATAATAATAAATAAATTACCACTAATAATAAATAAATAATACAATATAAAAAAGCAACAATTCTATTTAGTTAAGAATAGATCTATAAATAATACTTAAGTTAGAGATATCTCTTCACAAAGGACAGGCTTTTTTATATGCTTTTATGTCAAGCATTTCTTTTATTAACCTCCTCCACAAGTTACGTTCTTTATCTACAATCTCCATCTTCTCTAAATCAAATTTGTGTTTGAATTTATGCCAATGTGGGAAAGAGCTGTTCCCTGTTTATCTTTGTACTGCAATCGTATTCATGTTGTCTACATCTGTCTCTAAGTAACTGCTTAATTTGCCCATCATAAACACTTTCACAATTCCTGCAAGACAATTAACTGGGGAATTTAATTATGAGAAAACACGGTTTCTAAAATTGTTGTTATAATTAAATGCAATTTTAAAACTCAGATTAAACGTTCTATACCTAACCAAATTTATCAATTTATTAAAATTTCTTCAACATAAATAATTGTTTTATGTACACATAATGCAAGGTCACTATTGCTATCAGGTATAGCTAATCATTTGAGTTCTATCATTAATTAATTTGTTGAACAAAGGTCAGGGATAATCATTATTGACTAGAATTTTGATCACATTACAATTACAATCAGGATCGAACTGAGCAGAACTCAGTTTGAACACTCAGTCAATTAAATTATACGCCACATTAATTTTTAACTTAAAAGAATCGAAGGAGTTGAAATTAAGAATCCTTTCCGACGATGAAAGGTATATAAGCTTGCATAAACCATTTTCTATTTATGACATAGTTCAATCTACAAACCATCATGTCCAGGTAACGATTTCTATTGTGAATTGCAGTTTTTGTGGTAATTTGTGGTAAATTGAATGAACACCTAAGCTAGCAGGTCATTCATGACTAAATCAGCTAGTATTGGGAACAATTTTCCACCCATTGCCAACCCATCTTCTATTATTAACTAAATAGTTTTTTTTTTTTTTTTTTTTTTTTTTTTGGCTGGGGCTTCCGACATCTAGGTCATTTCAGCCCCCAACTATGTCTATATTCTATTTACCCTTTCAAACACTACATTCATACAAATAAATACATTCATACACATAAATACATCCATAAAGTACACTTATTTTGTTTGGTCGGTGGAGTACTTGATATTCCTCCACCGACCTATACTCAAACTATTCTAGATTGGGGTCGATGGAGTACTTTTATAAATATTCCCCCATCGACCCCGAACACACACTCTTACGCTCTCATCGTTCGAGGGGTGATGATGACGTTATATTTCACCCTCACCCATCGCCATTCACGCTAATAAATACATGCACTCAGACAAAACATATAGACACACAACACATAAGACATACTATATACAATAAAAAAAAAAACAATTTCCCCTAAAAAGCGGAACAGGGGACTCTGAAACTCGCTACCGTGTTCGAGAACTCTTCTTAAGTCCGGCGGCATGCCTACACGCTCGCTGTATGGAGCCAAGACATGACACGCCTCTATTATGTGGGACACATCGAGCAACCTTTCTCTGCATAAGGGGCACATGCGCGGGCTTTGGCCCAAAAGCAGGTGCCCATGTGTCAACCGCGTATGGCCAATCCTCAGTCGGGTGAGGACGATCCCTCGTCTCCTGCTCAGATTCTCTGAGGGCCATCTACCGGTCGTGCTCTTGACTCGCAAGAGCCTCTCCGACGACCCCGCCCACTGACGCTGCCATCTTTCTTTTATCATATTTTTAACTGCGTGTTTAGCATCAGGGGGCCTGATCGCGATGGCCCGATCTGGAGGGTGGGACGTACCGGCTTTCGCCGCCTCGTCCGCACGTTAGTTACCCTCCAGGCCGACGTGTCCGGGAATCCAGACAACAACCACCATTTTTCCGAGAGGCTCCAGCTCCGCGTATTTCTCTAACAAGAGCACGACGAGAGGGTCCACAGAGAACCTGTCGCGTATAGCCCAGACAGCGCTCAGAGAGTCGGTACATACGAGGAAGGCTGAGCCCTCCCCGGTCCTTCTATTATTAACTAAATAGTTATTGTTGCTTGTTGTTGTTATGCTGTATTATGTATTTATTATTAGTTGTAATGTATTTAGTATTATTATTTATAAAAATACTAATTGTCCTATTGGAAATTGTTAGTTGTGTACTTTGCTATGATAATCTAAAATAAAGACAGAAAGAAAGACCCTTAATGACATTTTATGAGCCATTGGCATCATTGATGGATAGATGACACATGGTTATCTCTCCCGTTGGGCTGGGTTGAGATGTCCCCTTCCATTAGGTTCACATGTCCGGACTAATCACGAATTTTTTTAGAGTATTCAAGTAAGTTAGTTTAATAATATTTATAATTTTTATATATGAAACATGTATTTAAAAATAGTTCCTAATTAAAAAGAGTCCTGAGGAAGACCTTAAATACAGCCGAAAGCTCGGCATTAGAAAACAAGTTGGTTTTTTAACCTTCATCTCCGATCTCCCATCTTTGTGATTTATCATCGAAGACCGATACTAACTCAACGATATATTGCTAATTTGCAAAATGCAATAAATCGGAATGATCTATTTGTTTCTATTTATCACATTCTCTTCAGCTTAAAAAAATTATACTGGCGTCATAAAAGTTCGGTTTTTTTTTATAAATACGTTGTCCATAGCTGAAAACATGTTTATAATTAGAAATGTGTGGTGTTTAAACTACCTTTTAATTACCTTTAGTCTATGATTATTCAGAAATCGTAAGATGCGGTCTGGTGTGACGTAGGTTTTAGAAAAACATTTTCTTTATCATGCCAACGTTTCGTTCATTATTGAGATCTTCTTCAGGGCCTGGGATTTATAAACATTTTTAAATTTTACAAATGCGTGCTGGATATGAAAAAAATGAATTTATACAATGCTAGAAAATTTTAGATTAAAAGAAAAATTATACAATGCTAGAAAATTTTAGATCTAATAAAAATGAATTTATACAATACTAGAATTTTTTTAAATCTAAACTTTTCCAGCATTGTATAAATTAACTTTTTTTCAATCTAAAATTTTCTAACATTGTATAAATTCTTTTTTTCCACATCCTACGTGTATTTGTAAAATTTAAACAATGTTTATAAATCCCAGGCCCTGAAGATGATCTCAATAAAAAATCGAAACGTTAGCACGATAAAGAAAATGTTTTTCTAAACCTACGTCACACAAGACCGCATCTCACGATCTTCGAATAACCATTTATAACTAGATTCGTTGACAATTGTTTTTTAATTTTAAAACAAACATTTTTTTAATAGAAAGAATCTAGGGGAAAATTTTTAACAGAATTTTAAATAGTTTGGCGTGATTGAGTAAAGAAGAACACGCACATTTGCATGGAACTTATCTCGTAGTACAACAAAATAGTATAGTGAAAATAATTAGTTATCGATAGATTTATTAAAAAAATATTGATTGTTCTACGTAAAATATTTCCGTGACTGTTCGTTTTGATTGTATGACGGTATAATTAAAAACCTCTCTTGCTAACGAAATATGCCAGATAAAACACAAGTAGAAGCATTTTTATGTTGTATTATTCAACAAAAGAATAGATTCCGCATTTATATGATTTACTAGAATTAACCGTATTTCTTAAGTAGTATATTTTAAGAAAAGGCTTAGAATTGTTTTTTCTTTGAAAATATAATTAATATTTACAGGGTTTTTATATCATAGTGGTTAAGTAAATGCGTTGGATTTCATGATCTTAGCCGTACTGTATTTATTAAACCCTCCTACCGGTATAAAAATCCTATTTTTTATGTTTTTTATCTTCTAAACATGTCAATTACCCGCTATTGCATTACACCTAAACTAGCAGTGTATACTTTAACGTAAAATATTAAAAGATAATAATCAGTAGTATTAAGTCAGGACTTAACAATCTTAAAATAATCAAGAATGAATATTCAAATATCTATCAAGTGGGATTATTTTGCTCATGGCTATCTCCGGAAAAACATGGCTCCTTCATAAAATGCGGCAACGATTTGGTAATCTGCCAAACTCCGCCCGGCTGTTTATTTTATGATCATTAGATGTACGGCGGTTGATAAAGGGCACATAACCCAACACGGCAATAAAGTACATAATCGTATCGGATTCTTCGCTGAGGTATTTTTACAAAAATTGTCCGTAATTTTGATTTTACTGATTAATATACATTCTGTCTCTTTTACGTTTTATTTTATTGAGCCATAATCATTAGAGGTATTTTTATTTATTAAAATAAGCTGCTCTACTGTAGTCGTTAAGGGTGGAAAATTCAAACAGATGTTTATACTAATTGTAAGTTGTATTCGTTTATCTGATTTCGATTAGCAAAAAAATAAACGTTTCTTTTTCATTATCCTTGTAAGATAACAAATGTCAAAGAAACCTTTCGTTCTTAAAGGTCTTATTGGTCTCTAAAGACGAAAAGAAGTAAACGAAGTACAATAAATTCTATCCCAAAGTAAAACACTTTCTTACAAACAACATTACTTTACCTTATTTTTGGTTTTATATATTTTCACAATGATTTACATATTGATGAAACTCATGTTTTTAACAATTCGTTGCTTTTGAGATAGCCAATCAACATGTATTATATTACCAGGAATATGTTTTTTTTTCATATTTTACTCAATATTGCATTTTTTTGTTAAAACAAATAACTTTTTAATAAAACCCATTTGGCAAAACAAACATTTCCCCCCCCATTTTGTTGGTGTGTTTATTTGAAATTTTCCACCAGGTATTTCTGGATCGATTCAGTACGTCCTGCTTAACATTATTATTTGATATGAAGCATATCAAAGGTTGGCACATAAGACTTTTTTCAACGTCCCTTAAAAAGTGGTACAATACAATGGAGTTCGAACCCTTTTATTATAATCTTTTCGTTTATACGTTAGAATCGTTGAAAAAGGGGCTTAGAAATAAATATTAACCTTAAAAAACTTGGTAACAAAAAACGTATGTTTAACAATAATTGCCCATACAGTTTATTGATATTATTATTTACCATTCTTATTTTTTTAATTAGAAATAATTGTAGGGTCTTACGACTAAAATAATTATACCTTTAATTATACAATTGTCCAATTTTTTGATAAAGTCTATCATTGTGCCATTTCAGCCCGTACTTAGGAATAGAAAATTAATGTATTCTTCAGTACGATATCTTATGTATTTTGGTGTATTTGTGTGAGTAAGGGCAAAATATAACGAATTTTATATGTATATATATATATATATTTTTTTTTTTCAAATAATTTGTTGAAATCTTGAGGAGCGGTCAAGAATGAGGTAATTTACAAAAACACCGTTTTTATTTTATTTTTGCAGACGTTTCGACCTTTATTCGGGTCATCTTTCGAGACTGGGTAAATTACAAAACATATGTCGATTGAAAAAAATACAATTTAAGATGTAAGTATAAATTTTGAACCAAGTATTTCACATTCACATAAGCTGTGGTACTATTCTTGTGTTATGTTGATTCTGTGAGAAAGTTTTGTGAAAGGTGAAAATTTGTATTCTGCTGTTTTTATATTATTGTGACAGGGAATTGAGAGGATATTGAGAGGGATTTATGGAGTCCCTCTCGAAAAATCTTGGAAATTTTCTTTGATCATAGGCGGTTTTATTTACTTCGAAAAAAAGGAAGTCGAGAATGGGGATTTTCTGCAATGGATTTGTGATTCGGGGTTATTCAATATTGAAAAGGAAGTTAATTTATCAAAGTCGACAACGAAGGAAAGGGAAATATAAAAATAAAGTTGAATAGTTTATTGGCTTTACGATGTTGGGTTAGATACGGCTGAGTTTGCATGCATCTGTTCTGTAATTAACACTTAATTAACGGAGGCACACACACCATTAATTAAATTAAGCAAAATTTATATTTAGGTGAATCTGTATTTTATTTTTTCCAATCGGCATATGTTTTGTAATTTATCCAAGCCCTGAAGATGACCCGAATAAAGGTCGAAACGTCGGAAAAAAACTGAAAAGTGTTCTTCTGAACTACCTCATTCTTGACCGCTCCTCACGACTACAACAAATTTTGAAACAACAGGTTACTAACAAATACATTTTTTAAACTTTTGGCTGCAAGTTTTTAAAATGAATAGAATTTATTTATTTATAAATACATTTTTTATTTAAAAAATATATTAATTTGTGTTATTCCGAGTCTCAACAAGTTGAGCTGATTAGATAATATAAAGAAACTTTTTAAACAGCCCTATCTGTCTTATCTTGACAGCAACTTCGGTGCTGGGGGAAAAAAAGAAAGATTACTACCCTTCTACCACAGGTGAGAACATGTTTTGTATTTTAAAATTTGTATGCTTTAAAGATTAATTTTTTGCGTAGTTATTATCATAAATATAAAAGAGTTTTATAACAGACCGAATAAACATTTTGATGGGAACAAATTCTCGTTAAAAACTTTAAAAAATAAAGCTGTAAGCGTAATAATGGAAATAAAGTGTAAATTATTGCTACAGTCCTTGTCACTGCTTCATTTTTAGAAAAGAGGTAAGCCATTACGCCTCTATATGATTTTCGAGAAATGTACATTCTTATTTTTATTTTACTCTGATTTTTCTTTTTATACGAATGTAAGCGATTTTTTTTAAATAAAATCTTATGAGAAAAACTATGAAAATATTTTTGGTGCACTTTTTTAATGTCTGTTCAAGAGCCGACCTACCTTTTTGTTTTTCGAAGAGTCATTCAATTTCGCCAACTCATCATCAGGAGGCTAACTGTTGTTATTCCCAGTGGACGAAATTTCTTAAACACTCGCGAATTTCCGAACGGATGAGGGTGGTTCCTCCTTTCGGGTCGGTGGTCGCTTGCAAACTAAACTTGAAATCGCCGGTGCCAAAGCGGAACGAGAATGCAATCTTGCGGTGTCACACAGAAACGAAGATCCGGAATGGAAAGCTGAAAATATTTTTCCAAATTATAAAAAGTTCATTAAATCCATTTATCAATGTAAAACATTAAAGAATAAGATTTCCTTCATAGTCGAACCCGAAGATTTCGATGAGTTCTAGATTTCAGTCTGAACAAGGCTGATAGTCATGAAGAAACATCAGAAATCTATAAATAACATAATATTATCAATCGCTACACTTCTCAACTTTAAAAGAGTCCAAAAATATAGTTCAAAAGTATTCAATTGTTTGATCAGATATGACATTTTCATTATCGTTTCTCTACCGTATCTGAGTTTGAAATTTCTCATTGGGTCTGAAAAGTGATAAACCTGTGGTTTGGTGGTTTCGATTATTTTCGTCAATCCTCGCTAATTTTGACTAAATCAGATCAAAACGATGGGCAAAGACAGAAATATAAGTCTTCAATATTTACAGGTAGGTCCTTGCTGATATGTACGCAAAAGTGTACACATTTTTAAACAAATAATATGTCCATACTATTAATTTTAGTCCAGGATCATCCATCACCCTACACAGAAAACAAACCCCGGAAGTTTCCCAGTTCAAATAACAATCCCAAAGTTTTGACATTGTTATTATTATTATTATTATTAAACATTGTTAAAAAAAAATTTAAAATAATTATATAAAATTACTCATACAATATTTCATTATCGGCAAACATATTGCCAATTGATTATAAATAAATTTGATTAAAAAGAGAGAATGTTTTGATTTTATTTCGCTGTTAATGAATTAATTTACACTTAATTTTTAAATTTAAACGAAAACTGTGGATTTTTTTATATTCCTAATTATAGAAAAGTTTTGACTAACTGACTCTTAGGTTAAAAACATTTCTCAGAGATGGAAAATTTATTTTTAAATATAAAGCTATGTCCTCTAAAAAGTTTAAAAATTTGATTGATGAAGTTATTTTCACTGTTCCTCATATGTATTTTAATTGGATAAATACAGGGTGTCCTTTTTAGATGGCCCGGCTGAATTTTTCTTGAACCAATGACGTTATAAAAAAAAGTTTTTAATATGTTTTAGTCTAGTTTCAAATTTTTACCTTATTTTTGTAAACAAAATATTACACAGGGTACTCAGGCCCGGTTCAACTTCAGAATTCAATTTCAAGTACGATCCTATACGGCACAATACGACACATCATTTGAAAGGAGTTTTTACGCTGAAAACAATCTTTCAATCGGATTTTAAAAGATCACAAAATGACAAAGTTCTGGTAAAACTTTAAGAAAAAAAACATTCATTTGGTTAATTATGCATTAATCATATTTTTTCAAAATGCCTGCCTTGCGTAAAGATGCAAAAGTTTGCTCTTTTTAACCACTCTTCAGACGTGCTCATAGTAATAGAGTCAAGGGAGATGAATAGACCAAAATATTCTATCCTTTGCCGCAGTTCTTCAACTGAGATTGTTAGGTTATGATTGGCGTAGACATTGGTTATTTGTATGGGCCCACAGTGTAGTCAAGTAGAGTTAATTGGTAAATTGAAAATTGCCACTATTACTTGACTGTTTACATAATAGCCATTCTGATTTATTTGGCGTTAAACCACAGTTATACCAGTGTGGTATTGTAGCTACGGTCTAATAAATTGATATGAAATAGAGTCATAACATCCCCGTTACAATTTTCTTAACATGTTCTTGCGATCTGGGAGCAAGATAATTTTACTTTTGCTCAAACAGCAGCCAGTTTAAGTGTGGGGATAGCCTGTTTGATTAGATAGTAAAAAATACTTATCCTGCGAGAAAACGTAATAAACCAGCAACAAAAATAAATATGGGGGCATAACAAAAAGATATCCTGATAGTTATCAAAAGAATGAGCCTAATGGCTTGGCTGTTAATCAAAAATGTATTTGATACACCTTGAAAAGGCTTGGATTTAGCAATAAAAAACACTCAACCCTCCCAAAGCAGATTGCTCAGGAGAGAGCACTTTTAAAAAGAGAAAATTAGGGAATGCAAAAGAAACGGAAAATTCATTATTTATGTCAACGAAAGCAATTTTGATAAAGACATGTAAGGCTTAGTTATGGGTGGTCAAAAAAGGTCATCGATGTTATGGAGGATAAGACTGGTTCCTGGATAAGACTGGACAAAAGGAAGCAATGTGATTGGAGTTTTATGTGTAACAGTAGCTCAGGCATGAGGGTGAGCGAGGAGGCCAACAGATCGGCACATGGGTGTTGGTAAAACCTCCTTCAAAAAATTGTGGAACTTAGCACCATTTAAATTATTTTCGTAGAAATAAGGCCCAATTAAATTATGTCCGAGAAGTCCACAGCAAACGTTGATACTGTGAACCATCTGATGATGGCAAGAGTACGAAATTCTCGGATTTAATAATAAACGTTTAAATAAACACAAAACGGAATAAACGTTTTGTGGTTTACTCTGGAGCGATCAGGAAATTTCTGTAAGTACAACTCGGCAAACATTGAGAAAATGTAAACAATAAAGGCAATTAATGTTTACTTTAGCGAATAAGCAAATTATCGGAATTAGCATCGAAACAAACGAAATGCGTTTATTCAACGTTTTTGCCATAACTTCGTCATTTTTTGACCAATTTAAAATCCGATTGCACCATTGTTTTCAGCGTAAAAGATTCTTTAAAATGATGTGTCAGGATTTATAGGGTCTTATTTGAAATTTTAAAGTTGAACTGGGCCTGTGGTATCCTGTATAATTTGTCAGCAGTAATTCAGCTCCTCGTCAAAATTACGCTACCGAGTTCTTTTTCTCATAACTTTGTCATTTTTTGACCAATTTAAAATCCGAATGCACGATGGTTCAATCCTTTAAAATGATGTTTCAACATGCATAGGGTGGTTTGAAATTTTGAAGTTGAACTGGGCCTAAGGTACCCTGTATAATTGTTCTCCAAAAAAGGGTAAAAATTTGAAATTAGACTAAAAATATTAAAACGCATTTTTTTTGGTATCGACATTAGTTAAAGAGAAATTAGCCGGGACATCTAAAAATGACAATACTGTGGCATACAAATATTGGTGTTTTAGTTCACAAAAATAACCAACAACCTAGATTAAAACGCAATTTTTATTTTTTTGGTACCATCATTGGCTTAAAATTGTAAGTACGGAGTACATTTCTAATTTTATATTTTTAAAAGCCCAAAACCCTTCCAACATTTCGGAGAGAGAAATTTTCGCGAACATACAGTAATATATTCAGCTCCCCGTCGAAATTAGGCTGCCGGTTTCGTTTTGCGATAACTTTGTAATTGTTGGACTAATTTAAAATCTAATTGCATTTTGCATTGTTTTCAGCGTGAAAAATCCTTTAAAATGATGTGTCAGGAGGTATAGGGTCGTAATTGAAATTTTGAAGTTGCGCTGGGCCGGAGGTATCTTGTACAATTTTTCTACAAAAAAAGTAAAAATTTGAAACAAGACTAAAAAATATTAAAGACTTTTTTTATATCGTCATTGGTTCAAAAGAAATTCAGCCAGCCCATCTAAAAAGGACACCCTGTATAAATATAACTGTATAACTATAATCCTCTCAGGAACTTCAAACTGTTTCTATTATTTGTCATTCCAAATGTGTATAAAAATAATTACGATGCATAAAACTGCCAAGTGCATGTCGTTTCGTTTCACGTTAAAGAAACAAGTTTTGTTATAAAGTCTACAAAATATACTTATTTTCAAATTGTTAATTTTTTTCTTGAGAAAGTTAAATGCTTGTAAAATTTTACTTGCGACATTCCAAAGTTACTTCTCACATGTTGCGTTATAGCCGCAAAACACAGTAACTTCAGTTTAACACCCAAAACTTTAAGAGCGGACGTCTTTTGCCATCTGGAATAACTTAAACAATTAATATATTGCAAGTTTTCCAACGATTTTACCGAACGATGTTTATTTTTACGAAATCACAGTCGAACTTGGTGTGGCTTTTTTCAGATCGATTCGAACGACCTATCATAAGGGGGACTCTTTTATTATATTTAGTCATGTGATTTATCTCCCTTCTCGTCTTTCAAGGGTTATTAGGTTCGAGGATTTTTAGAATAAACTCGTTAGTTTTTCGTCCAACATGAAAAAAAGTATACATTCAACATGTTCTATTTCAAATGTAAAATCGTAACCTTTACTAAAAATTACAACAAAAAAATAAACAAATAAAATAAAAATCATTAGTTTCAGAAACACGTCATGTCCAAGAAATCAAACTTTTGGAAAAACAAATAATACAAGTTTTTATTTTCAGGCTGTACATTTATTTGAGGGTTTTTTCTGGTTTATCAAGTCCTTTTAATTTAAACGACTGATTCATTTATGTTCATATGAAAATATCTTCACATAAGTCAATCGAAATATCTTCAAAAGATAGTTTTTACTCATAGTTTTTTGTTTCCAACAATGTGGATTTCAAGCTTTACATCTCATCATCAGATTGAAAGAGTTACTAGTAGCTTTAAGGCTTGAAATTCGGATTGTTCAAAACAAAAACTATGAGTAAAAACTATGTTTTTAAAGATATTAAACAGCATACTCACCCCACCTTTATGCTTTCTACCAGTCGATAGAAACGCCATGAGTGTCAACGCCATGAGTGTCTTAAAGAGTTTATTTCGCCTTAAGAGATCATTTCGTCATTTCCTCTCGATCGTTAAAGGGTGGGGTATAAACAAACATCGACATTTACAATCTACACAGTCGACATGTTTATTTTCTTCCAGGGGAAAAAATTGGATTCGGCTTTTTCGAGAGGATTACCAGTCGGTTGGATTTATCCAACCTAAGCTTACGAGGTCGTCCTTGTGGAAAAAATTGTAATTTTTTCTCGCCTATGACAAAGGCGTTTTGTCAAACTCGGCTGACCAAATAGCCCGTGTGAAAATTGTGTAATGATATATTGCTTTTACCGGATTGCTTGAAATCCTACTTACTTTCCTTTACTAAACCAATGGGTGTTTAGTGAGCTAAGTTTTACATTAATAGTTAAAAACTTTTACTTCATTTTTCTTTAAAAAATTATCATGTTTTTATGTGCTGATGTGCTGATTTTCTTTTCAATTTTATCTTATCTTAAAATAAATTAACCTAAGCCAACTTTTAATGATGTATATAATTTACAGAAAACCCCGTCATTCAACTTTATTGGAGTTTTGGCAATGTCCGAGGCTTGCAAAGTACTTTCCTGGTTGCATTAATCCAGTTAGCACGTCGCAATAGGCAGATTTATGTGTCTGAGCAAGTTCAAAGTTTTCATTGTAGAAACCTCTCAAACCCTCCATCGAAGTTATATATTCTTGTTAAATAGATTCCAATTTAAACAAGCTTTTAAATAAATCCATTATGTTTAGTGGCCTAATTGACCAAATTAATTCTTTTAATTAATTTTTCTTTGTATGTAAGGTCTTGGTCTAGATGAAAAAGTTAGTGTCTCGAGCGGGATCCGAACCCACGACCTTCGGCTGAATACGCCGCTGCTCTACCACTTGAGCTATCGTGACTTCGATCCACTCGGACACCAACTCCCTATCTCAACCTACAACCTTTCGAATTTTCTCTGCTTTTTGCCATTTTTCAAATGTGTAATCAGGCCTAATTGACCGAATTACTTCTTTTTATGTAAGGTCTTGGTCGAGATGAATTTAAATAAGTTTTTAGTATATAGATTCATTTCACTTAAAAAAAAACAACTAACATGTCCAATAAATTTAATTTTCCTAACAATTGGATTTATTGTAATTGTAACTGCGTAATTGTATTTTGTAATGTATTATTTATATAAGATGTGTTATGTAACTCTGTTCATGTAAATTTTGTTTTTAATCAATTAGGCCCTGAATTTGGTGGAACATTTGCCGAAAGCTTGGTGAAACCCAATTAGTGATGTTCTTTATTCACCTGTAAAATGACCTCAAGAAGATCCAATACAACATCAATTCAAATCAGAAATTTGAAAATTAATATAACTTTATTTGCAAAATATCTTATGTTGTTGGGTACTGTAGGTAGGGTATCATGTAACTAACATGTCAACCTGTCTGTTTATTGACAGCATAATATATTAAAAACCGATAATTTATAAATAGAACATTTTTATAGGGCCAACGACATAACAATTTTAAAATCAATGTACAATTAAAAAGTATAACAAATGTAATTAATTAATCTTAATCATTATACATTTAATTTAGTCGGTCTTACTTTAAATCGTTGATTAGAGTGAGGGATTGCACTTTTGATAGATATTCTTTGATAATGTGCTTGATCGACCTTATATTTTAGATTTTATTAGGTTTCGTGGTCCCCTTGACCAAATAAATTCTTTCCAATTAATTAAGGTTTTGGTTCAGATAAAAAAGTCAGTGTCACAAGCGTGATTCGAACTCACGACCTTATATTTTAGGTTAAATAAGAACTCTCTCTCTCTCTCCCTTTCTCTCTCTCTCTCTCTCTCTCTCTCTCTCTTTCTTTCTTTNCTCTCTCTCTCTCTCTCTCTCTCTCTCTCTCTCTCTCTCTCTCTCTCTCTCTCTCTCTCTCTCTCTCTCTCTCTCTCTCTCTCACTACAGTTATTTCATCTAGTTTTATACTTATATAATATTTTATATATCCAAAGAAGCATCAAAACTTTCAGGACATCATATATACTTGATTCGTTAAAAATATCATTATTCATCTAAATACAATTGTCGTTTTTTAAAACTTCACCCATGTTCATACTAAAAATGTAATTTTTTTTTCAACAAGTTCTTTTCTTTACAGACAAAAAACTTGAAATGATCGACATTTGCTTCAATATCAGTACTCGTTATTTGGCCATCGAAAATTGCCCTATGGATCCGAACATTTTGTATCACGAGGTCAGTTTTGATGAGGGTAAGGTTCATATCGCACTTGGTCAATTTTGAGGTGGTATGACGGTAAATATACGGTCGTAGGGTCTCGCCGTATGAGATCATGTTTGCGGGTTATCATATCTATATTTTTATATGCCAAAGTACCAAATTTAACTCATGGCCTACAGCCAATATGGTATTTTTTTGTTAACTGTTGATGGTTCCTTTCAGAACTCGGAGAACTGTAATTAATAGAGATTATTTTTTATATACAATATAATTTAAAGCTTGATGAGACATATCGTTTTCTAATTAACAATGTCGAGCAGTCATTATTCTGAAAACTCGAATCTGAATCTGTCTTTGATCCTTTTCAAAAGTCGCTGCATGAAGTATAAAATTGGCCTAATGAGGGGCATAAAAAGTAATATTTGTTTGCAAGGATAATTGTGCTAGGGTTTTTACTAGGCAATGAAAATATTTCGATTTTCAATTAGATTCATACATACTGACTATTATGATGCATGATTGGTAGTGATTTAATATTCATGTATGAATGACATTTTTTAATTTTATTTCTTGAAAACGTTTGTCGGTTGATAAAAAACCTTGTTTATATACAAATATACGATAAAGAAAGTGAAATACAGAAGTGTCAAATCTATTTCTCATCAGCATAAACGAAAACTCTTATAAAATCAAAACAATAACTGTTCAATTGGGCTTAACTAAACCAAACTATAATACACTAATAATCTTTAATAATCATAATTACAACATGGATAATTACATAAAATTCTAAATCTAAGTTCAAGAAACTAGAGTAATAATAATCAAGTCAAAATTGACTTTAAATAAAATTATTTATAGGAAAAAACAAGCTCAACTCTTACAGTGAAATACCCGTTACAACTACGGACGACGTCAGAAAAGGTGCAGGAATCCTGAGCCCTTATGAAAAGAAGAGAAGCAGGATAAACTCTTGACAGCAGTAAAATGTGACAGGAATCGATATCTGGCTTGTATTCTTCAAAAAGGTGGAGATTTTAAACATTTATTTTAATTTTTAGGAGTTTTTTATTTATTTTTTTTCTTATGTTCAACTTGATACCACAATCTTTTTTGTTTACTTTGTACAAATTTCATTATTATTTAATAGAATTTCCGTCGCCTTAATGACTAATTTTTTAACGATTTATAAACGAAAAATCTAATTTTTTGACTATTTTAAACGATCATTTAAATTAGTATTAACTGATCTGTGAAAAATTAAGCCCATTTCGTTAAAACTTGTCAGTACCGGCAACTTTCCTGTATTTGCTGAGCCAAGAAAATCTTACTTAAAATTTAGACAAGAACTTTGGAAAAGAAGAAAATCGGAAAAGTTTGTGATCTAACTAATGCTGTATTTTATGAACTTAAAATTACAATAACAAAAATAATAATCTTATAGGATTTTTAATCCTCTTTCCTCTGAAGTACATAATGACATTTACAGTAAAATCAATATTTTATGAGATACGGAGACATTGTGGGCATAAGTTTTGGAATGGCCAAGGATCACGAAAAGGAAAATGTCGAGAATATAACTGAGAATCAGACTCTGAACAATAGAGACTTTCAGTCCCATTTAACATGATAACATCCCGAAGTGTCAACTTCTGTCCAAGGGTCACTCAGTATAATTAATATCCACTCTTCCATTTCAGCCTTGTGACTAATCTAATAATCTAACTTTAAAATATTTTAAGCCCTCTTATAAATGACTAATCATTTCACTTGTCAGAACTTTTAAAAAATAACGTTTAGCCTATTACTTGATACCTTTCAACGGGCAAAATGGTGCCGGTTGAAGTTTGTCGAACATTGAAAAATTGTATTTTTAGCCTATATTAATTATGCTATACAAGTGACAGGGTGACTTTTCGAAATATCCGTGAGTAAAAGGCCAGATTTAATCTAGTGAAGTATATTTAGACTGAAAGATTTTTAATTTATCTTGAAAAAATGCTTTACAATCTACGTTGTTGGTTATTTTTGTGAACTAAAACACCACTATTATTATATGCCCCGCTGAATTTCTCTTGGACCAACGCTAATACCAAAAAAAAAATATGCGTTTTAATATTTTTTAGTCTTGTTTCAAATTTTTACCTTTTTTAAGAAAAATTATGGTTACCTTAGGCCCAGTTCAACTTCAATTATACTATTAGTTATTTTTATACACATTTGGAATGACAAATAATAGAAACGGTTTGAAGTTCCCGAGAGGATTATATTTATACAGTTATATTTATACAGGGTGTCCTTTTTAGATGGCCTGGCTGAATTTTTTTTGAACCAACGACGATATAAAAAAAGTGTTTAATATTTTTTAGTCTAGTTTCAAATTTTTACTTTTTTTGTAGAAAAATTGTACGAGATACCTTCGGCCGAGCCCGACTTCAAAATTTCAATTACGACCCTATACCTCCTGACACATCATTTTAAAGGATTTTTCCCGCTGAAAACAATGCAAAACGCAATCAGATTTTAAATTAGTCCAACAATTACAAAGTTATTTCAAAACGAAACCGGCAGCCTAATTTCGACGGGGAGCTGAATATATTATTGTATGTTCGCGAAAATTTCTCTCTCCGAAATGTTGGAAGGGTTTTGGGCTTTTAAAAATATAAAATTAGAAATGTACTCCGTTCTTACAATTTTAAGCCAATGATGATACCAAAAAATAAAAATTGCGTTTTAATCTAGGTTGTTGTTATTTTTGTGAACTAAAACACCAATATTTGTATGCCACAGTATTGTCATTTTTAGATGTCCCGGCTCATTTCTCTTTAACTAATGTCGATACCAAAAAAAATGCGTTTTAATACTTTTAGTCTAATTTCAAATTTTTACCCTTTTTTGGAGAAAAATTATACAGGGTACCTTAGGCCCAGTTCAACTTCAAAATTTCAAACCACCCTATGCATGTTGACACATCGTTTTAAAGGATTGAACCATCGTGCATTCGGATTTTAAATTGGTCAAAAAATGACAAAGTTATGAGAAAAAGAACTCGGTAGCGTAATTTTGACGAGGAGCTGAATTACTGCTGACAAATTATACAGGGTACCACAGGCCCAGTTCAACTTCAAAATTTCAAATAAGACCCTATAAATCCTGACACATCATTTTAAAGAATCTTTTACGCTGAAAACAATGGTGCAATCGGATTTTAAATTGGTCAAAAAATGACGAAGTTATGGCAAAAACGTTGAATAAACGCATTTCGTTTGTTTCGATGCTAATTCCAATAATTTGCTTATTCGCTAAAATAAACATTAATTGCCTTTATTGTTTACATTTTCTCAATGTTTGCCGAGTTGTACTTACAGAAATTTCCTGATCGCTTCAGAATAAACCACAAAACGTTTATTCGTGTTGCTCGCAATGTTAAGAGATACGGATCAGTTGTTGTTCCATCAAAACCAGATTTTAATAAAAACAAGCCGTCCAAAAAGGGTAAAAAATGAAAAATGACATTGAGGTATTTTTATTAAAAACAGATATCTCGGATAAAAAAATACCTTTTATTGCCGCCCCTTGCGCTTATATAAACGCTCAACCTGTGGTACTACCTGTCATTGAACAAGCGGTAGAACGTTATCATTCGGCATTTGGTACCTCAAGAAGACAAGGCCAAGAAACCGGCAGCTTAATTTCGACGAGGAGCTGAAGATTTTATTGTATGTTTGCAAAAATCCGAATTCCACTTTCCGAAATGTTGCAAGGGTTTTGGGTTTAAAAAAATAAAATTAGAGATATCTCCGTATTTAAAATTTTAAGCCGTATCGCTCTCAACTTTTCCAGGGATTTTGGGACTCTGATATGACAGGCGTCAAATTTCCTTGAACAAATGTCTATTTGGCAGGCTGAAGAAAACGTCTTCCATACATCCAGTGGTGAATCGAAGTTCACCTCTTGGAGAATATCAAACCGTTGAAATTTTCGAATGTGGGGAACGGAAAATCCGAGAATTTCGTACACTTCTCATCATCAGGTGTATCAGTACCATCACTATCAACGTTTGGTGTGGAATTCTCGGAAATAAATTAATTGGGACATTTCAAAAATGACAAAAAGGAGGGAAAATAAGAAAGGTGGGTTGAGGTAAGAAGTTAGTGTCCGAGTGGATCGAAGTCACGTGGTAGAGCAGCGACGTATTCAGCCGAAGGTCGTGGGTTCGAGTCCCGCTCGTGACGCTGACTTTTATCTCAACCAATACCTTACATAAAGAGTATTTTTAAGTTTAACATTTCAAATTAAAAAAACAAAGATGAAAACTGAACAGTTTATTGCTTCAGAATTCAAATGAGACTGAATAAACCTTTTAAATTCCGTAAAAAGTAAACATTGGAAAATCCTGTATCCTTGTTTTGGATTAAGGATTAAGCGTGTTTACCTCTAATTGATATTCCGAATTTAAAACAGCATAAACAAATATTTATTGGTAAAAACAATGAGACAAATTAAGCTCAGAATTTTCTTTTATCGAGAAAACGAAAAAAAAATCAGTTAGGTGGAATTTTTTTGCAGTAGTGTAGATACTTTTAATGAAAATATTTGGTTAAGAAAGACCTGAGAGGTTGCGAATGTATTCCCTTTTCTCTTTCCTCCGAGGTACCGCCTGGTAACAATGCAATAATACAAGAAACTCAATTTTTCACAAAAGCACGTGTCAGAAAGGTTCCCACTTTACCGGGAATTGAACCCAGAAATCAAATATGCTACCAGCTATCAAAATGCGAGCCTTGTAAAGCATGCGGTTTCACGCTTGCACAAAGATAGCTGTTCAATCTTCGGGGCGAACTGCTTATTCTAAACTGCAAACCCTACCTGTCGAATCCACAACATTGGATCAGGATGATTTTTTTACATAGGTGCCAAATCCTATGTGTATTCCGGGCAAATGTCATTCATTTTGCAAATTGACAATGGCAACAAACACGAAAATTTAACAGCAAAAATGGCAAAAGGAGGGAAAACTCATAAGGTGGGGTTGAGATGGGGAGTTGATGTCCAAGTGGATCGAGGTCACGATAGCTCAGGTGGTAGAGCAGCGGCGTATCAAGCCGAAGGTCGTGGGTTCGAATCCCTCTCGTGCCATTAACTTTTTTTCATCTCAACTAAAAAACCTTAATTAATTGTAATGATTTAATTGGTCAAGCGGACCACGAAATTAGTGAATTTAAGAAATAGTGTAGTGACCGACAATCAACCAAAAAAAAACACTTGGGTGTAGTTATAGATTCACATCTCTCTTGGGATGGAGATTGCCAATTTGTTGCATGTAAACTTAGCAAACAATTATTTTTACTGAGAAGTTTCAAATGTATCTCAAACAGTTTTAAATACTGTTTCTTTTTCTTGTTTCCAATCATATATTGTTTATGCCTTATTGGTCTCGGGTCACTCTAGACATGCCAAACTGATCTTCAAAAATAACGTAAAGCTATGAGAATTTTGGAGAATTTAAAGTATAGCGAATGTTGCAGGGAAACATTTATTTAATTAAACATTTTAACTTTGCCCAGCTTATAATATCTTACAATGTTTAATGTATTGTTACAAACAAAATGAGTCTTTAAAAAAATTAATTTTGTACGTAATCACTGTACGAGATACTGTAATAAAATAGTTCCTGAGCGGCTGAACCTTCAAAGATGTGAAAATTCTTGTAAATGTTGGGCAATAATTTTTTTAACAATCTATTAGATTATGACAAACTGTTACCTGAAAAAAAATTTTAAATTAAAATAACAAAATTCTTCACTGTCAATCAAGACTTTGAGGAGTTTTTTCATGTATAAATAGTGGGATAAAAATGAATTAATTTATACTTATTATTGACGAATATAATGACAAAACTTGTATTTCTTTTCCTTAGGACAATAAAACGTTTGTATCCTTGTATCTTTAAATCATTTTTTCGTACTCGTACAAATTTATAAGCAAATTTAAAATTAAAACAAATGTGGTAAATTGTTTCATGCAAAATATAATAGTCGTACAATAAAATATCAAATATTTCGTAACTTAGAATAATGACAATTCAACAAAAGTTTACCAGTGGCGACAAAAAATTAAATATTAACAGCAACAAAATATCATAAATAAAACGCTATAAAAAATACACAATGCCAACCAAATCAATTCATCTCATTCAAACTCACAATCAATAAAATGAACACAGTTGAACTTTCTCACGGCATAATTTCAATTACTTTACTAAGAAGAGTATTTCTAATACTTAGACAGGCCAATGAACTGACACGGTCACTATATAGATTAAACAGAAATATTATTAATAAATTTAGTTAATTTTCTAATAAGTACATTTTCAATGAAAATCTCTCTCATAAGCGGACAGGGAAAAGAACAACTTCTCAGGATTCCAGGAATGATAGATGACTTTTAGACTGCTCGAACTTGAACCGATAATATCCAATTTTTGATCGTCCTACTTTCCCAACTTCGTACAAACTTTACCAAACCTCTCACACTCGAGCTTACATAATCGTGCGTTTAGTTCAGACCTAAGACACGATCCCGGAAAGCTGGGATTTTTTGCAGTGGACGACCTAACGCCTCGCATTCGTTGCAAACTCCTCAAAGTAAAAGCTTGTGTAGAGATGGCTCTTAAAAAATACTGAATGTTTGGGTTTAAATGTCACATAAAATAATTGAACATAATTTTAAATAATAACTAAAATATTATACTAAGCTGTACGTTTATTCCTCTTGTGTGTATAATTTAAAGTGTCCAATTTACGTGAATTATTTTTAGCAATTAAAAAATCTCTTGTATTAGTTTAAATTCTAAAAATTACTCTACTTGAGCCTACATTTAACGACAATTTCTAATGTAATTGTGTGAGCAAGATTTGAATATAGGGTACTTTTTTTGTAATGCCTCTTTTCTAAAATTCAAGTGGTCAATTAAGTTAAATGAAAAAAGTCATTGCTAATTGTCCACAATTGACGAGGCCCTACCTCATGGATCGTCGACAATTAAGTTAGATGAAAAAAGTCATTGCTAATTTCCCACATATTGGTACCAACTGAAACAACAATTAATTTCTCGTGAAAACATCGTCGTCAAAAATTTGTTCAGAGGGCTAACAAGGATCCACACTTATTTTTAATAATATTAGTTGAGCATCGTTTAACTGGCTTAAATTAAAACTTTTGTGTTTCCACAGGAAATAATCCAATAAGAAATTATGGATTAGCATAATGCAAAATAAACCGATTTCATGATGAGTCTATTTGATTTTTTTCCTGTTTTGTTGTCCAATTTATTATATGAATGCTAAAAATAAGCTGTGAAACAATTCCCCCCCCCCAAATGATCTTCGAATTCCATGCGAGCTACATTTTTATAATTTATTTGATCACAAATGGAAGAATGAATGGTAAGTGAATTAATATTTGAGTACACTTTCATTTCCATTATTAAAATGTTAACATATTCCATTTCTCGTAAATGTATTTTTCTTTGCATTATCAACACAGTATGAGATTTACTTCATAACTAGGGACACATTCTTACGATCGAAAGAGCTGGGTTATTGAAGGGTCTTTTTTAAATCATAATGATAAATGAAAAAACAACAATCAAAAAATAATTTGTCAATTTGGAAAAATATCTATTCTAGACTTGTATCAATGAATTCTGGCGTGTGAATATAATTTATTAGCGTGAATGGAGAGATTTATTCATAATTACACCGAGAAATATTGAGCCTTCTGAGTTGATTGTGAATTATAGATAACCAGACCACCAGGCTTTACCTTATTTTGTCCACAATTGACGAGGCCGAAAGTAGAAGAATCTAGCAATGTCATAATGAAAAGAGAGAGTAAGTTACCAAATTGGTTTGATCATAACATGGCTGCAGAAACGGGAAAATAAAGTAGTACGATTAACATGAGAAGAAAAGAAAAAGGGCTGGCGATGTAGTTTGCCAGCACTAAAACTAACCAAAAATTTGTGTGCACATTGACTATTAAATAAAGAATAAATTTCTCGTAATAGATCACTTCATGAGCTTTGCAATGATGCAGCAATGACCTGATGACTAGAGAAATTATATGTATAAGAATGGACTCCACTTCGTATAATTTATCATTGAAATGTGAGACATTAAAAATACCTTTATTTAAGGAATGCCATTTCTCCTCATTTAAAATAAAACACAAATCACTTCTAAAGTAAAAAAATAAAATAAAGTAATTCCTGTCAGATAGATCTTAATGTCAACTAACCGTTTAGTATCATGGATGATGGATAAAATGAAATGAGATACGAATCAGACGACCTAACCATTTGACCATTTTGGTTACTTGTATTTATGATTTTATATAATTAATAAAAATAAAAACATGAAAGAATTTGAAAAAAGGATCGACAAATCGCAACTCTATTTACATGCTACGTATGTCGGACCTATTTTCAGAAATCGAACACCCTCGGTTTAAACATTCCATCCAATACAATTAATTAAGGTTTTTAGTTGAGATGAAAAAAAGTTAAAGATCGTGGGTTCGAATCCCGCTCGTGCCATTAACTTTTTTTTCATCTCAACTAAAAACCTTAATTAATTGTAATGATTTAATTGGTCAAGCGGACCACGAAATTAGTGAATCCATCCAATATTGAATTTCATTCCGATTCGATAAGATTTGCTGTTTTCGTGCTCTCTTTTGCTTGATTTAACACGAAGGATAGATAAGACATAGTGTGTAAACAGAGTTTTACTTGAAAACATTCTCCAACGCGGTCGTAACTTACCGGTCAGTTCTCAGCTAAGTTAGGTTTCAGGTTGTGATTGAGCCAAACCGGAAATGAATGCCAAAATAAATCTTTCGGTCAGAAAAAAATTCAAATAAATACAAGTAAAATAGAAAATAAGCGCTCGGGTAAATACATACATTCTTTCAAAGCTTTTCTTTTGGCTTAAGAGAAATTCAGCCAGCGATCTACAAACCCTGTATATATAATGTAATGTAAGTTTATTCTTTGTTTATTAAGCCAAAACTAATTTTAAAAAATTAATTAATAAACTAAAACCTACACAGGATGCTCAAAAAGGATAAGAAAAAATATGGCTATATGGCTATTGTCCTTTTTAGTACTTACCCTTTTCTGATCAGAGAAATTGTTAAAAATCGGGCAATTCTAGGGCAATATAGCAGTAAACTTTTTATATTAGGGGCCCTTGGTATGGTTCTGCAAAGTTTGGCTTATTACGCGGCGCACTTGATATTTTTCTTTATATTGAACTTTGTAATGGCCCCTTCTTCATTGTAGCCTAAACCGTGGCCCAGCACACAGTTACACAGTTTGTTGGGTAGCTGGCCTGTGGTAGACCATATGGGCCTTGGAGCGATCTTACACGAAGGGCTATGACAGGCCAATGCATTCGTCACCAAGATGGACATCATGCAATCCTGGCTATGGGCTTGGCTACATGCACTGGGTTACAAAAGATGGGGTCCAACCCTTTGAATTATATTGGGTTGGCAAGAAAATTATGCATTTTTTTCAGTATATACTTTTATTTTATACCTGGCATGTTTTTCACTATTCGGAGATGTATTGACCTTTGTTTTTAATCACTTTTTTCCAATTTTCATCGCGTTATTTGAATCGTCACTTCGGGAATAGGTGGGTAGGACCTCATGGCCTGATCTTTTGGCCTCCTCGCTCACCCCATTTACCTCCACTTCACTAATTTCTGTGGCGCCTTGTAAAAAAACTGTGTCTACGCCAATCATAACCCAGCAACGTCAGCTGAAGATCTGCTGCTAAGGATAGAAAATGCTTGGCAGTCCATCTACCCTCTATTGCTCTGCGCGCCGTTGATGAGTGGTAAAAAAGAGCAAATATTTGCATATTTACGCAAGGCAGGCAGTTTGAACATGAAATGTGATTAATAAATAGCAAACCAATGACAGTTTTTTTTTAATTTTTTGCCATAACTTTGCCATTTTCCAACGGATTTAAAATCCAATTGCACTATTGATTTCAGCGCACAAAATCCTTTAAATTGGTATGTCAATGGTTATATATATATATATATATATATATATATAAATCTTATTATTATCTTATTCGGAGATCGTGATGCGGTCTGGTTTCAGAAAAACATTTTCTTTATCTTGTCAACGTTTCGATCTTTAATGAGATCATCTTCAGGGCCTGGGATTTACAAACATCTGATTTACATGTATCTGTTCTGTAATTGTAATTGTAACTTAGTCGCAGCCAATATCATTAATCAAATTCAGTATAGATAATATTCATATATCATCACATCACATTCCACACATCAAACATTTTCACATAGTCTAATTTTTCAACAATTTAGCTTTCCTTTTCCTATTTATCTGCGTCTATGTAATCCTGAAAGGATAATCTGGCCGAACCATTACCAACGTTTTTTCCCATCGTCGGCTCTTTTCACCTCAAAGAAGCCGACTCCTTATACAAAAATATCTTTTCNTATTATATATATGTATATGTGTGGTGATTAGTGACCGTTACTCGAAGATTATTCAGAAATCGTGAGAGTATTTTTATATCTTATATTTATTGCTTGTGGTTTTTATGAGTTTATTAATTTCCTTAAATAAGGAAAAACTACTTTTGATTTATACGAAGTATATTAGTAGAAAACTGGATAGAGAGAGGGTGGATGAGAGAGTGAGGGAGGGAGATCAAATGACGATAGGTCTAGTCGAAAATGCATTATTTATTTTTGTCCATTCTACGCACTAGGAGCTACAGTTCGGCACGACCAAACGGATTTGCTGGTTTAGCATAACTCAACCCATTGTAAATTAAATGCAAGGATAATCAAACTCCGTTGTCAATGTAGTGTTATTATTTTTCCGTTACGGCTTTTTTTTTAATGTATCAGTTTCCGTTAAAAATAAATCTTAAAATAGAATTTAGGTTAATCGATTCTTTCAAATGATCGAGAAAAAAATAATGAATCGCGTGTCACTAATTTTATCGCTGAGGTGTAGTCGGTATCTTTAGTTGACAGGATTGTTCAATCAAGTTAGACTCGTTTATTTTTACACGCAAAAATCGAATGTCTATTAAGAAAAATACGACAGGAAATAAATTGTATTTTGTAACGATTGATATTTACGACTTTTAAATCTGTAATTAAATCAATACCTGTAAAATATTGAGCTATAGACTAAATTTCCGTAAATTTAAGATCATGTATCTAAAAACTTGGTCAGATCAGAGTTAAAAACCGAGCACTTACTATTACTATTCTATAGAAGTGATAAAAGTAAAAACAAACAGTTGCAAATATGTCAGCATAAAGGTCGATTCACACACATCAGTGATGTGACAGTGTCGTGTCCGGCATTTTGTTCCACCTGCGAGTTTGAAAATATTCTTCTTAAAAACTGAATGGCTTTGTCTCGCCCGGCGCGTGACCGTGGCCGTGCCGACAGGGCTGCCGTTGTCACTGAACCGTGATATTCTGATTTCTCGTTGACGATAGTTTACAGTGTGTAGTATTTAATGACCGTTAGTTAATTATTGTTATAGATTATATCGTGAGATGTAGTCTTGAGTGATGTAGGTTTAGAAAAATATTTTCTTTGTAATGCCAACGTTTTGATCTTTATTGAGGCCTGGAATTTATAAACATTGTTTAAATTATATTCGTGCTTATATCGTATTTCTTAAAGTATTAAGAAGTTTAAATCTTAACTTATGCAGCAAACAGAATTTTGCTCCATCGTCCATTTATTCTTTGTAAAGTGTAGCAAATTTCCTCTTTGTTCCATCCTTGATGCCACTTCCGTTTTTTCACTTGTAGATCTTTTCCATAGTCCAAAATCAGTGTGATAATCAAAAGTTCATAATCTGAAAAAATTGCCATTTCGCCAATAAAGTCCACTGGAAGACACGGAGGAAGCACTAACCAGTGTGAATAGAGAGCCCTGTAAGTTCTCAGGGGAATAAACAACACTGTCACGTCACTGGTGTGTGTGAATCCACCTTAACAGTTACACTTCGATCAAACCATTTAAACCCCATCACAACTTTTAATCAATTCTGTTTGTGATCGAGTGATAAATAATGTAAATATTCTCTTAGTAAAAAAGTTTTGTACCTTTGCTACTGTAACACGAAGTTGCGTCATGGTGCTCAAGTGGGGGAACTTTCCCACTTCTAACCCACCAAGAGAGAATCTGGGAAGTATTTCATTAAAATATTTACAAAATACCTAACAATACCCCAACATCAGCCGCAAGATTACACTTGAAACTAATTAACACTTAATACTTTTAACGTTAATACTTATCATGTTCAAAGTACAACTAAACTTCCTCCCTCCAAAAAAACTTGAAAAATGCTTATTTTCTCAGCCTTTTATGTCACAGACCTGCGCCAAGTCTCATTTTGTACAAAATGTTACCTTGAAGAGTATGGCTTGTTTTATCGTAATCGAATGGTCCGGAGAGAGAGTGATCTTTTTTTTCATGAACACGGAAAAAAACGGTTTATGCCCAAAAATCGTAAATAACTCAAAAACGGTTGAAAAAATCGGGCAAAGTGAGAGGTGATCAATTGAGAGCTTATTGAAATTTCCTATCGATTGGTATAAGGCGCAGCTCCAGGACGATTTTTTGGCTCCACAGCTCAATTTAAGTTATTCGTAAAAAAGTAAAAATTAACAATTAATTAAGGTTTTCAGTTGAGATAAAAAAGTCAATGGCACGAGCGGGATTCGAACCCACGATCTTCGGCTTGATACGCCGCTGCTCTACCACTTGAGCTATCGTGACCTCGATCCACTGGACACCAACCTCCCATCTCAACCACACCTTTTGAATTTTCCCTTCCTTTTTGCCATTTTTCAATTCAGGTAGAGCGGTAGAGCAGCGACGTATCAAGCCGAAGATCGTGGGTTCGAATCCCGCTCGTGCCATTGACTTTTTTATCTCAACTGAAAACCTTAATTAATTGTAAGATATTAATTGGTCAAGCGGACCGCGAAACTAGTGAATGTAAAAATTAACATGTTCCCGAATTTTTGAATTTATTGATGAATGACTCAATCTAGGCCAACATTTAAAAAATCATCTTGTTCTACGTACAATTCTCAAAAAATGTGACCTGCGCAGGTCTTTGACTTAAAAGGCTGAAAAAATATGCATTTCGAAGTGGCCAATTTTTCGTGCAAAAATCAGGTGGTCGGTTTTTATGGGCAGTTTAATTTTTTTTTTTATTTTGTGATAGTCATAAATAAAGTCTGACTTTTAATAAGTTTTGATTTTAGGACAATAAAATCCACCTAACAATTGTTATAATTTTTTTCAATAGTACAAACAACTTGGTTGTCGTTATAAACTTTGTTTTATAACATTATAAGAGTAGAGAAATAATCTATTAATTACACCCCCACAACAGCAAAACATACATTCTTTACTAGGGAGGAAATCGCGAGGTCATTCGAGCTTTAAGATCCATTGGTGGAAAGGTTTCGGGTTAAAAGTTGTTTGACTAGGGGGTTGGATAACTCCCGTACACATATTACTATTATTACTAGAAAATGAGTGAAAAAAACCTACTTTTTTTATATTATTCAATATGTTTGGTCTTAATACAGTTTTCATTGTTTCTATCAAGTTGTCCATTGGTGAAGCCAACGGTTTCGGAGATATATTCGCAACTATCGAGATGTTAAGCATCGCAAGTACCACCGGTTTCGAAGTAGGTTTCTCTATACTCTTTGTATACTTAAGCTGTTTGCAAAAGGGGGTTTCCCTTTGCCGGGTCCCTCTATCCTGCGAAATAGGACTGGCCTCTATTTGTCCCCTTTTGGGATGTGTCCTCTAAAGAGAGATTTTCACCATCTGTTAACATATAGCTGTCTGTAAGCGTATGTTTAGATAGATAAAAGTACTTTTTCAATGAAAACGCAATTTTTTAACATTTTCTCTCTTAGGATTTTTCTAAGCGTTAATTTATTTCCTACTTTTCTTACCATAGAACTTTCAAAATTTTGTAAGAACCAAGTACTTCTTTTTTTAAAGTCTATCTTTTGAGGGTTGTCTTTAAAGGTAAAAAAAATTTTGAACTGAATCTAAAATCTTCAAATTAAAACAATATAGAAAAGAATAGAAGATTTGGTAGGGGGAAGGGCAGTTAAAAAATTCAAGAGCATAAAAGGACGTTTTAATACTCAAATATTAATATATATGTTTTAGTTGGTCCTCTTAACATAAGTAATTATTTTCAATTGATTTATTATTTTCTTATTCTAGCCACACTTTATAAAAATAATCACTCACAGATTTTTTATGCTATTTAAGAAAAAAAAATCTGGCTTGTCCTCTATCCAGGAGCTTTCTGTTAGGCTACAGATCGACTTGACAGTGTCGTTCTCCTTTATCTAGAGTGTCCCTGAGTGGTGTTGAAAAATTCATTGAAAATTAATCTTAGATGCCGCTCAATCTGTAACTAAGTTTATTGATACTTTGACATGATTGAGAAAAAATAATGAGTTATGTGTCACTAATTTTATCGCTGAGGAGTAGTCAGTATCTTTAGTTGACAGGATAGTTCAATCAAGTCAGACTCGTTTATTTTTACACACAAAAATCAAAAGTCCATTAAGAAAAATATCTTAAAATTTACAAGTTTAAGCTCTCATCTTGTCTAGGGACTATGCTATTTGTTTATGTATAAAAAGCAATAAACCGAAGAGGAAATGGTGTAAGAATTGGCTCCTGAACAGAACCCCTAATACCCACATCGATTTGATGAAAGATCTTTCCTTTGAATCCGCTGACTGGAGGAACTATTTAAGGATGGATGAAACGTCTTATGTATATTTACTCCAGCTTGGTACCTCCTTGATTAGAAAACAAAAGACAGTCATGCGAGAAATCATCACTCCACATGAAAGACTGGCAGCCACATTACGATTTCTACAGGGATGAACTACGAAGAACTTTTCTCTACTACGATTTCTGTTCAGCGCTTAGGGGTTATCAATACCGCATCTGTCGTTGCATTTGTATCCTTTGTTTTGAAAAGTCTGGTCGAGAACCGAATTTCTTTTATTTCTATCGTAGTAATCATTGTCCACCACTTTCCATAAACATGGTAAACTTTTATACAATTCAATCACCTCAACAATAAAATCTCTGGTGCGATGGAGTTTGGACCGGTCGAATATTCGGCGCAGCCCGGCACGCCAGTTCAGTTTTGCCATTGACATGGTTTTTGGAACGGCGTCGTTCCGTTTGGACTGCTGGGAGCAATCGTGAATGGCCACCTTTACGTCGCATAGATGTGCACACCCTACCAAATCGCGACAAGGCGTCGGGTAAATGTGTTCCAAACAACATCAGGACTGAACCGATGAACAGCACGACGTTAACCGTTGCACACAACAACATACAAAATCTACACGGCGAATGTGACAGAGAGGTCTTGATTGAAGATGGCGAAATGCGTTCGAGTAAATAAACCCGCGAGTAAATGTGACCCAATAGGTGGCCCAATGCGAGTTCTCTCTCTCTCTCTCTCTCTCTCTCTCTCTCTCTCTCTCTCTCTCTCTCTCTCTCTCTCTNCTCACTCTCTATCGCTCTCTCTCTAGCTCTCTCTCTCTCTCTCTATCGCTCTCTCTCTCTCTCACTCACTCTCTCTCTCTCGCGCTCTCTCTCTCTCTCTATCGCTCTCTCTCTCTCACTCTCTCACTCTCTCTCTATCGCTCTCTCTCTCTCTATCGCTCTCTCTATCACTCTCTCTCCGTTCCTCCCTCCCTTTCTCTTCTTCTCTCCCTCATCAATTCTCTCTCTCTCTCTCTCTCTCTCTCTCTCTCTCTCTCTCTCTCTCTCTCTCTCTCTCTCTCCCCTCTCTCTCTCACTACGACTACATAACAAAGTTGGTCATAGAGAACAGTGGATATAAAAGAAATAAACATGAATGAATGCCAGTCATAATTCTTTATTTTTTTTTATTTATATGTGTCTATTTTGCCAAAAGACATTTAGTTATTTCCTAACTATTATCTGGTGATGTGTAGTCGAGCAAACTTTAGTTGCATGCTAAATCATATTGAAAGTGTGTACCTGAAACACATGAAAATAATCGTTAAAAATATTTTATTTAAATATTCCATAACTCATTATGTTTTCTATTATGGTACTGAATGTTAGTTACCCCATTAGTAAGATTTTATTACTTAAGTAAGTTAATTGTAAATTTAGAAGTTCAAAAATTTGTTAAAAATTATGTGCGTTATTGTGTTCTTACGGAGGTTACAAGAAATGGAAAACATCTGCTTGACGTCCGGTATTTTAAAAAATAAAGCGCAAATTTTGTAAGTAGTTTTGTTCGAATTAGGCTCGAAACTGAGACCTTTATAGTGTAAGTCTCAATTTACGTCAACACTTTAACCGTTACCGTTGTAACCCTTTTTTTATACAGAAAAAAAGCTAAAATAGACGGTGTTTTGTTGTTGGGTATGGAGCTGAGGTGACAGTACGGCCGCGAGGAGAAGGAGTCGAGAGGAGGAGACGAGTTCGGTCAGGTCGGCTTGGGGACACGGACAGAATCAAGCTCGCTGGAGATTTTTCCTCGGGAAAAAAAAAGAAGGAAAAGAAGAAAATTCGTCATCCGCAGCTAAGTGTGTATGTGGTGGTGGTCAGGTCTGACTTGAAGTTCTCGGACTTCAACATAGACAAATATCGGTGTAGGATAAATAAACTATACTAACTAGTAGAGTGTGTATACGCACTATTGTTATCACTCCGCGCTAATTAAACTATTTTATGTTATAGTTATAAGAGGTACCTTTTCGTTTGATTGTTAATAATTTCTTTTTGCTTGTGAGTGAGGACATTAGTATTAAGTTAATTTCTTTTAGTTTATCGTTCTGTTCACTGTAGGAATAAGGAGAAAAAAAAGTTGTTGTTTTTTCTTTTTTTATATAAATTGTACGAAGGGATGTGTTAGTTGTCTATTTTACGTTTATTATTAGTGCTATGTATTTTGAATAATGACAATTAAGGTTTTTAGTTGAGATGAAAAAAAGCTAATGGCACGAGAGGGATTCGAACCCCACGACCTTAGGCTAGATACGCCGCTGCTCTACCACCTGCGCAGGTCATTTTTGCTATTTTTCAAATCTCGTGTAATCAATTTGATTCTCGGCGACAATTGAAATGGCGACGGAGAGCTTTAGTGAAGTGTACTTCATTTTTAAATCATTAATTCACTACTTTCGTGATCCGCTTGACCAATTAATACATGACAATTAATTAAGGTTTTTAGTTGAGATGAAAAAAACATTTGAAAAATGGCAAAAGGAGGGAAAACTCAAAAGGTGGGGTTGAGGTGGGGCGTTGATGTCCGAGTGGATCTTGGTCACGATAGCTCAAGTGGTAGAGCAGCGGCGTATCTAGCCGAAGGTCGTGGGTTCGAATCCCTCTCGTGCCATTAGCTTTTTTCATCTCAACTAAAAACCTTAATTAATTGTCATGTATTAATTGTTCAAGCGGACCACGAAAGTAGTGAATTAAGAATTTTGAATAATTTTTAAGGGTTCGCGCTGCTTCAAGACCAACGGAAGGAAACCGGCCATCAGTCCTAGGTAGTAGTGTGGATAGAGGCGCTGCCTCCTAATCATGGGTTCCGCGATCTTTTTGAACGTACGGCCGTATGTTTTTTTCCCTTTTCTCCTCTCTTTCTTTCTTCTTTTTCTTTTCCCTTTTTCTTTCTTTATTTCAATTTAGTTCCCGTTTCTTTATCTATATTTTTTTCATATACATTATTCCCCTTTCCTCCCTCAAACAAGCTCCTACCCATCCGCATTACATTATTATTAATTTTGTCGCTTCCTCCTTTGTTTCCCTTGGACAAAGGAGGACGACTGGCGCCCAACATTTTATTCCTTTCGTTTACATTATTTTCCTTATCCATTAACCCACCGGCTGGCCACCTAGGTGAGGTTTCGACCGTAACACTGACATCGATGAAATGCAAGATAAAACATATTAAAAAAATCTTGAAAAAAAAACTTACTGCACAACCCTTGCGTGTCTTGGGTTGGTGTGAGATGATGATGGTTACAACCATTTCCACGTCTGTAAGGAGATTCGGTTGGTTTATTTCCTCTGAAAAGTACAATAGTATTACTCATGTGCTAATAGTGTAAAGATTACAGCTCTCTTAGTACTTACTTTGGAGCATAGTTGCAGACGTAATATTTTATGTAATGTTCGTCTTTGCCGTTTTTGTCTTTTTTCTTAAAGTAGCTGAAGCCGCAGCCGACTTTGTACGAATCAGCCCAAACAAGCTGTAAGAATTACAATATAAGATGCGGTCAGACCATTATTTTTACATATTCCATACACAATGGAATATAGTATTAACTATTTAGTTAAAAAACATTTTTAGTTACGAATTACTTAACTTACCATGTTAAACTGGGGTGTATAGTTTTATTGTTTTACAATAAATGAAATATATGTATCTGGGACCAATGTATAACGAAATTAAGAGTATTTATTAGCATTAAGGTGAACTAAGAAATAGCCAATTCGATATAGATATTAAGAACCGTATGGAATCTCATATTTATGAGACAGTGATGTAGATATTGGCAATAATAAGACGGGCTCGTTTAGAACCATCCAAAAGCCAAATACGGGATATCCGGGCAAGGTTGGAGATGAATGAGAAGTTCGGATCGGTTCTTACAGATTTGAGTAAGTAAGTGAACTTGCATAATCAGTCTCCATTGTCGCCACAGCCAATATATCAAACGAAATGCAAGAAAAAAACAATTATCTGGAGATAGTGAGCGATCAATGTAGTCAGAGACATAATTGGGAGCTCTACTCCCTACTAAATAGCCTAATGCAATTATATAATCAAATAATTTTATAAAAAGCAGATGGGCATGTCATATGGCAAGAGTATTGGAGAGATCGTCAAAAGACTTCTAAATTAAAATTTATGTGGTATTGGTCTAAGAGGGCGTCCTAAGCTACGCGGCTTGTGAGGAAAGACACCAAAAACGTACTGAGCGAGCTAAACTGGAGATCTGAAATGGTTCAGGAACACTAGCGAAGCTCTTTGAACTGGAATGTCGCTCTGATGATGATGTAGAAATAACCGTAGCCCTTTGCCTTTCGCGAATGAATGTAAGTTGTACAGAATATGGTACATGTATTTGTAAATGCAATGGAAATATGGAGTGTAATAAGTAGAGACCGGATTTTTATGTAATAAAAATTGGCAAAATATGCCATTAAATATGCAGTTCAAAGCCCTGAAATATGCAATAATATGCAGTATTAATACGTTAAAATATGCCATGATTTACAGTAAACCATTTTTTTTATTATCCGTAACTTTAAACAGAAATATAGATAATTAAAGGAAATAGATATTAACATTCTTTAAAACTGAAAATAATTGTAATTCACAAGTACTTAGAGTTTATTTATATTTTTAAAAAATATTTTCTCACACAATTAAATTATATATTTTAGGCTAATTGAGTATAATTAATGTTAATAAACAAATACTAAATTGTCTTCAGTGAAATTGTGCTTTCGGCCACTTAAAAGTTGTTTATACACAGAAAATGACCGTTCTACATCCACGAAGTGATAGGGGCAAATTTAAAACAACTTAACATCCTAGGATCTGAAAAGTCACTTATTTTGGCGTCTTTTTCTGCTTGAAGAATATTATTTATTGATAGAAATGATGAATAGTGGAGTGAGTGCGGTGTTTAATCCTTTTAAAAAGATAGTTCCTGTAGAACTCCTTCAACCTGATGATGAGCAAAAAGCTCGAAATCCGGATCGTTGGAAAAAAAAATTACTGTGAATAGGAACTATTATTTTTTGTGAGCAATTTCCCAAGATTTTTTTTTTTTACTTCATCTTTCTTAGTTTTAAAAAGATTTCCGATTTCGCCTGGAATCAAGTCAATTTTGGCTTCCGGGTCTAGTTTAAAGGCAACGAAGTTTTGTGATTGAACTGATTAAAAAAGAGTGAGATTTGATAAATGTTCAAGATTTTACAACCTTCGAATTTTCTATTAAACCTGAGACTTGGTTTAAACTTTGGGCTGAATCAAAATCTTTTTTTTTTTAATTGACGAATAACTTCACAGTATTTTTCCCAATGTTCCGTATAAAACAATGCCGTAGTTAACCACGTGCCGCACCTTGTGAGCACAGGTGTTGCAGGTAAAGATTCATTCATCATTTCCTTGTAAACAACCACGCGAGAAGGAGCCTTTAGAAAGATCTTTTTGCCTTGTTAATTAGTGAATTTAATTCGGGGAAAGAATCGCGAAACTTTTTCATGTGTTCCCAGCCTTAACCATGGGAGGCCGCGTTCAAGAGCAACAAAACCCGATTTTCCATTTCGCGATCAGTGGAAAAGATTTTTAAACTGGAATTAATAAAACGGCATTTGTGTCGTGATTTGTTTTATCTAGTATTTTTGACGCGAAAATAAATGGGTAGCCAGCTTCGTGGCAAGTCAACTTTCCTATTGAAAGGTTAGCAACATAATTACCACTAACGTCTATGGTTTCATCAACAACAAGATATATTTAGTTGTCGCCAATGTGTTTTTATGACAAATATCTAAGTAATATTTACGGAGCGTGTTCTCATTCGGGATATTTCGATTCGCTAACAAAGAAAAAAATTCGTTGAGGACGGAATTCTTGAGTTTGAAAAACGGAATATCGGCCAAAATCGATGCCAGAGACAAATTTTCGGGAAAAGTGTCTCTTGGTTTAGATGTTGATTGAGTCAACAAAAGTTGACCCTTTGAAAATCGTGGTTCCAGCGAATGTGCACCTAAAAGAAAATATGAAATGTCAATGCGCTTAATCACGACAAAAAATTTTCTCTGGAAATTCACGTTATCAATTCCCTTCTACAAAGTCAAAAAAAAAACTTTCCAGTTTTAATGTGTTGCTCTAGCTAAAATTTTTTATCGCACGTAATTGGTTTACCACAAGGTTGGCAGTACACAATTTGGCCGTCAAAAGTAAATGTGACATAATTTTTTTTGAAGTGAAATCTTCTTTAGGCGCGCTCAGCACTTTTTTTTTGTGAGTATTGAATGAGACCGAGCCGTCATGCTCGAAGATGTAACGCTCATTCCAGTAGAATCATTGAAAATAATTATTGTGAATATAATTATTGAGAATAATTAATTATTCTTTAATTGTAATTCATCGTAATAATTTATCATAATACACGTGTAAGAACATATGTTAATAAGACAGAATTTGTCGTGTATTTATAAAACATTCGTGCTGGATAAATATTATATGTTGACTAACAATGTTGATGTATCGGATGGATTAGCAAATGGTGTAGTAGGAAAATTGTGCTTCATCGATTATGATAACAATGGCGAAATCATCAGAATTTGGCTCATATTTCCAAATCCAGAAAAAATTGGAAAGAAAATACGAAGTAAAGTTTCAGGGTACATTACGGATCATAACATACCAAGGAACGCTGTACCTATAGCCAGAAGATCGAGCACTATACCAACTTAATAATAACAAAACTATAAATGCTAAACGTAATCATTTTCCGGTGGTGTCTGCATGCGCTATAACGATTCACAAGTCACAAGGAGCAACATTCGATGAAGTTGTTTATGAGTATGAGAAAACGCATACTCAGCAATTGGTATATGTCGCATTAACAAGAGTAACACGCATCGAAGGGCTGTATATTGTGAATGAAAGAAACACGGCTACATACGGCCGAAGAGAATCTACATCCCTCATTGATTTACAAAATAAATTCAAAAGGCTATCACTTAACAAGCTTCAAACAATCACTGATGTTTTAATAAACTTCATTTCCAATAGAAAGGATATAGAAAGGATCTCGATGATACTGTTACACAACGTTCGACTATACTGATTTTATCTGAAACTTGGGTGGACAATGAAGAAAAAGTCGATGTCCCGAATTTTGATTGTGTGGTGAAATTCAAAAGACCTGATCGCCGATCTGCAGGTGTAGCTATATTCAAAAATAAGAGAGACACGTCGACTCTTGTTAGTTCGCTGATGGATGTCACACTTCAACATTCAGAAACATTTGAATTCAATATATCACCAATTGGCGAAATTTGAGTATCGAAATGTACAATAGAAAATAGACAAGAAATTGTAATAGTAGCTATTTATATTTCACCTAATCAAAGTGTAAAAGACATCATCAAATTCATCCACGCAAACTTAATTATCTACACCAAGGATCTGCTCTTCTCTAAGAACATTTCTATACATTACCAATGATTATGAGTGGAAATTTCAATGTTGACTTCTCCAAAGATACATCAAAGCCTCTAGTGGATTTTTTGAAAACAAAATTCTTAATATGTCCAATGGCACAAATGAAAGTACAACGAAATATGGAACAACGATTGACGGAGTTTTTGTGAGATATTTAGGAAATTCATTTCAATCAAAAGTATTTGTCTCATATTTCAGTTACCATAAACCAATAGTTTCGTTTCTAGAGTCTGATACCAACGACAATCAGTCAGAGCACAATCAAATTCCTACACAATCATAATTGTATACATTTTCAACGTAATTACATTGTGATTATACAAAATAAAGAACAAAAATTGTATTTCGTATTGTTAATTTACCCTAATTTAAGTTTTCACTTCTACCGTGTGCTCTAGACCACACACCCAACTTTTTTTTTATTATTAAAATGCTCCAGCCACCTTTTGATTTTGACAGAAACTGACTGCGTAATCTTAGGCATGTTGTAGGCTTAAATGTTACAGGTACAGCACAACTGAATTGAATATTGAAATAAGACCTAAGAAGAGGTTTTGTTTTATATTCTATAATTATTCAGAAACCGTGAGATGCGGTGTGGTGTTTATATTCTATATTCTATAGTTATATTATATTATATAGTTGAGGCCTGTTTCAGTTTACTTCGAATTAAATCGACTTTCCGTCAACTTGTTATTTTTTTTACAGATTTTTTTTTATGTTCCCCTGAAAACCAATAGATTATTTTAGATATTTTGGGAGATATTGTTCAAATATGCAATTTTATGCGATGTTCATCAAATATGCAAAAATATGCTCTATAAAATATAACTTTCGGCTTCCTAGATACATGATTCGGATAGATAATTGATTTCTCGGTCGTATATGATGGCAAACCAAATACGCAACTGCATAAAAATCCGGTCTCTAGTAATAACGTTTAAAACTGCTTGAAGTAAAGATTTTTTGTTTTTAAAAACTGGTTGAAATTACAGAAAAGAATCTTTGAGTTATTTAAACTCAAATTCCGAATGACATTACGACCAAACTATTATCGTGATTTTTTTTCTGTCGAGTCATTTTATTTCATGCTTGTTTAATTATATGGAATCTAATTTATTGGACGCTTACTTGAGTGAAATGTCTGACATCTTCTGTCGTCGCCCCCTTGTATTTTAAGCCTTCTTTGTACCATTCGTCAATTTGTTCTTTGAACTTCATAGTACCCTTAGAACTACTTTCTCTGTTTGTGGTAATAGTCTGCCATATTGTTTGTCCTACGTCGTTTTTACCCTCTAGAATGAAGAAGACAGTTGAACGGAAGTTTCAAAAGAGATAACATAACTTACGAATTGTCGGCGAGTCGTGCTCATAGAGACAGGAACTCGCAAGTTTTTGGGCCTGGGTTTCCAACTCATGATCCCAGTACTGAAAAATCGATTAATAAATACCTACGTTTTTTTTTTTCGACAATGGATTTTACCAATTTTCGCATATTCTCTGTTGGTATAGTAGTGGCGACCCTCTGCCGATAATGGTTGTGCCAATTTACAATATCTTTCTTGTCTTGGCAGGTTAATGTGTAACTGCCTAGGCGGTTGATTAATTGCATTAAATTAGTAAGAAAAAATCGACCGGATTTTTATAACGGCAGAAAAATAACGTAGATAACGGTTCATACTTACTTAAAAGAGTTCCATTTACGCAGGCCCGAATAACATTCACGAGAGAGAGAAAAATTACACAAGTGACAAGTTTTGCCATCTTGATCAAGTTGTGAAACTTGACGATTTTAAATTATGGAACTAATGAATTTTTTTCAGTCCGACAGACGTGTAGTTGAAGTTAGAATTTTCTGGTTGACAAATAGAAATAATTTTGTTACTATAAAACCATTTTCAATAACAAAGTATTTTACTTCTGAAAGAATGCTTAAAAACAACAAAGAATATTTTGGTTAATTAAACTTTATAATTACCGTGTACAATGTTAGGTAGTTTTAATTTCAAAAATTTATTTTTAAAAATTATTCTTGTGCACTGTGAGTTTCCTTTCAAAGACTAAATTCGAGCAAAGACTGTGTACATATATATACATATCAACGCACCATTTCGGGGTGGGGTGGCCTACGTTAAGCCTCGGCCGTTGTTTCTTTAGTACAATGCAAAACGTATTAGATTAAAACGAAATTACTATAATTACGAAATGTTAATTATATCATCTTCAGACGACCTTAGACATAATTTTCTTAAAAAGAATTATTAATTGAAACAAGTAATTTGGTCAATAGATCACTAAATATAATAGAAGTTAAGCAATCGCTCGAAGTATACTTCGACTTGCAGAATCTTGCAATGTTTAATTAAACCGACAGACTGACGGGCAGAAGGCTATCTTACGAGTAAGGCAAGGATATTTGGGGGATAGGGTTTTTATACTATTTTAAAGAAATGTTGGGGGGCGTCGGCGGCAACGGTTTAGGCGTTGACACGGCGCTCATCACTGTAAGGTAAAGGTCCCGGGTTCGAATCCAGCGGCCCTGCATTCGAACCCGACATTCACACAACGTCGGTTTATGTAAACATAACTTTCGATTCTTTAAATATTGGTACCATGTTTTCATTTAACAATACTTAATTTTTGTCTAATTTAATTAAACTAGTATTATATAAAAATATTGATTCGTTCACATCATTTCATTTAATTACAATTGTTTCATTTTTAAAAGGTAAATAATAGTCTATAAATGGTACATATTTAATAAATGATGTGCTTGATGTGTACAAATATCTACAATCAAAAAGATTTTCATTTGCAGTAATTTATTTAATACAATTATCATTAATTTTTGATATGTTGCTACAATAATTTTGATTACTTATATCTATACAAGTAGCGGTAAATAGGTCATCCGTCGCTTTAAGAATTATAGACGTGTATGTATATATTGGTTTTTTGTTCTTTTTTACGAGGGTTTTTATGATCAATTGAGAGCTTATTAAAATTTCTTATCGATTGCTATAGGGCACTGCTCCAGGACGATTTTTTGGCTCCACAGCTCAATTGACGTTATTCCTAAAAAATGTAAAAATTAACATGTTCCCGAATTTTTGAATTTACTGATGAATGGACTCAATCTAGGAAAACATTTAAAAAATCATCTGCGTAAAATTTTCAAAAAATAAGACCTACGCAGACTTAAAAGGCTGAAAAAATATGCATTTCGAAGTTGTCATTTTTTCGTGCAAAAACCAGGTTATTTTTTGATGGCTGTTTACTTTAATTCAATGGAAATAATCATTGCTGCCTAGTTTTTTTATAAAGAATTTTGTTCAGTTTTAAGAAGAGATTTTCGTTTTGATTTTATGACAACAAAATCCACCTATGAATCGTTTTCTGTTTTTCTTTTTTTACGAGGGTTCGCAACAGCAGATATATCAACCCTCGGGGTGCCGGTGTTTTTGAAAAAAAGCCCATTTGTAAGTATGTCGGGTTCGAATGCAGGGCCGCTGGATTCGAACCCGGGACCTTTACCTTACAGTGATGAGCGCCGTGTCAACGCCTAAACCGTTGCGGCCACCGACGCCCCCCGTATATATTGTTGTTACATGATCTTTTTTTATTTACAGGATAGGATAATAGAAAATCTGTTTCAAGGGTGGAACTTTGTAAAGGCACGTCTACATAATAATAAAGTCCGTTATTCATAAAAGAGCCATGTACTTTGGTTAATTGCCAGAGTGTACTAAGACTGGGCGATATAAAGGATATATTTCTCGTCTTTTTCAATGATTTAGATCAGGGGTCGGCAACCTTTTTCGGACGGCGGGTCATTTTCAAAATAAAATTTTTTATGCGGTCCGCACATTCAAATGTAACTTTTAGGGATGGTTAGGGATGGTTAGGGTAACTTAGGGGTTATGTAACTTAAATAGTGCTTTTATATCATATACGAGTATAAATATTATTATGGGGAGTGGGGATTAAACTTGCGCAGTAAAATAGGTTTCCCATACGCTTCTGTTAGGGCGCATTTTTGTCACCGGCCACATTTCGGCACGCTCACGCTCTAAGTTTGTTGATTTTTCCTGAAATTATATTGTGCTTTGGCGGGCCGTGCAAAAAGTTGCAAAGAGCCGCAGGGTGCCGACACCTGATTTAGATAATCATATGTTAGGATTGAAGGACGTAATGTTTTAAGTTTACAGAATTATATAGAAATTAATTAATTTTGTTATCTAACAATACTAGATTTACGAATATAGCATTATAAATTTTGATTATTTCTAATTGGGTTAATATAGGATTTGTTAATGGTTTTATTTTTCTATTATTGCCTCTTATCGTCTGAATGTCATGATTGAATTGGTCAATTAATTTTTTGTTAATAGCCATCTGATTTTCAACATTATGCTGCAAAAGAAAAGAATTACTTTCGATGGCGTTTATCGCTTTATTCGGAAATCGTGAGATGCGGTCTGGTGGGATGTAGGTTTCAGAAAACATTTTCTTTATCGTGCCACGTTTCCACCTTTATTGAGATCATCTTCAGGGCCTGGGATTTACAAATATTGTTTAAATTTAACAAATACATGTAGGATGTGGAAAATAGTGAATTTATACAATGCAAAAAAATATATTTTATATTCAAAGTATTTCTACTCACTCAAATGTTGGTTTTCTGCGTAATTGTGGCATTCTTGCGTGTCGTGTTGAGAGTGCCAGTGAGATATTGCTGTTTTATGTTTATATACGTTGCATTTTGAAAGGGTGGGGAAGGAAGTCGGTATAGAAAAGACATTTTTGTATAAGGAGTTGGCTTCTTTGAGCTGAAAAGAGCCGACTATGGGAAAAAACGTTGGTAATGGTCCGGCCAGATTATCCTTTCAGGATTGTATAGAAGGGGATAATTCGGACAAGAAAAGCTAAATTATTGAAAAATTAGACGATGTAAAAATTTTTGATGTGCGTACGAAAAAGACTCAGGGAACCAAATTGCAGCAATAACAGTCAATGACCTGATACTTCTGAGAAGAAGGATTGAGTCTATTGACTAAACTAGGGAACTGGGAAGGTACAATAAGCCAGAAGGCTGCAGTGCCTGGGGAACACAAGCCCCGCTTCCCGGCATCCCTTCCACCATACCATACCATACCATGGTGAGATGTAAAGTTGAGGTAGCGATCTGTTGTTTTTGGTACCAATCTGTGATTAATGTGCCGTCTGGTTGGTTGTTTTATTACGAGTGATTCTAAAAATGGTATTGTTTTGTTGTTTTCGATTTCATGTGTAAATTGTAGGCGTGGGTGAAAGCTATTAATTGTATCTAATGTAGTTTGAATTTGATCTGTGGGAACTGCTGTCAATATATCATCGACGTATTTAGTGAGGAAGGGTAATGGGAAAGGAAGTTGTGGTATAACTGTATTTAATAGATGTGTCATAATCATGTCTGCAAGTATCGGGCCGAGGTTCCTACCCAAGGCTATGCCAAATAGTTGTTTGTAAAATTGATTGTTGTATGTAAAATATCCGTTAACACAGCAGTGTCGAACCATTGTAACGAACGTGTTCTTTGATAGAGTTGGGTATGGTGTTATGTTGGGCCATTTATCTTTAATACACTGGCAGTGTTGAATAGTTGAATAGCAACAATAGCAGGTCCATTCATCAAGTCCATTAGTTCTTTCAAGGTGTCTGAATTTAGTCCGTCTAGCTTTAGTCGAATATAAGCTGTTTCGTAATTCTTGAATTCTGTTAACAAATAATATGGGGAATTCTTTAGGATTGAGTCTAGTTTGCATTAGACCTTGAATCAGCGAAATTTTGTTTCAAATGTTTAATTAAAGTTAGTAAATGATTTATATCATGCGAAACATTTCTGGCACGGCCAATTAGTTTGCTTTTTGGTTTTATGAATAAAACATTATGGTTGTAAACTCTTTCTGAAGTATTTTCTACACACAATACGCTGTATGCTGTTTCCAAAATTTCACAAAGGATAGTTCTGAAGGGTTTCCATCGAAGAAAGGGATGTGATCGTAGTCTTCTTTTTTTATAATTAATTTTTGGAGACATGCTAGAAGGAAGGATTGATTTGGCTACTTAATAAGCGAAATATGGCTACTATTCCTGGAGTAGTGTTCTTCTTTTCCAGGTTGCTGGTTCTTCTTTCTTCTGTCTTTGGCGATTTTCAAGACCCCTGAATGAGACGCATGGTCGCTGCAGGAATTTCTTCGGTGTTGACTTAACGAGAAGTTTCTTCGAACCGCGATCAAAGCACCGATGTGCACGCTAAAAGTTCAAGTCAAATGGACGCAATGACTTTAAAATGTCCATGTTAATGTCCAATGGACAAATAGTCACGACTTTAAAACGTTAGCTATTCGCGGTCCCTGTTCTGGGCGCCAATTAAGTAATCGCTCGAAGAAGAATTCTAAAAAAAGAAGCAACTTTATTGTCAAAACAGTACAATGTTTAATTTTTAACCGACAGTGACGGGCAGAAGACTATTGTTCGAGTAGGCAAGGATATTTGGGGATTAGGGTTTTTATACTATTTTAAGGGAATGCTGTTTAAGATGATGGGCGGCCGTCTGAACCTGCCAGACTTTTATGACGTGTTGGTCTGAGGGGCGTTTGGTTACACCTTAACTTGGATTTAATAAGTAAAACGAAGTATAACTTCACTAGCAGCTTCCCGTGGCCATTTCATATGTCGCTGAGAATCGAATCCTTATTACGCCATTAGAAAAATGGAAAAAATAGGAAACATTCGAAAGGTTGAAAGTTGAGATGGGGAGTTGGTGTCCGAGTGGATCGAAGTCACAGCTCAAGTGGCTGGTAGAGCAGCGGCGTATTCAGCCGAAGGTCGTGGGTTCGAATCCCGCTCATGGCATTAACTTTTTCAATTCAACCAGAACCTTACATAAAAAGATTAATTAATTGAAAGAAGTAATTTAGTCAATAGACAACTTTTATTATTATTTGACTATAGTATCATTGTAATATGTAATGTTTTTTTTTGCCCGTATTTTTAAACATTACGACACTTACTAAAGGCATTTATTAAATTGATTATTTTCTCTTTATTTTCCACAATTCCCGATATTTTGCAACGAGACGTCCCCATTTCATTTGCGCGAGTGCTCGCACAATTTCCCGATTCGATCCGAAAAATTATCGCTGAACACAAGAGACTAAAGTCGTGGTTTTTTTAAAGGTTATTTAAAGATTTAGGTTGAGAGAAAAAAGTCAGTGTCACGAGCGGGATTTGAACCCACGACCTTCGGTTAAATACGCTGCTGCTCTACCACTTGAGCTATCGTGACTTCGATCCACTCGGACACTAACTTCCATCCCAACCCCACCTTTCGAATTTTCCCTCCTTTTTGCCATTTTTCAAATGTCGTGTAATCTATTTGATTCTGAAGGTTTTGGTTGAGAGAAAAAAGTCAGTGTCACGAGCGGGATTCACGGAGGTGATTTATCTCAACCAAATCCTTAATTAATTGAAAATAATTTATTTGGTCAAGCGGACCACGAAACCTAATAAAATTTAATAAGCAAAATGAAGTATACTTCACTAAAGCACTCCGTGGCCATTTCGTTTGTCGATCAAATAGAGTACACGACATTCGAAAAATGGCACAAAGGAGGGACAATTCGAAAGGTGGGGTTGAGATGGGAAGTCAGTGCTCGAGTGGATCGAAGTCACGATAGCTCAAGTGGTAGAGTAGCGGCGTATCTAGCCGAAGGTCGTGGGGTCGAATCCCGCTCGTGTCACTGACTTTTTTATCTCAACTAAAAACCTTAATTAATTGAAAGATATTAATTGGTCAAGCGGACCACGAAAACTAGTGAACATATTATTAAACTTTCGTCAATCGTACAATATTTTGATTAAATATTTGTCTCTATTTCAGATCTAATTTTTTCAGAAGAAAAAAGCTGCTAGTACTTGTATATTGTTAATTGTAATATATATTGTAGCGAGTGAAAGGGAGAAGAAGGAGAGAGAGAAGAGAGTGAGAAAGAGAGAGATGGATAATTACATCAATTTTTTCATATACTTGATGAAATATTTATTAACTTCTTGTAAAAGACGGTTCTTACTCATAGATTTTCCTGATGTGTTAAAAAATGAAAAACCAAATGTATGAGTAAGAACCATAATATACAAAAAGTTAATCGAATTTCTCACCCCCCCCCACCACCGTTCAAATTATTCCTATTATTAAAAAATGATTTAGTTTGTTTTGGTTCAACGTACATGGAAACACATGACTGATTGATGATTTATATAAGATCAAAATCTGCACATACGTATATATGTACACACAGTCCACCGGCAATGCCAGCTTTTTGCTTTACAATGAATTACGGTAGGCCTCGAGCATCATCCACCCGAGATGTGGCAGTTCCGGATCAAATCTCGGTCGAGTTCATCCAGTAGCCGATGTTGGGCTGTAGTGGCTACCAACAGCTAAGTCATTTCAGCACCTAACACTATCCAGACCCATTCACACTCTCACATGCTCTTATAAACATTCCTTCCTACTTACATTCACTCAGTTAGGGTGGTGGAGTACTCGATATTCCTTCATCACCCTCTACAAATATATAAATAACATAATTGAGGGTTGATGGGGTATTCAATATTCCGCCATCGATCCTCTCACACTGCCCATTCACGCTAATAAATACATTCATTCTCAAGACAGTAGGGACACAAAACTGTCATTACTGTGTTCAATAAAACAACCCTGTTTCCTCCAAGATGCGGAACAAGGAACGCACAATTCTCATATCGGGTGGCTTCCCTCTCCATACGGACCCAACGGGTTGCACCCTTGAGTTCATTTCCAAAGTAAGAGTCCGTGTGTCAACCTCGAATGGCCTAGAAACACTATCTGTTGTTATTAATGTTTTCATTCAGTACTTCATTTGTACTAGTTTTATGCTTTAAATATTTACTCCGCGAAAAAATTAATTATGTATTTTATACATATTTGCACGATTTTTCCAAATGTTATAAATTTTGCTCTGAGTATTGAACGAATTTAAATAGTGAGGATTTTCAAACTAATCCAATTAGAGTTCCATCAGCTAAATGCTCGTAGAGTGAGGTCATGAAACGGCTTTCAAATTCACTTTTCCCAATTGTTTAAATATTTGTTATTGGTATTAAAAATTGGTTAAAAGAATCTCATCACAGGTGTTGTTTCAATGATCAATTGTAGGCGAACAAATAAACAATAAATAATGACAAAAATTTGAAATTACAGTGGTTTAAGTGTGACAGGTTTATTAAATTATAAAAATAGTATTTGATTTAAATTAATTTACTTAGAGGTAAAGTTGTTAAAAACAAACTTATCTTTAGCCTAACATATGCTGTAACAGACAGAGAATTGAAAAAATTAAACACCAAACATTTAAAAATAATTTTTATCTCAACTAAAAACCTTAATTAATTGAAAGTTCTTAATTGGTCAAGCGGACCACGAAAACTAGTGAACTGAATAAGTTATAAAAGTCACAATTGTGTATTGCGTTGTTGAAAATAACGATGCATTGTAGTTTCAGGTGTTTTTTGTTTGCACACCTGTTTAATTGAACTCAAACAAACAAAATTGTGCCTTTTTATTACGTATTAAAAATTTGTTAAAAGAATCTCAATAATTAATTTAAAAAAATGAAAATGTTACCACGTTTTTATCTAAACTTGTCACTAAATGAATATATATACAGGGTGAGTCATTTTTTGAAGCACCATTAGAAAATCAACGCAGGTGCGTTTAAATCTGACTCGAGGCTTATTTCCTTTGATTAATATGTTAATAAAAGAAAGCGAGTCAATTTTTGGTGCACCATAGGAAAATCAACGTTGGTGCGGCTAATTATGACTCGGCACATTTTATTTTGTTAGTCTCGTACCAAAAAATAGGCGAGTCACTTTTCGACGCACGGCACATTTTATTTTGTTAGTCTCGTACCAAAAAATAGGCGAGTCACTTTTCGACGCACCATTCGTTACAAATTAGTTTTAGTAGGTTGGAAGGAAAATAAACAAAACCAATAATATTAAAACATTATTCAAACACAATGTAAAAACTAAAAAAAATTCTTCACAAATTAATCTGATTAAGGTAAGAGTATTTTTTTCGTCCGATCATCGTTTTACGATAGACTAGGCTACTGTGTTGCAGCATATGGAGGTCTGTTCGAACAATTATTATAATGATTTTGAACATTTTTGATTTGCTAACAAAGGAGATTGTTATATTTATTTAATTTTTTACTTTACCAGAAAAAAATACTCTTAAACCTTAATCAAATTAATTTGTGAAGATTTTTTTTTTAATTTTTACATTGTGTTTGAATAATGTAAAAAATTAATCTGAATTAATTGATAAACCTTTATTACCACTCATAAAGCAATCCCATGGTGTTTTCCATCAGTAGTGAAAGAGTCAGGGATCCCTGCCTGTGAGCATTATGGTACCATCAGCAGAAAATAATTGACTGTAGAAACCTGAATTGTTCAGAAGTTCTATTAAGCTGTTTACTGTAATTAGCCATAAAAGAGGTGACAAACAGCCTCTCTGTGGAAAGCCTCCTTTGATATTAATTCTAAGAGTGCTACCACCTAAGCACACATTGACCATCCTTCCAAGTAAGTCTTCACCCATCTAGTAAGGTGATGGTCGAATCATCTAATGCTGATATAATGTGATAGGTATGCTAGGTCTAGATTTGAAATCTTTGAAGAAGCGGACATCACCAAATCACTCCCCGAGATTAAATGGACCAAAATCTTGGGGTTTGTGAACAGTTACAAGAGATTTATGCAGGACATGTGAGCCGACCAAGTCCCAGACCTTTTAGGGATGGGGTACGACTCTACCCAGGCATTTAACCCTCGAGTCTTGGTCGCCCACCCTGCTTAATATATAATATACAATCAGCATTATCAAACGCCCCTTGGATATCGAAGAAGCAGCCTAGTGTATATTCATTATTAAATAATGATTTCTCAATCCTGCCTATCAGTGACTGCAAAGCAGTTTCCATTGATTTTCCTGGTAAATAGGCATGCTGATTGGGATGTATCATTGTATTAATTCCACAATCAAGTCTGATATATCTATCTAAAATTTTCTCTATTATTTTTATGAAATAGAGAAAATTTTAGGTCTATACATGGTAAAAAATTGTCCATATAATCCCTTTGGGATAGAATATCAAAAAATCCTTTCTTAGCGGCTATGCACGTCATTATAGGAATGCACTGGTGAAATTTCAGCTCATTAGATCCAGGGGTTTGGTCTGTGCATTGTCCCAGTCAGTCACAGAACTGTTTTTTTATGTATACATTATATATTTGTACATCTGTTGTAGAGCCCTGAGGAAGGTAAAATAAAACACCGAAAGCTTGGCATAGTTTCAACACACAACATTCATTGGGCCACATCCCAATCCCACCATTTATTGTGAATAGCAACTGGTCAATCATCTTTACATTAAAAAAAGTTGATTATAAAATACTGTTAAAAGATTAAAAAATACCGTTAATTATAGTCAGATGATGTCTTGACATTCATCCTGTTTATTTTAATATTTTTAATGCAAATTATATGGCGTATTTAAGTTTTTGTGGATATACTTAGGCATATTTGAAGATTTTTTTTTTGGGGGGGGGGATAAATCCAGCCTTTATTTTTTAACAATGTTTCGGGATATGATATTTGGAGATCATGAGATGTGGTCTGGTGTGGCGTAAGTTTAGAAAAACATTTTCTTTATCGTGCCAATGTTTTGATCTTTATTGAGATCATCTTCAGGGCACGACACACAATAATGACATATCTACATGGAAAACAAACACTTTGAGTGAGTACAAATACTTTGATTAAGTCTAAAATTTCTAGCCTTGTATAAATTCTTTTTTTTTCACATCCTACATGTATTTGTATAATTTAAACAATGTTTATAAATCACAGGCCTTGAATATGATATTAAAGATCAAAACATTGGCACAATAAAGAAAATGTTCTTCTTCACACCAGACCACATCTCATGATCTTCAAATTATCATTAACTAACTAATTGTCACTAAATATCACACTTTTCTGGATATATGGAGAGAGAGCAGCTTTACCCAGAACTTCAGAATTTGGTAAAAAACAGTGACTTTGGGGTGTAGGAAATCGGTCTCTTTTCATAGCAGCAGTTTTTAAGAATCTTAGTATCTTAGTAAGAATTTTAAGGAATTTTAGCTTTTCAACTTCATCTGCTGGACTTGCGCTAATGGTGAAAACCAAGGCAAAAAAAAAAAAAAAACTTCATCTGCATAACAGGAAGCCCAGTTCCCTCCTTTAAGACTCTAGGGATTTTAACATTACTCTTTGTTAGAAAGTATTCCGCTGGTTTTCCGAATTGTCCAGAGAATGAAAAAGAAAATTCCAAATAAATCAAATTGTATGAAATTGCCAGAGAAAAGGTTCACCAATTCGTCTCGTGACGATTATAAATTGGACAAGACTTTTATCTCTCAATCTCAACTTTTTCCCGCCTTTGCAGTTTTATCGCATTGTTATGATTTCTGAATGTTCACTTCAAAAATAAAGAGCAAACCATTGGCCAATCTTTTTTTCCTGTAAGTGTTTTATTCATTTTTTTAAATATTTTTTTTTAAATTATTCATAGTAGTTATGTTTGTTCAAACAGTGCGATTAATTGCCTATATAAACCATCAAAGGTGCATTGATTTTATTACAAAATGTTTCTTCACTGTACCATTTTCATCCAAGTAACTTTTATTAGAGAATTTTTTCTTTGCGAAATATACAATTTTAAATTCATGGACAAATAAGTAATACATTATTAGCATTTTTTTTTTCATCTTTCATGAAATAAAATAATGAACAGTGGTGAAAAATTATTTTACAAACCACTTGTAGTAAGATTAAATAAATTATAAGTACAATAGGCTTAGCTTACAAAGGCGCTTTTGTTTGACTAGAATTGTATATCATCTAATTTAAATAATTACACATTTAATTCAAGAGATAACCATTTACATTAATAAATTAATAAATAAGCAATTTACTAATAATTACATAAATTATAAATCATTGAATAGACATGTACAATAGATAAGTTTAATAACAACACATTTACTTTTGTAAGTGGACGACGGCGCAGTGGCCGAATAATCTCTCAATATTCGCTTGATTTTCTATAAGCAACAAGAAATTAGTCGGCGTAAGCGCGTCGCTACTTATTCTTGTGTAGGGGAAGGTAAGGTTCTAGAATTCAATAAACCAGAGAGCATATTCAGTAACATTTATTGTACGCAATTCCGTCTCATAACGCCGTACCCAAACCACAGAATCTTAATTAATCTACAAGTCTGCCACAACTCTAAATCTGGGATGAGTCTATCAACAAAGGGACTTAGCCCAAAAGATGCTAGCCACAGCATCCTTTCTCTCGACCGTCGAATTGGCTCGATGGGTCACAACGGCTGTCCTCGCTGGCTCTGGCAGGTCGTTTTGTTGTATCCCAGATGGAGTGTGGCTGCTTCTCTTCCGGATCGACTCCTGGAGTCGACCGTCCTTGGTCTTTGATTTTGACTGACTTTCGATTTCCCAGTCATCCCTTTTATAATACCGGGTTCTCTACCAGAGTAGGGGGTGGAAAGGAAACTCAAAAGTCGGGGGAGTTCCCACGCCGCGGGTGGGCCGACGAAGACGGGTGTCGTGCACAAGGTTGACGCGACCCCAATTTATGATGTCCCACGTGGCTACATATTTTTGACCATGTGACAACCCTTCAGCACTAAATAACTAGACGATAGTTATTTATTTGATCGGTTATCCAACTATTGCACTTTATGTTCTCCAGGTTCGTGGGAAACAGGACGTGGGTCCAGCCTGGGTAATTATTTCCAAGTTAAGTTCTCAACACGACACACAAGAATGGCACAATTACACAGAAGACAAACACTTTGAGCCCTGAAGATGATCTCAATAAAGATTGAAACGTTGGCACAATAAAGAAAATGTTTTTCTGAAACCTATATCACACCAGACCGTATCTCATGATTTCTGAATAATTTTCCAAGTTATGTTTGACAGATTTGAGGGGGACATCTCGTCGTTCCCGTCTGGGTGGTCGCCCCTTCAGATTTGCAACCTTTGCTCCCTTCCATCGTTTACCCTATTTTGTTCTTATTTTAACAACTAAAACATATCCCTAAGACGGGGACCGGCTTACACTTTAATAACAACTAATATCATAAATAAATTAATAAATAAGCAAATTAATAAATAATTACTAATTATTACAAAAAAACAATCTTAAACATTTAGCATACAATGGTAACGAGAAAAGTCACATTACTATAAATGAACGCCTTAATTTCTTTGGATATACTTTTTTACCCCCAAAATAATTACGTACAAAAACTTATCTTATATAAATGGAAAATATTTTATTCAAAAATTCTTTAAGATATAAAAGTAAAAGTATCAATAAGGGGGTCGTTTTGTCTGATTTATTTCGTTAGGACTTTATATTTTCGGACCGTAAAAAATCAACACAACTCTGCAGAGAGGAAAAAAGAGCTTAAAGAAAAGCGCCAAAACTCAAAGGGCGAGGTAAGATGAAAGAAAGGATTATCCTAAACAAATCTCAATCATCCTCCCGAGTGGTTTTAAGGGCGTAGCCTCCTGAAACAAAATCTGTCCTCACTGCAGAACTTAGGCATATTTTGACAAAAGACTGAATCTGTTAGACAGTTAAGCCTGTCAAGCAGTAACTACAAAATCCAGGAAGGAAAAACATAAAAAAACTAGGTTCCTGCATAACAGTATAACGAGAAGTTCCTGACAATTAGTAGCATGAAGGAAGGAAACGTTGGCTCTATGAATGCAATGTAATGATAGATTTTTTTAACAATGACAACCCTCTTTGAAGAACAATGATACGGTAAACAAAATCTTATTTTATTGCAAAAACCAGTGAAAAAAATTCACATTAAGTCTATATGTGTGGTGATTAGTGACCGTTAATCGATAATTATTCAGAAATCGTGAGATGCAGTCTGGTGTGATGTAGGTTTCAGAAAAACATTTTCTTTATCGTGCCAACGATTCGATCTTTATTGAGATCATCTTCAGTGTAAGTGTTTGTCTTCTGTGTAATTGTGCCATTCTTGTGTGTCGTGTTGAGAGGGCACTCTTAGCTAGGGGCAGCTTAGCTTCCTACTCAGATAAAAATTTTCCACAACTGCACGCCTTTTATATTTTATATATCATATTTTATTTCATCCCTCTTTAAATGCTTGTTTGGTGACTCAGGTGATTCAGTGGATCTTAGTCAATCGTAAAGTGCTGTCGCCGAAAGCCAAACTGGTTGGGCATTATTTTTTTCATAAACATTATTATTATTAACATTATCCTTTTAAGTAGGAGTTTTTCGAAACACCAGCAGTAGAGAAAGAGATATCTGAGCTTATGTTGCGGTTTAGCGATTATGATGACCTTAGCGATCTTCTATGTTTGTGGCACATATTTAAGCTTGAAGGCTGCATTGATGATCATCGTCTGAACCACTGCTTTTCTAGGGTAACTACTAGAAAATCTGACCGGTAATTAGGTCATACCCAAGGGCTTTTTTTGAGTTGATTTCAGTTGTGGTAGCTTCTTAAAGTGCATTCAGTATTAGAGATCTTTAAAAGGGATTAATAATCAATTTTTTTTCTTTTTTTAATAACTTCTTGTTCTGTTATTATTCTATTGTTCAATGTTAACGTCATTTCAAAGGTTGAACTTCCTACACCACACCACTCAAGCATATTCCGTAATGAAGCAGTATTGTGTATAAAAAGGAACAAATGCAATTTTGAAATATGTAACTAATTGATATCACACAAAATTTTGTTTTTATGTGTAATTATTGTTTGATCGAGATTAGATCAATTTTAATTATAAAACCAGGGAAAAATAAAATGTTTGAAATGTTTGCTGTTCCTTAAATTAATGAAAATTTGCTAATTAAGGTTTGTTATTGTTTTGTTTTAGTCTTATGACTAATTTATTACCACGTAACTTTTGAATAATTAATTATGGAAAGCATAAACAACTCTTTGCATCCTCCTGCCTGTAATGTGAAAGCATCGACACCGACAAAACAGTCTCCTTCGTTAAAACACATGTCGATGATAAGTTCTATTGGAAATTTATCAAGTATCTGTTCAAGTAAGTGGTGAACGAGAAGTTTATAAAACGTTATTCAATTTTTTTTTTTTCCAGCTTCACAGTTGCCTTCCTCTAAAATTGAACAGGTTTGAATTGTTGCTATAGAAAAAATATCTCTTTTCTTTTTCTTATTATTTATTTTTATTTTTTAAGGCTAAAAGAGCTAAAGAGGATGCTAGGAATAAAAAACTGTTGCACAAATCATGTTTTCAACTTATGACGTGCATTAACGCAAAAGAAAAAAACGATAGCCCGATTGATGTAAGTTGTTTTTTTTTTGTTTTTTTTCAACTTAAATACATGACAAAAAAAAATTATTGCACTGTAAAACTGTACATTTTATTTTTCTCAAACATATCACAGTTTGTAATGTAATGTTTTAACGATGACCATTTTGAACCTTGCCGTGATTCCTCTTCAGGTTTGAATTTCCTAGTAACAAGTCCAAACCTGAAGAATGGCAGCAGGCACAGTTTGAAATGGTTGTTGTTAGAGCATTATAACTGTGTTATGTTAGAAATATAATAAAATTTATAGTTGTACAGTGCAGTAATTAAATATTGGAGTATAAAATAAGTCGATAGCATTTTTCAATAATTTGATTTTATCTCTTTTTTGCAAGCAATGTTTATTTAGACATTATTGTTTATACTCTCAGAAAAGTTTTTTTGTACTTGTAATTTTACAAGGTGTTAATTTAACATTGAGAGGAAAGTAGTGCATATTCATAATTTATGGATTTTTCCTTACTACAGCTTAGACTGCTAGAAAAATTTGTGATGCGTACGGTGAAGCCTGGGAAAACGCAGCGACCCATTGGTAACAATTCCAAAAGTCAGATTACAACCCAAGAATGGTAATGTGCATTTTGTGGGATTGAAAAGGATGCTTTATCGTGAAGTTCTTCGGCCCAAACAAACCGTTAATTCTTGCGTAAACTGAACACATTTAAGCGATTAAAATCAGCAATTGTCCAAAAATTACTGCCATTGGATGGCTAATCACAATGGAATTGTTTTGGGAAAAACTTTAGTTCACATGAGGACTGCATAAACACATCGAGGAATTCATCGTTCAAAAACCTGGGGAGTTCTGGTAAGAAAAAATTTCATGGAAGATGACAACACAATAGTTCATATATTGTTTATGAGGACCTGAAATTTCATTGAATTTACTATAACAAAAAAATGCTACTGACTTATTTTATACTGGATAAGACAACTAGTATTAACTACAACTAAGATATCATAATGTAAATATCATTGTATAAAATAGTTATATTTCCTTTCACTACAGTTCTTATTTTTAAATTCATGTAACTTTATAAATTGAAATTATTTAATCAGTACATATTTTTTTATGTCTATCCTACATTGTGGATATCATTTTTCCTACCTCCTATGTCTCTTAACCCCTCACCATCAACAATGATGCCAGCATAACCTTCGTTCAAGACCGCTGTGCGGTGGTGTAACCAAAAAAAAGTGAAAATCATAGCACAAATTATAAAGATACATGGATTTAAAAACAAAACAGAAAAAAAAAATTTCCCTAAACATCAGCACCCTTGAGGTCTATATAACTTTACAATTGAAATACCCTAAGTTTTTATGTTGTTAACAGTTACTGTTACAGCTTGTATAATTCATACAATCTAATTTCTTACCCTACAGATGGAAATAAAAGATCTGCAAGTAAAAATAGAAAACAAACAAAAAACATTAAAAAAGGTTACTGCCATGATTAAAATGATTCCCATTCTCAAAGAATATGAGGAGATTGAGAAGTTTCTAATCAAAACGTTGAATGAATTGTCTCATGGTAAATTGGAATTATTTGTATATAATAATAAAATAATTATTAAATTGTTTTTATTCCAGCATCCATCCTGAACAAGACGGCAATTCAAAATCTTGCAGTTGTGAAAGACCAGCTGACAGCAACTAGAAGTAGAGTAATTCTAAACGATTTCAGTCCAATTTCCTCTGAAGATATTGGTACAAAAATTTACTTTTGTACAAATAACTCTGTATTGATGAAACAACAGTTGTCTTATTTTTTTTTATTTTTTTTTTTGCAGTGGCTTTGAGAAAGTCTTGCCAAAATATTCTTAATGAACTCAAAAAGCATGAGAACGATTGTAATTCAGTGAAGAACATGGAAATGTACAAAGTTATGTCATCTTATTTACAAGATGTCAAAATCACATTTGCTCGACTACAAAATTTGTTACAAATGTATGAGTAAAAAAAAAAATGTTCTACCTTAAAACTTAAAATTTTCTATTTTGTTTTGTCTTTTAAGGAATGAAAACATCACCGAACAAATAGTAAAGTGGGATATACATGAGAAATCGACGGACATCTTGGTTTGTAATTATCCCTTTCTTTCAAAATTATGAAATTTCTAACTGTTAAATTTGTTTTTTAGTACAAAAATTTATGTGAAAGTCAGTAAACATCGGTGGAAACTTACTGTTCTTTAATAAAACATGAATTAGTTTTTTATATAAAATGTTGCTTATTATTTATTGTATTACTTTTGTATGTACATTATCATCTTTTTTACTTATACAATATTGTTATTTTTAAAAAAATATTTATGTGCTTTTATGATTACAATTTACAATAAAACTAATTGTTTCTTTTTTCACATTTCATCTTTTTTTTTTTTTTGCACATTTAATTTATAGAATAGCACCTTTGTAGTTACCGAGTCAGATTCTTGTATGTCAATTGGAACTTCTCATGAATTCCTTAATATTTATTTTAAAGTATTTTAAAATAGTGTGGCACCTCATCATGATGAGTACAGAGATACAATGCCCATCAATACTATTTATATTTAAACAATATGTATTTCATTTTAATACATATTGTTTACACTTTCAAAAAAATACTTTTTGAAATATAGGAGATTAAGAATATAAATTAAAAACTTTTAGAATTATATTGCATATACAATATCACAAATAGTAAGTTGTGATTTTATTTCAACAAATAAAATGAAAAAACGAATTAATAATTATATGCATCCGATAGATGTTCAGTCTTGTGCGATTCATTGATTTTAAATAAACTCATGTGGGTTTAGCAAAGTAAAATCCAATTATTGGAATAAAACTAGGTGGTGCGGTGAACAAATTGAAAACAATGTCTCCTTCTACAAACGTCACTTGATCCAACTCGTGCCCTTTCCTCTTTTCATAGGTGCCGCTTGTGTGGATCCCTACTTGATAAGCTGAATCGGGGAATAAAGAAATGGGAACGTTAAAATCGACTCTGATTGTGGATCCGTACGACGCAATTTGCATCACGTCTTTTGTTGTCCCCTTTCCTGTAGAGACTTCAAAAAGCCACAACTGCATGTCATCTGTGTAAGTGTCGAAGGCGGAATCATCTCGTTTTTCGCAACATGCAATCTGCAATTAAAAAAATAAAATAAACAGCTACTTATTTTTATTCAAAGCGGGATTCATGTGATCATTCAAAGGGGCTAAGCCGAAGGTCGTGGGTTTGAATCCCACTTGTGACACTTGCTCTTTTCTCAACCAAGACCTTAGATTAAAAGTACAATTAATTAATTCAATAATTATTGAGGCGAGTTAAACTAAAAACATTACTTCTTAGAATACTTTAGACCTTGGGTGTTTCATGCAGAATTGCACATCACAGTGCTTTAAAGAAGTGCTTAATAGAAGGCTGTTTAAAAAAAAAAATCAGAATCAGATTATAAGGCACTCCAAGGTTAAAAAACCGAACAACATATTACTATAAGAATGTACAATCAACCACTAATTCCTATATGAAAATATCCATCAACAAATAATTCAGATTTAGTACATAATAAATTATTAATCATTTAATTTTCTTAGGCTGTTTAAAATAATGAAAAATTCCGTATGTTATCACCTCAAATCCAATTAATATTACAGGATGGTTGACTTTTAAGACTCTGCTCGCGTTCCAAGACTCCTGTTCTATTACATCCATTCCGTTGGTGTCTAATGCAAGTCGGAAAACTTCACCTTCATTGATATGATCTTTATTTTCTCTTTTACACTTCCTAAATCTACTCGGCCATGAACCCACGGTCCCTTTTGAAACGAGATTCATAATTATTCCCAGAGACTCATCGGTTGTTAATATGTTTGCATTCATGACTTTGGTCGCAAACTCTTCAGCCATCATATCGGAAAAATAAATTTTCGATAGCACTTTTTTTAGAAGGGCTGTTTTTTCACACTCATCTACATCTGATTTAGAAAGGGAAGTTTCATTCCATGTCAGACATTTATCCACAGAGTCTTCGCTTTCCTTTTGGCTTAAATCAACGGTAAATGTCGCTTTGAGCGTTTCATCTTCAACTGTTTGATCTGCATCAAATATTGTGTCATCTTGTGTTGAACTGTTTCCTAATTTTTGAAACAAAGTATTCTCAAGTTCTTTTGTGACAAGTGAAACAGAAGACGAACTAATCATTGATTGTTCTGTAATTATAACATTTAGTTATTTCCTTATTTTAAACTTCACATATCGATAAATGAAGAAAAAAATTACCTTTATCTTCCATTTTATGATTTACCCAGTTTATAATTGCAACAAACAAATCAATTTCCCTGGCATTAATTTTGCATTGGTCCAATAGCATGAAAACTGTATCCTCAGTTGCCATCATAAAGTTTGGTTCTGCCAGTACTTCTGACGTCTTTTCAATAATTACCTGATGAACATTTAAAACCTTAATCATTTAATTTCAACTTTTTTAAACAAAAGTTTCAGAATTTTTAACTTTTGCCATTAAGGCCAAAGATATATTGATTACACAATTTATATTAGCATTAATGCTTCTTCTTACAATCAAAAGGGTTATGACTTACAAATAATAAATAAAGTTTTTACAAACTGGACAAAAATCACCAAAATTATTTTTTTCTATCGATCAAATTTTCAATCAAATTGATAAAAGAGCATGGGCAATAGGCGTTGAAGAAATAACCAAATTTTTCGCCAGCCAAGTTACCAAAATTTTTTAACAAAATAAAAACAGGGCAGAGTACTAGAAGTAATGACCACTTCAAAAGAAGAAACTATAATGTTTGTTAATGCCTTTAATGAATTACCGCAAGAAATTAATAATTTATTTGTTACAAAGATTCCAGGGTAGTACATCACTAGTGAAACATTTAAAAAATTACTAAAGACGTTGTTAGTATACCTATTTAATTCTAGAATCAGACTAACATATGTACATACATACAGTACGTGAAAATGTAAAGAAGTCATCATGATACCAAAACCACCAAGTAAGGTGATATGATGAGATTTTACCGGTCATCTAGATTTGCTTATCCTTGGCCTGGGAGACATACTTCGCATTTTACCATCATTCGTGTGTCTCTGTTTGCTTACATACTCAGAAGGCGAAATGCTGAAACACATCTGACAGACAAACCCAGTGTGGATGAGCATACCAGGATGATTGGTAAGGAGCAAATTAGAGGTCAAATCATATAAACCCATATCGCTACTACCAACAGTTTCTAAGCTTTTCAAAAATGTATTAATAAAAAGAATAAATCCTGCATCGAGAATCGTCACTCAGTGTGTAACTCTTGATCAAGGGGGTATATTGAATGCATTTATTAGTTGAAGTATTGTACAAACTGACCAAAATACATATTTTAAAGTTATCTGAAAAATTATAGACCACAGTTAAATTAGAAACTTGAAAATATATAATTTCGAATGTTGTTTGACTAGATGGTGTCAAAAAAGGAATAATTACCTGTTTACACTTATGGCTTAAATCGGATAGGTCATAGACTTTAGCCATTTCATAGCTGATGCAAGCATTACTCGGTGTTATATTTTTTTTAATATATGGCATACACAACTCTTTAAGCTCTGGGATCATGTATTTGTCTCCTAAGTAAAACAGAGACCAAGCCTCGTCAACTGAAGAAAACTTTACTTCTTCTGTATATATAAACCTAGTTTTAAACAAAAGTAAGATTTTTTCAATTTTTGTTTAAGTGCAAGTCAAAAACCAATAAAGACACACCTTAAAAATATATCAAACAGTTCAACTCCGACTTCTTTGATTACAATGCTCCGATTTTTTTCAAAATTTTCATTTGAGAACATGCGCTCAAAAACCGGGCTGATCATTCCCAAAATGACTGAGTGTACTTTAAAAACCTGCAGCTTGTCAACTTTTGAATTTGAACAGAATACCAAATTTTGTGTTGTTGAAACTTACCTTCTCTACACCATCGTCAACTATAACTATAGACACATCACTTAGCATCGAAAAATTGTATAGATAGAGCAATCTTTGGTGTATATTAGTCAATCCCTCTCTCCAATCCATGTTTATATATTCTAAAAAAGTTATTAAAACATATATATTACTATTTTCTAAATGTTATTTAATTTATATTATATGTTTTATAAAATAGACTGGCCTAAGGGCTAAATGGTTGTCATCCTTATACCACACTACGGAGTCCAATATGGCAGGAATTGCTTTACTTCAATTATTTAATATGTTTAATTGATAAATTTGAATTTAAAAAATAAACCTATAAAACAGACTTGATTTCGCAGAAACCACACAGACCCATTACTTAATGTGGTGAAGTTCCGAAACATGTTCGAAAAACCAACGAGGAAGAGGAGAATAAGGTGTAAGGATTAAATATAACAATTTAACTGAAACGTAACTTCGCTGTACAATCCAGCTGAATGAAACAACAAATAAATCTTTGTTTCATATAACGAAAATATCAGAACTATTTATAATACAGATACAGAATCATTTCGAACTTGTGTAATGTGTTTTCATTCTTGAAATTTATATAAAAATTCATTTATAATATGAATAAATGTTTAAAAATAATTGCCAGCTCCATATTCTTCTTAATTTGATCTTGAAAGGAAATTAATGAAATTGTTGATATTTACTATAACCATTAATAATAAATAACTGATTTCAGTTTTTAAAAAAAGCCAATCCAATGCACATTACATTAGTCGAATTTCAGTGCTTCAGAAAGCCCAATTTTCCCATTTTTCTTCCCAACTTTCAAAATTTAAAATGCAGTCTCCATTTGACAATAAAATTCAATTTACTGTAAATATGCGAAATGGAAATCATAGAATAAAAAAACTGTGTTAGTTTTTCTTATTTGCAGCAAACTAGTCAGTGCTCTTAAGGGTGTTGGAATATTTATAATGTAAACCATTTAAAGAAAATGTAAAATAATTACCAAAGCTCCTGGCCAGTTGTTGCTAGTAAGGATTAGGAATCAAGAAGTGGTTTGCAAATGTAAATATTATCTTATCTCTACTTCATATTTTAAACAGGTTTCCTCACGATTTTGAGACTTGATCATATTAAAAATAGTAAAAAACAGTTATCATATTGTGGTTAATATTAAAAATACTCATTTTAATTTTTAAAAAGTACCATAAATTTTATATTATGTATAACTATTATTTTTACATGTATATCACATATTATTAACTTTAAAATGTTGCATCTGGATAAAATAATAAACTTCAATACATTTATTTTCATTTTTATAGCAATGACCATTATTCCTCTCATTCTGTAGGAAAAACTGTACAGAAATTTAAAATGCAACACATTTTTCTGGTATTAAGAAAAAGCCTTTAGTAGAAAAGGTATATAAATACAAATATTGTTTCTTCCTCTCAATGACTTTACTATAATCATAAATACAATATTTTTTTATTACGTCTGAAACTGAACGTATTTGTCATTTAGATAAAGAAGAAGATCTGTACTATTTTACTGTGATCTGTCCAAGATAATGTGATTTGAGAAAAAAAATAGATAGGGCTGGAAGTTCTCCCAGTAAACGTGTACGTAGATTATCTGAAAAGAAACTGGAATGGAAAAGATTGGGTCAGTTTAATCAGGTATGGTAGAACAGCTTACAATCTTAAATGAAACTTTTAACAAAAAATAATTGCTTACAGCTCCCAAATAGTAATAATAATATTGTTCTATTCTACTTGTTTTGTTTAAATGTGTGTATTTATTAGCATGAATGGTGAGGAATGATGGTGGAATAAAGTGTCACAACACCCCCCAAGAAGTGTTGGTTTAGTGTTGATGGAGGAATATTTATAAAAGTACCTCATCGACCCTAATTTAGGTTAGATTATTAATACTGTGTACAGGTCGACGGAGGAATATCCAGTACTCCACCAATCAGAATAAGTGCAATGTGTGAATGTATTTATTAGTGTGATTGATATATCCAATTTAAGTAGTAAGTATTAGGCTAGATTGTAGGTGCGTGCATTTGGAGTTGAAATGGCCTAGTAGATAGCCCCCATCAGACCCTAACCCTGTTGGTAGGGAAGCGATCTCTTGGCCATATGTCTTAAGGGGATACAGCGACGAAGCCACATAATGGGGTGGGTGAACTCCCTGATGTGTACCCTTCGTGTGAAAGTCCGAATAAATAAAATAAATAATTAAAGAAATAGATAAATAAAAATGTTTAAAAAAAATAATAATGAACTAAAACAAATATATAAACACAGCTGAACTTCATACAATCAGAAGATCGTTGAGCATTATAAAGGAATCGCAAGGAATTTGTAATGCCATTATTTGCTCCGATTCGAAAAGTGGTCTCAAAGCCATCAAAAATAATTTCTCGGTTGACCCATACATCTTAGAAATTCACAAATATCTCTATGAAATCAGAACACTTAACAAACATGTGGTATTCGTTTGGGTTCCAAGTCATGTCGGCATTTCTGGAAATGAAAAAGCTGATCAACAGGCAAGGAACGCTGCAAACCATCCACAAAGAAAGATCAATTTCCTCTCCACCCAGATGATATAATAGATCATTTATGTTAAAAACATTATCAAATGAAAGTGGGCGGCAAGATGGAATGTCTGTAGAGACAGTATGAAAGAAATTAAGCCAGTTGTACATAAATGGCCAACTGAGAAACTTGAGAGAAAAGGACTGGTGATTCTCTCTAGATTGTGAACAGGTCAGAACAGGCTAATCCATAGTAGGCTTTTAATAGGCAACAATCTTCCAACTTGTCCTCGATGTAAGCGAAGTGGAGAACGTATCATTCTGACAGTAAAACATACTTTGTTCGATTGCCGCACTTAGCAACCCTTTAGGCAAAGGCTCGACCTTTCGAGTGATTTACAGGAGTTACTGGGTCCTCATTGTTCCTTTCAAAGAGCACTTTTTAGTTTTCTCAAATTTATTGGTATTTATAATGAGATTTAGGCCTTTTCCCAAATTGTTTTACCATTGAATGTTTGCCTGCTAATGTTTGAATGAGAGTTGTGCATGGAAGATTTTTTGAGGATGCCGGAGGGGAAAAATGAAATGGAAGAAAATAAAAAAAATAAAAAATTATTGTGTTATTGTGTTTTCTTTGTATTTTCTTATTATTATTATGTAAAATTAGTTTATTTATCATATTTGAATGGAAGAATAAAAGGATAAGGATGAGCCTATACTCATGCTGAGATTGTTGCTAGTCTGACTCCATTATTATTAGCCATACAAGCATATTATGGAACCAAAATTCAAAAAGCAGGAAGAAATTTTATATGTAATTTAAAATGGGATTTTTGCATACATTTTGCATTCCAAACTAAGAATTTTAAAAGGATAAATTAAAGCTTTGGATGGCAGTAGGATAAATTAGTTTATGAGTGAATGTCAGAGATAAATTATAAAAGATAATGTATAAAGATAGCACTCAGAAGGGATATAGCTAACCTAAGATAGAAGGTTTGGATGTTAGGGCGTGAAATGACCTTAGCCGTTAAAACGCCCTTAAAAAATAATAATAAATTTTTTTTTTAAATTGGTTGACTTTTCTGTCGGTCAGGGTCTTGGAAACAAATGCTACCTATTTCATATATATCAGGAATTATTCATTGTAAATAAAGCAGTTTTGAACTGAATAGATACAATGTTTTAAAATAATGTACTGTAAGATACAGTTCATATAATAACTCTACTTTAGAATTAAAAATACAAGTACAATTCCTGTAGTACAATGAAGTTAAATTCACTCAAAGACGGGAAAAAACTGGACACTTATATTTTGTTTTTTATTTCAAACTGTATGTATTTGTATTGTTATATTAATTACAACTTACTTATTTTAATGTAAACCAAATTAAACGAGATCAGAAATTTGAGTTTTAATCAAAATTATTTAATTGTGATGATTTGAAAGAAAATTCACCAAAACGGAAAATCATTTAGTGTTAGAATAAATTTAACTAACAATTTATTATCTTAATAACGCATTAAGAGCAAAACCAGGTAATCAATTAATAATTAAACTTTGATGTAACACTAAATGATTTTCCGGTGTTTTAGTCAATTTTCTTTCAAACCATCAAAATCAGTAATTTTTTAAATTAAAACTCATGAATTTCTGATCTTGTTTAATTTAGTTTAAACATAAAGAAGCTATATTTTTACTAAAAATAGTTTATCTGTTTTGTTCAATACTGTATACATTTCTTTATTATATTAAACTTAATTAAGGTTTTTAGTTGAGATAAAAAAGTAAACCCACGATCTTGGCTAGATACGCCATTGAAAAATGGCAAAAAGGAAAGAAAATTCAAAAGGTGTGGTTGAGATGGGAAGTTAGTGTCCGAGGTGATCGAAGTCATGATAGCTCAACTAATAGAATAGCGGCGTATTTAGCCGAAGGTCGTGGGTTCGAATCCCGCTCGTGCCATCGACTTTTTTATCTCAACTAAAAACTTTTTTTTTGGCGTTATGAACTATGCATATTAGCCATGTGACAATTCATATATGCGTGTTCAAATTTGGGGGGGGGGGGATTATTGTGAAAAAAGGGCCAGAGGCGACGGTGGGAATCGAACTCACGACCGCGGCGTGAGTCTCTCATGCTAACCACTCAGCTACCACGGAAAACTATATAGGTAAAGTTGTTTGACCCCGCTTCCGTGACACAGAGGTGCAATTGACATTACATCGTCCTGTATGACAGGAATTACTTTATACCAGTCCCTGTTGTAACTGTAATTTCAATTTGCCTTTTTGAGGAAATATATTAAAAACCTTTATTGTTTCAAGGCATTGGCAATGTCGATTAATTACAAGACGTGTTATTTTTCTAAAAATAAATGAAATACGGACTCTCTTTGGATTAACTTTGACTACAATCATTCCTTAGTTTTACACAATTGAATATCGTGTAAATAAATAATCCCAAGCTGTGAAAAATAAATTGTTCGTTATCAGTCCGGTTTGAAGTTACAGACTTGATTTCTTGAGTATTATAAAACAATCATAACACCGAATCCAAACATTTTGCATTACTCAATTCCCTAGTTTCCTGGTCCGCTTGACCAATTAATATATTACAATTAAGGTTTTCAGTTGAGATAAAAAAGTCAATGGCACGACGCAGGATTCGAACCCACGATCTTCGGCTTGATACACCGCTGCTTTACCACTTGAGCTATTGTGACCTCGATCCACTCGGGCACCCACTTCCCACCTCTACCACACCGAATCCCGCTCGTGCCATTGACTTTTTTATCTCAACTGAAACCTTAATTAATTTTGCACTACTTTCCTTTCTATGACTCCAATAAAACACTTCATAAAGACAGGCCTGGAGTTAAAGAGTTAATGCTCCTTTCTTCAAAGAATCTCAATCCCTAAGTCCCACAGCCTCTACACCTCTAATATACGATTATTTTCACTAACAGGTACATACCCAAAATTATTTGTATTAATTTTGAGTCCTTTTATGCAGCACCATTTCCGTTCAATATTTGACAGCACATTCCTTGGATATATTATATTGTACAAAAGATATAAATAAATGTAAGGAGAAAAAAAGGTGTATTTAATTAAACATTTATTATACTCAAAAAATCTTATGCATGTTAAAACATAATAACCAAAATAAATAAATACTGATTTTTTAAGGTCCGATTAGGAGTACAGAGAATTACATTCTTAAAGTACTGTGAATGTAAACGATGTAAAACTAAAACTGGGGCACTAGGTAGACAAAGACAAAAAATTAGAAACCCAAATAGGGTAGATTGAAGGGGTAGGAGAGAGAGGAGGAACAGAGAGACAGAAAACAAGGGAGGAAGAGAGAGAGGTGAGAGAGGAGGAACAGAGAGAGAGAGAGAGAGAGAGAGAGAGAGAGAGAGAGAGAGAGAGAGGAGGGTGTGTGAGTCTCCATTCACCTCAGCTGCTGTGATGTCCAATTAGCGCTCTTAAAAGACAAAAAACCACAAGAACAAGGTAACTCGTCATTGGGCCTAGGGAGTATCCAGGCCCAAACGAGTTATCTTGTTACAAGTCCTGAAAATGTTAATCAGCGAAACAGGCTTGAATAAAAAAGATAATAAGTATTAGTGTATTTATTACTGTAACTATAATAAACTGTACAAATCACAGATTAATATTTGCATTTTACAAGCAATAATAGCAAAACCTATAAGTATTTACAGTCACTACTGATTTAAAAAACTACTTCGGAGGAAGGTCTTCGAACAATTCAGTTTTGGTGACCCATCTGATGTTTCTTTTGAACAATAAATCTTCAATGTTCATCCTATCAAGGAGAAACATCTGGAAACCGAAAAATCTTTAGTTGGTCTTGATACCGAGAGAAAGATAAACAATAAAGATAGGTTTATACTCACAGTTTGCCTCACATATTTAACCATGGCTTCCAACAAGACTACATTGTCACAAGATCTGTCAAAAAAACGCCGCCAAAGCGCATTTGCCAAAACTCTGTCCTCGCCGAGAAGCCCCTCGTCGTAGCTGACAAGTGCAGCTTGAAATTCCTCGTTTAAAATAATAATTTGTTTTCTTATTATAGACGGATGTTCTTGCTGCAATTAACGAACTAATGTTAAATTATGAAAAAGGAAAGTTGACTTTATTAAACTGTCATAATCCACTCATTATACGCTAAGGTATTTATGTTTTAAACATACACCAAGATTTTTAGCCCGAGCAGACACGTCTTGCCAAAGCGCTTCTACCAGACAGTTCCGAGCAAATTTACCCTCTTCTCCCTCTACCATAAGCCGAGCCATAAGCATCCACACATGTAGTTCCGTGATGACAAACCAAGTGTGGAAAGTGTCCGGAAGGTTCATCTCTGCAAACAAATTTAATAAAAATAGAAGAAACCAAAACACATCTGGTTGAATGTAAAATCTTTTTCATTACTACAATAAATCAAATATCTATCAGTTATTTTAATGGTATTTAAATTTCAATCCAATTTTCCTTAACCATTTCTCTCTAATATCATGAAGAACTAAATTTATTTTTATAATTTGGCAATTGCTGTATGCAATGAAATGCATAAAATATATTCTTCATTTCTCTTTTTAAAATATGTGTATTGTTGTTTTCTGGCTTGACATTGTTTTACTAAAAGGTGAATAGATGGCAGCTGCTTGGTGGAAAGCGGAGTATATATTGGATTGAGAGTATGACTGTACATAGCTCAGAATTAGATCAATACTCCAACCCCGTTTCCACTTCTTCCCATCCAATCTTCACCATCTGGGTCCATATTTTGGCACGTGTAAAAACAAAAATACTCTCCACAAAAACAAATTTTTTTTTTAACGTATAAGAACAAACCAATTGTAAAAGTATCATAGTCGATATGGTCTGCTATCGATTCATAAAGTAGGTATCCACTGGATCTCAGTTTCTGAAAATCATATTATCTATTAAAAGAATAGACAGTCCTTCATAATCGAATCTAATGGACATACATATTTTTTCAACTGGAGCCTCAGACGGTTTACCAGATTTTGGAGAAAACTCTCCTTTTCAATATTGATAGCTCTTGTGTCCGATACAGATCTTTTTTGGTGCAAGAGCAAATGTGAAGACAGCGTCAATGGCCTTGCAACAAGCAAGTGATCAAAAATCTGTAATAAAAATAAATATAAAATATACAAACAAAATATATATTTGCCAACTGAGTGTGCACCCAAAAATATTGTCTACTATGCTCATTAACAAATGTGAATGAAAAATTATTCCATTGTCATTATTATTCTAAACAATAAGATGATTAGTTTTACTAAGCAAGGACTTAATTATTTGAACCAACATCAGAAAATACATTTTTAAATACTGTTTCTCCCAGTAGTGAGAATGTAATTTTAAAACCAACTTTACAAATGAACATTCAAATTTTAAAATTGACTGTTTCAATAAGTTAAAAAATACGGTTATGTACTCTAGTGACTCTGTTATCCATTGTCCTACATTATTAATATGAAATTTTAACTCAATAACAACATTCTGAACGAATACCATTCCGAGTAAATACATAGAACCACAATTTATACAAATATAAATTATCATAAGATTATCAGCATTTCCAACAACTGGAGGCTATTGAGAACTTGATATTAATTTACATTTTTTTCGTATGTAGTTGTCATGAATATGCAATGACAGATGAGCTAAAATCATTTCATATATATTGGTAAAGCTGTATGAATTTGTTTACACATTAAGTTATGTACTCTACTGAATCAGTATCTTGAAATCAAAATGACTCAAGTTCTTAATTCTTAGTGTTTATTGCTTTTTGGATCACCGTAACACTAAAATCCTACCTTGTTAAACAAATTAGTGACTGTGATGTCCATTAGACTTACTTCCATATCAATAAGAAATGTAGAAAACAATAGATTGTGTAGTTTGTATCATGTCCTAAAGGAAATATTGATTATGACTTTATCTTAGGCTAAAGATATATGGTGTTATCCATTGTCATGGAATATGACGATTTTCATTCAGTAACCATATTCTGAGCGAATGTACCATTCCGAGTAAATACAAAGAATGACAATATATAAAGNTGCTTTTGGAGCACCGTAACACTAAAATGCTACCTTGTTAAACATATTAGTGACTGTGATGTCCATCAGACTTTATCTTATATTTATATCTTTAATAATCATGCCAAATCACTTACTTTCGTATTTTTTGTATGCTTTTACACCAGTATCTTTATGCCATTGGGGCTTTCAAGAATATAAAGGTGAAAGCGGCTATTGCTTTTGGATCAACATAGCACCAAAATGCATTTAGATTAACAAATTAGTGACTCTGTTGTCCATTTTCTAGCTATAATTTCCTCACTTCAATGTATAACTATTTTTGCACATTGATTATTTGAAAATCGTGATATGCAGTCTGGTGTGAAGTAGGTTTTAGAAAAACATTTTCTTTTTCATGCCAACGTTTCATTCTTTATTGAGATCAATTTCAGGGCTCAAAGTGTTTGTTTTCTGCATAACTGTGTCACTCTTATGTGTCAAGTTGTGAGCGCCCCCTCAAACAGAAACAACACTTTGAGCCCTGAAGATGATCTTAATGAAGATTGAAACGTTTGCACGAAAAAGAAAATATTTTTCTAAAACCTACTTCACACCAGACTGCACCTCACAATCTCCAAATAACCATTAACTAAGGACACTAAACCTCACACACGTTTTTGTACATTGTTAGAACAGAAATTTTCTGTTCTAGTACCAAAGGTTTCTTGAATTGAAAGAACAAGTTATAAACACAAAATCGTTTAATTATGTTTAGTCCCAACATCATCTATATGGAGGGTAAAGAAAAACATCACAGCATACATTAATGTATTTGTAATGAACATGTAACTAAAACTTCTTTTTGATTTAACGACTTACCAACACCACGTGGTCCTTACCTTACATTCCGTACACAATTTTTGCAGACAGTTTTTCTTTTTATAAATTATAAATAGTTTTTAAATTTATACTGTTATACAATGATGTAACTAATGATAACTAATAAAACTGTACAAAAAAAATTTTGTTTTACAAATTAAGCCTTGGTCAGAATATACATTTATATCTTAGTGGACGGTGAATGTTCAATACAAAACGGAAATTTATAAATAATTATTAAATTTAAAAAATAATAAAAATACATTTACTTAACCTTTAAAGCCGGCCGATTTGGTCTTAAAAGGAACCTTAGCGTCTGTAAAGCCATGTTTTTTTGTCGGCCGTCGGGCTTAACAGAAGACAAAGTTCTTGTTTCCTGGAAATGGACTAAGCCCAATGTGGTTCGGTTCGAATCTGACTTTGAGAAAACTGAAAAACCCTAGAAAAAAAGAACACTGAATAGCGTTGCGATAGAGCTCTACAGTCTATTAAAATAAAAATAAATCGATCGTCAAGTCCTGATTTTCATGATATCGATGCATCAGAGTTTCATGATGCATCGATGATCTATCTGCCTTTTTTGCACAAACATAATAATATATTTTAGATAATTAATTCAATTTTTTTTTAAATGTTCAAATATAGAAATATACAATATAAAAAATATAATAATATAAAAGCTAAAATAAGATAAGAAAGCAAAGGAAAAAAATTACTAGTCATTAGGAGCGGTCAAGAATGAGTTAAGGAAAACGCCCGTTTTCAATTGTTTATCGACGTTTCGACTTCTATTCGGGTCATCTTCAGGGCATGAAGCTGGTGGTGCTATTCTTGTGGTGCCTTATTGGTTTTGAGTGAAATTTTTCTGGATCGTAAGAATCACAATAATTTCACACAGAACCAATATGACACCACAAGAATAGCACCACACTTTATGCACTGAAGATGACCCGAATAATGTTCGAAACACGACCAAAAAAAACAATTAAAAATAAAAAGATGTTTTTCTGAACTACCTCCTTCTCAGACACATCTCCAACAAATTATAAAACAAGAGCTTATTAGAAAAAAAACCACGTCATTTTAAATGTTTACATTGCTACTGTAAAACAACTTATTTTAGAATATTATATAAATAATATTAGAAAACATTTACATAAAAATATGTTGATTAAGTAAGTAAAATAAGACTATTTTGGGCATAGTTAGAAGAATTATATTCAGTAAAAATTTTAATTAGAAATAATATAAGTTAAATATGGAAATATATACATATACATAGAAGTGCAAGTTAAATATTTTATACGAAAACCTTTAAAAAATTGAGAAAACTACATTTCTTTAAAAGGCCTCCATTGACCAAGATTTGACGACTAGGATACAAAAAGGTTAATCATTTAATAAAAAGAATAATAAAAACTATATACATATATTGATCCAAGAGCATTGCTTTTTGTTTTAAGGAGATGCATACTGTAGCATTAAACGTTTTAATGTATAGTTGGTTTTTTTTTCCAAAGGCAAAGGTTGCGACTTCTTGGAGATTAAGTTTAGTCTGGTTCGTTGTGTAGTAGTTACACACAGCACAACAATAAACAAAACAAAAATAAACCAACCGTCCCGTTTTTTACCCTGATCTAGCGATATTATGCTGGAAAAGATCATGTGATTACTGTTCTATATAAGCTCGAATCTGCACAACATATATACACACCCTAAAGAGCCTGTCACTTCCCGCAGTCTACCGGCAATTCCAGCTTTTGTACTTTACCAGCAAAATTACCAGCAGGCCTCACCCACCCAGGGTGTTGGCAGTCCGGGGTCAACCTCGGTCTTATCCGCCAGCCACCAGGTTGGGTTCCGGGTGCTATCAACAGCTAGGGATGTAGTTTCCTCTTGCGCAATTTTGTATGTTTGTCATTTTTTCTTTTTAGTGGAAAGTAGTTTCAAGCGATCGTTTTGTTTTAGCGGAGTTAATATTTGATACTGCCATCGGTACCTTTAGTTTGACCTCTTCTCTACTGAGGCCTTGCTTTAAAAGTCAATGAACCTTCCTTGGCAGCTCCGCTAAGTTTAGACCTTTCCTCAGTAAAAATGAGGTGTTTTAGATTATCGCTCACTTCGGTGATTTTCAGTTTCGGTTTTCAGCTGAATGTGAGTATGTGAGAGATATGAGGACTCGAAAGGCGTTCTTCCAAACCTAGTACTTCTATTTTCGTTTGTACTGGAAGGTTAGGACTTGAGTCTTGAGAGGAACTAAGTCCCTCAGAGATTGGTTGAGGAATTGTTTCTTCTGATTTCGATTTTTGTATCTACAAAGGTCCCACGAGAAAATTAAAGCCAGAATTAACGGTTTGTTTTAATACAAGTTTGTTGTACAATATATTCTTGGGTTGTAATTGTTGTCAGTGGGTCGCTGCTTTTTCTCTAGAATTTTCCTCTCCGGACATTGTTACACAAGACGGACTTTTCATCCTCAGTTATCATTTTTTTTAACGTGTTTATATTGCATTTTAGGAGAGAATATCAGTGAAGGATCTATTATATCGCTCTGACATATCCAGCTTCTCTCAGATGCGTTGAAAGGTTTGTATGAGATGTTAATTGTCTGTGCGTTGTTTCTTGTCGTTGAATGTGGATTATTTGTGACAAAAGCTTTAATTCGGTCATCATTAACGGTCGAATGGGTACTTACTGACTTTATCCTAAAGCGTCATCATCATCCACAATTCCTTCTAGCAGTCTGAGCTGTTTTCCCATTGTGGCAATAATAAATCCACTAAAAGCACTATTTTCCTCTCCATTTTAATTTCACAAAACGCCTTAAAAACTGAAGATCTAGAACAAAACTGACAAATCATTTGTCAGAATGTGTAAGCAATATTGTTTTAATAAACATTTCTTCAAAACGTAAAAGTGATAAAATCGATTTATTGAAAAAAAAAAAAAAAAAAAAAGGGCACGGATTTTTATGTCAGCCTAATCTAACTGCTCTGAATTCGAAGATTTTCTGCAATGACAACGACCAACCTACTCTCCATGTTTAAAAATTCGCCGGCCTCTTTGTATAAGCAAATCAATCGTATGTAACAGCACGGAAAATTTTGGACAATATTGCAAATAAAAAAGGATAGGTTCATCAGAAAAAATGTCTCGTGACCCTTAGGTTGCTGTTACTCCTGGAGAACATCGGCCTTTGACCGGAGTGGAAAGGAAAAGTGAATGAGGCCAAGGGCCGTATCCGTTCAAGAGAAGTGGTACATTTTAAATCAACTTGAACAAGATTCAAATCTGAAATCGTCTTTATCCAACTCAAAAAATTTTAATAATCCATAAAAATAATAAATACAACGTATCGAAGCAAACGATGTCGTTATCTCCAAAAAATTTTCTTTTTGCAGGTGTTTCTTCAAATTATAGGATGGACTTTTGGACTATAAACAACCAATTATACTCTTCCTGGATATTTACAGTTCAATAATTAATTAATGATACACATCGATATAATGTTTAAAATAGCGTGGTTTTTTTTGTCCATATCCTACATGTATTTGTAAAATTTAAACAATATTTATATATCCCAGGCCCTGAAGATGATCTCAATAAAGATCGAAACGTTGGCACGATAAAGAAAACGTTTTTTTTTAAACTACGCCACACTATACCGCATCACGATCTCCGAATAATCTGTTGTATACGTGTGTTTGTATGTAGATTGGAGCTTATGTATATCAGGTATCAGTAATCAGCATAATATATAGTATAAAATAATTTCTGTCGTACAAAATAAAATTTCATGTACTATGCCGAGATTAGAACCCAGAACCTTTAGCAAAACGAATCGGACGCCCTAACCCCTCAGCCACCAAGGCCTCTGTAATATTTAAATACTATACAATTACAACTTTTATCTCTTGGTTGAAATGAATAAGACACAAATTCTTACTATACATTATAATCATTTGTACCGTGTTTTAATAAGTTATCTACAGTTTATATTATTCCCTGGTAGTGTATAAATTCAATCAATTAATTAATTGGTTATTGTTTATTGTCAAATAGTCATAAAATTCACGATCTTCAAATAATCATTAATGTGTGGTGATTAGTGACCGTTAATCGATATTTATTTAGAAATCGTGAGATGCGGTCTGGTGTGATGTAGGTTTCAAAAAAGCATTTTCTTTACCGTGCCAACGTTTCGATCTTTATTGAGATCATCTTCAGAGCCTGGGATTTACAAACATTGTTTACATATTACAATTACATTTTGGATGTGGAAAAGTGAATTTATACAATGCAAAATATATTTTATATATCTTGTGTCGTCTTCTGTGAAATTGTATCATTCTTGTCGTGTTGAGAGTGCCAGCGAGATATTGCTGTTTTTTGTATATATATGTGTAGGAAGTCGGTATAGAAAAGATATTTTATACATTTTTGTATAAGGCGTCGGCTTCTTTGAGGTGAAAGGCCTATCACATAAATTAAACACATTTCTTTCGTCCGATAACTTCAAAATAGCTTTCAAAAATTATAAAACAATTCAAACACTTTTTTTCCAAAATTAAAGATCCCATACCAATAACAAATAAATCTGACGTAATCTACAAAGTCAACTGTTTAAACTGTCCGGCAACTTGAAATACTTTGATTGAATATAAAAAAATATATTTTGCATTGTATAAATTCACTTTTTTCCACATCCTTCATGTAATTGTAATATGTAAACAATGTTTGTAAATCCCAGGCCCTGAAGATGATCTCAATAAAGATCGAAACGTTGGCACGATAAAGAAAATGTTTTTCTGAAACCTACATCACACCAGTCCGCATCTCACGATTTCTAAATAAATAATCATCGAGTTTAAAATAGCGTTAAAATTAATTGATTAATTGATTGTTTATAATGTTTTAGCTAGGTCTATGATAGCAAATATAACATAATTCTTGCAACTTTTTTTTTATTCATTCAGGAATCTTAGGTTTTTAGGTGAAAATTTTTACAAGATTTAAAGTTTCTTTTTTACTTAAAATGACATTTTAGATCTAATAAGTGTTTTATTATTATTTCAATGGATGCCAACGGACTGGGACATTTACTACACGCTGCTCTTTTCTTAGTATAGATCAATATGCACCATTTGCTCTTTTGATTTAATAATTTCAGAGCTCGAAACGGACGCTTTTGAGCTAAGATAGTTAAAAAAAAAAGATTATTGCTAAATTTATATATATGAAAAGGCGTGTTAAAGAAAAACAGGACTTTCGGTGTACCGAACTTTTAGATTTGAAATCCAAAATAGACAATTTTTATTTACTAAATTGATCAATAGTTGGACATCGTTTACAAAAACATGCTAAATCTTCTCTAATACGTTTAAAAACATCAAATGATAATCACTTTTTAGGCTTGGCCTTACAAAAGCTCTAGATTTTAACATTTAATCGGTATAAAACTCGGAAAAAGCGCTTGGGAAGTCCAACAGTCGTTGGCAAACCTGCAGTGCAGATCAATAACCGCCAGGCTGCTTTCAGGGTAAATTTTAACGCCCTGGTTTGACATTCCTGGCATTGGACACCACAGATTTTAAGCACCGAGATTCTTAGGCCATGTTCAATGATGAGATTATTTCAACGTTTGATATTATTTTAATACGATTTAATGTTTAAAAAACGACTGTATAGACAATATTTTTGCGTAGAAAAAATTACAATAACATGATCAATGAAATTGAGATCCCAGTTTATATGTTAATATCTTTCAATTAATTAAGGTTTTTAGTTGAGATAAAAAAGTCAATGTCACGAGCGGGATTCGAACCCACGATCTTCGGCTAGATACGCCGCTGCTCTACCACTTGAGCTATCGTGACTTCGATCCACTCGGACACCAACTTCCCATCTCAACCCCACCTTTCGTGTTGAACCTGAAATTCTGTCTTTACTGACCATTTTGGTCTGCCACTCCCTGGTGGGTTGGTCTGTCAGACGTGTTTCTGCATCATCGCCAGTGTGTTTCTTAATCAATTATAATTTTTCGGTCTATTCTTGCTGTTTTTGACTAAATAGGCAGACGAAAATGATCGGTAAAGACCAAATTACAAGTACAATATTTAGACGATATGACCAAAAAACCAATAGCATAAACACTTGTTTTGTAAAGACCGGATTTTCGTACATTAAACACCTTCAAAACGTTTGGTGTTTAGTGACAGTTAGCCAATGATTATTTGGAGATCGTGAGATGCGGTCTGGTGTGACGTAGGTTTTAGAAAAACATTTTCTTTATCGTGCCAACGTTTCGATCTTTATTGAGATCATCTTCAGAGCTCAAAGTGTTTGTTTTCCGTGTAGATGTGTCATTCTTGTGTGTCGGGTTGAGAGTGCCCGCTCAAACAAAAACAAACACTTTGAGCCCTGAAGATGATCTCAATAAAGATCGAAACGTTGGCATGCTAAAGAAAATGTTTTTCTAAAACGTAGGTCACACCAGACCGCACATCACAGTGACAGTTAGCCAATGATTATTTGGAGATCGTGAGATGATTCATGCAATAAACAATGTTTATTTTAATATCAATAGATCATACTCACGACCCAGTTATGTATACACATCACCTCGCAGACTTAAAGAAGAAATTGCACAATTTTTTATAGTACAAAACGTTAATAACTTTGAATTGATTGTAGGCTTTTGATATTGACAACAATTATTCAAACAGTAGAATAATTTTAGAATGAAATATTATACAATTTTATTTGTAGCTAATTATTGAAGTTAACATAAAATAGATGAAGGGTATAAACAAATCTAAAAAAATCCTTGACATGGTTTCTATTTTTTTGCAGTTTCGGGCTGTCGGCTCATCTTCAGCAGCCAAAATGAGCTAGGTAATTTCTACTTAGCTGACGAACATTAAAAACAAAATTAACTTAATAAAATGAAATTAGTTTTGAATTGCCGGATTGGTTACTAGAACATAGACACCAAGAGAATTGGTGATTATTCATACATAATGCAGAAGCATTTATCGAATTGTATGTTTCTGAAAATTAATCTAAGCAAAAATTGAATTTTTGAGGAAAAAGAAAAAGATTTTAAAAAGCTAATTAGTCTGTTTCTGTCTGTTAGGATATGGTCTTTACTTTTCGCAATTGTATTTGATCTAGTAAGAGGACGACCAGGTTGGTGTGATGAATTACTTTTTTGTGTTTCTTCTCTTTAATTCTAAAATAATTCTGCTGCTTGAATAACTGTTTTCTATACCAAAAAGTGGCAATTAATTCAATGTTATTATCCTTTTATACTAAAAAAAATTGTGCAATTTCTTCTTGGAGACTGCGAGGCGATTATATATTATGCACATACATAACTGGGTCGTGAGTTTGATCGATTGATATTAAAAAAAAATGTTCTGCGATGCAGAATATTCTAATTTTGTATGATTTAAAAAGATAAATCAACGAAATACAGCCTTTTTTTTTCAAATTTTAGCACAAGTTCTGTAAGTAAAGTAGGTCAGAAAAAGGTCAAAACTTGGATGTGACCTCATTGTCGTGATTCTAGCGTTATAAAACCCTTAGATACACGACTTTCGCGTAAATCGGTCTAAATAAATTTTTTGACTGATAATTTGGACGTCTGCGTGACAGACATACGTAGTGCAAGCTCTAATATCATTTTTCTCAAAAAACCTAGGAGATCGATTTTCATTGGCAAGCGCATTTTACAGCTGAATCAAAGATCAAACATCAAAATCGGACTTTAATTCCAATTTAAAAAACGAGGTTAATTTTTGACACATAATTTTCCTATTTTGAGTATTTTCTTATAGAAATCGTTTATATATTTTTATGCTACATATGTCTTTAAAAAGCCACGTTCCTCTCCTTTCAAATGGCATGTTTGACGTTAAAATTCTTTTAGCAATTTTTGAATTACAGCCGTTTTAATCAGGTATTCCGATAACGAATTATTAAAAATCGGAAAAATTTTAGGTGTCAAAAAAATCGATAAATTTAAATTCAAGCAAAAATTTATATTTAAGGATCTCTAGAGGTGCTACAACGAAAGTTCATATTAATTTCACGAAAAAAATTGACCTAGTTTACTTGAAAAATATTTTGTTTTTAGAAATTTTTTGGTTATTGATAAGCTTTGATAGATTTTACTATATTTGTATTGCAGTCTACATAAAAAATACTGTAAAATTATATATGCACATAGTTGATTTGAGCAAAAAGAACGACGAAATAAAAATATTAAAAATTTCAACTTAAAAAAAAATTTTTTTTTGAAGGGCCTATCCACAAGAGGTGGCAGATAGAGTCCGGTATAGAATCACCAAAAAATGTTTGTTCCAAATCTGTGTTCCCCCAACCTTTCTTCTTGCTCAAATCAACCATGTGCATATATCATTTTACGTCATTTTTTATGTAGATTGCATTAAAATTGTAGTAAAAGCTACCTAAGTTTATCAATAACCAAAAAATGTGTTAACTAGGTTTTGATTTTTTTTCCGTGAAACTAACATGAAATTGAGTTTTAGCATCTCTAGAAACCAAAATAGCAAAATTATTTGTCAGAAAGTAACCTCGTTTTTTAAATGGAAATTTTAATATTTTACATACAGTTATACATTACATAATATACAGTTATAACATTCACTTGAGAATTTTTTTTTAATTGTCAACCATGTACATCGGCTCCACTAGCTTTTGATTTATCATATTAGTTTTTGCACATAAATTTCAAATTAGTTATACCAAAAAAAAACTATGACCTAGTTTACTTGAAAAATATTTGGTTTTTAGACATTTTTTGGTTATTGATAAACTTTCATAGCTTTTACTATGTTTTTATTGCAATCTACATAAAAAATGCTGTAAAATGATATATTCATATAGTTGATTTGAGCAAGTACAACGGTGAAATAGAAATATTAAAAGACGGAAAATTTCAAATTTCAATTTTTTTAGAGGGGGGCAAAACTAGAACTATTCACAAGAAGTGGTGTTTACGTGTCTAATATTTTGGAGTGGAGAATCTCTTAAAGTTTTGTCCAAATCCATGACACACCAAGGTGTTCGTCCCCTTGTAGGTTATTGTTTTATTGACTTTTTGTTTTATTTATCCCTATGAGACATACTTTCACCAAGTAAAAAATTTTATGTAATACAATTTGTTAAAAAAATAATTGTCTGACGACCGAATATTTCGTCACTGAAACAATTAAATCGTGTATTTTTGTCAATTTGGTTAGTCGGGCCGAGGTGGGCGGATAAGAAGCGGATAACAGACAGAAAATCCGTAGTGATAACCGTACAAAAGAAGAAGCGGTGAAGAAGTGGTTCACTTTGTCGGAGAAGGCGTTCGGATAGAATTCGAACCCTGTCCCGTGGAAGGGCAACGTCGCGAAAGGGGGCAGAGTGGGGCGAGACAGGTGCTGGCCTCGGGCCTGCGGCCAAGCTGGTAACTAGCGTTCCTCCTTCTGATCCGGACTCTCAATCCCAACAGTCAACTGCTTGCTTATTGTATGTTGAAATGCGACGGACGGAATTCTAGCAAGGAACTGCTGAAATTTATGCCGTAAGTCTTTTTTCTATTGGATTCCGTTCTCAGGCCGGCTGCTGGCCATTGCTGAACAGTCGGCTGGCCCCTGTGTTAGCTGGTCTGCCTGTGACCTCAGGTCTGAAAGAGGGCATTTACTGCGTTTTCAGCCTGCAATCGGTCCCTCGGGTTTATTGTAAATAACAGGACGCATTTCCAGACCGATACTGAACAATTTCAAAGCTAAAAACCCTTTTGATTCCCTGAAAAGGAAAATTTTGGAATGTTAGTTTTCTACCTTGCAACACACAATTGGCCAAATCTACTCTTGTAAAGTCTTACAGATGGACTTTAAAATACCTGCCTGCATCCTATTGAATTATGTGTAATGATTAATTCATGACAAACCCCTGGGAAACAGGGTAATTTTACATAATTAAACCCTACTTTTTGAGATTTTGCCTTAGCACTCGATGTAAGTTTTAATCGCTTTCATTAAGCCTTAACATGCCTAAAATTTCAAATTATACATCATTAGCATTAGTACAATCATGTTACAATAACAATTATTAACAAAAGTGAATTAAAAACCGCATAATTTTCAGATTTTAACGATGAAAAGTGCGTAAACTTTCACAACGATGCTTTATCATTCAAATTACAATCACGTTCTAGTATAAAATTACAATAATATTGATAATTTTTTCCAATGCATACATTTTTTTTTAAATTTTATGTTTAAGATAATAAAAAGTAAGTATAATATTTCCTGTAACCCAGTTTTGTTTAACACATCTGTTCATTTTACTACTTACATCGTTTGCGTTTTACAAGTTTATAAGCTAAACCAAGGCGTTTAGTTTCTCATTTAAAAATTAGTAATATCCTCTCTATTAACAAATTTTCATCTGTTATCCTTTCCTTGCGTTTCCTTGTTGTGAAGTCTTACAGATGGACTTTTAAATACCTGCCTGCATCCTTTTAACTTATATGAGACGATTAATTCTTGACAAACCCCTGGAAAATGGGGTAATTTTGCATAATTAAACCCTACTTTTTGTGATTTTCCCTTAGCACTCGATATAAGTTTTAATCGCTTTCACTAAGCCTTAACACGCCTAAAATTTCCAATTATAAATCATTAGTAATAATAGAATCATGTTACAATAACTACTAATAACAAAAGTTAATTATGAACTAAAAACAACGCATGATTTTCAGATTTTAACGTTGAAAAGTGAGCAAATGTTTACAATGAATCTTTATCGTTCAAATTACAATCATGTTCTAGTATAAAATTACGATAATGTTTATAATTTTTTTCAATGCACACTTTAAAAAAAAAAAATTATATTTACGGTAATAAAAAAGTAAGTATAATATTTCCTCTAACCCAGTTTTGTTTAACACCTCTGTTCATTTACTACTTTCCTCGTTTGCATTGTACGAATTTATATGTTAAACCAAGGCTTTAGTTTTTCCTTAAAAGAAATTACTAAAATCCTCTGTATTAATAAATTTTTATTTATTATCTTTTCCTTTAATATATGAACAGAAAATAAAAACTACGCATTCTTTTTGAGAAAATACATTTTTTTTCTATGTAACCTGGGCTTCATGCATTATCGTAAGTAAAAAAAAAATTTTTTTTTTTAAGATATTCACCTGGCCTTTACATAAATATTTATATAATATAATAATACATAAAATATCACTTTGATTAAGCCTCATGCTGAAAATTTCAATTTACAAATCATGTTCAATAAGAGAGTCATGTTATAATATACAAAAGTTAATAATAAACTAAAAAAGGAAGAATTTTCAGATTTTAACATTGAATTGTTCGTAAATGTTCACAATAATAAATGTTTTATCATTCGAGTTACTACAGTGTTTTCGTTTAAATTAAAATCATGTTCACCCATGTTAATAATTTTCAATAAAGAACGTTTTATAAATTAATAAACTGTATAATATTTTGTATGACATAGTTTTAATGAAGAACTGTTCGTTTATTGGCGTGTTTCTAGGCTAAACAAAGGAGTTTGTTTTTTCTTTAAAAGAAATTACTAAAATCCTTCTTATATGGTATTAACACATTTTATCTAGTACCCTTGCCTTTTGACATATCAACAGGAAATAAAGTCTGTACATTCTTTTTGAGAAAAAGGCATGTTTTAACGACTTACAATTTGAATCAAAATTGAAGTTCGGGTGTTTTAGTTTATAAAAAATATTCTTTGTAAAGATATTCACCTGGCCTTTATATAAATAATCACATAATAAAATAATAGATAAAATATCGCTTTAATTAAGCCTTAACATGCTGAAAATTTCAAATTCCGAATGATTTGTAATAAAAGAGTCATGTTATAATAAACAAAGTTAACAAATAAACTGAAAAAAGTAAAAAATTTCAGATTTTAACATTGAATTGCGTGTAAACGTTCAGAATAATGTTTCTTCTTGAGAATTACAATAATATTCTACTATAAAATTACAATCATGTTGATAATTTCCGACAAAGTGCACATTTTCTTCTTTTTTTCCATGTACATGATAATAAAAAATATAATATTTCATATTACACAGTTTTTATGAACTCATCCGTTCATTCACTGAGGTGGCCAAACCAAGACGTTAAGTTTTTGCTTTAATTGATTTGACTAAAATCCTCATTATACGGAATTAACAGATTTTATCTATTGCCCTTCCCTTTCATATATCAACAGGAAATAAAATGCCCCCTTTCTTTTGGTGTTATTTGAGAAAACATTTTTTTAACATCAAAACAGGGACTGTATTGTATAAAAAATGTTGTAAAACATGTTCGCCATAACATAAAACTTGCTTTGTATTTCAAATTTGCACTATTTGGTAACAAATGATTTTTCGATACTACAGTCTTTGTTTTCAGCCAAGAACATAACATTTATTTGAAATCTCTAAAAGCTAGAAAGATTAATGGTTTGAATTAAATATTTAATAAAGGCGACGTTAACGCTGCTGATTTTTTCTAAATGTACTCCGAACCGAGTCATAATTTTTCAACAGAGCTGAAAGAGTTGGATATTGTTAATTGAGGATTTAGTTGACCCTTTGAGGAGACAATATCTGTTTATTTATCACTTTCCTTCTTTAACCAATAGACAATAATATTTTGAATTGGTAGTAGACAATTCAACCTGAATGGGGGTCAAAGTATCAAATAGTTTTATTTAAATTCTATTGTTTCTTCTTAAAAAAGTTTAGTAATTTTATCATTTAAATTATAAGAGATGCAAGACGCCTAATTGTTAACCTTAACAAAAAATATTGCTTCCTTTCAAATGCGAAAGTAATATAGCTTTTTCCCCTAGTGCGCCATCGCCGAGCAAAAATTTACATCACGTTTTCATGTTTCAGGTAGCGATGAAAGGTAAACCGCTGAGAAACAAACCAAATACTAAACCTATGAGGATGAAAAAGCAAATCAAGGCATACAATAAAAAAGGAAAGGAGAAAAAACAGGATGTTTCTGTTTTGCACCAACCGGTCGACGCTTCAATTGACTCCCTCTCAGACATAATAAAACTTTTCGAAGACAGCTCTCCTGAGGTACTTTGAAACAAATTGAACATACATTGAGCAGTTTTTCAAAGTGAGGATACAGGAAATTTTGATTTTATTATTAAAAGCATTGAGACGTTTGAATTAGAAGATTCAAATAGTATATATTGAGCGTAAATAAGCCATTGTTAGGGTAGACTCATTTGTTCTAAATTATCTATGTTTTTAACTGAAAATAAACTTGGAATTTATTTATTTTTGTTAAATTTATTTCGTTAAAGGAAAACTTTCGGTTGATACATTAAGAACAATATGATTCATAATGACAACATGAGAGATCTTTTATAGATAACTAATCTAATGAGGGATTAATTTTAATTGAAAAGTAATTAAACATCCTCCTTGTAATGCAATTTTTGGTTTCTTAATCGGAAGAATTAATTAACTACTATCCCGTATAGTTTTAAAGTTAAATTTTTGTTATAGTCTCTATTTGAAATCATTTTCTATTTTGGGACTGTTTGTTTAGAGGAATTAGTCACTGCCATTACCAATTTTTATCTGATTGGGCTTTTTCTCTTTTATGAATATGAGAAATACAATTCAATCTATTGTATACATCTAAAACTCAACCTTCTCGTATTTGTTAAAGGTCTTTCTTTCTATTCTAGTAGAAACTGAATGTATATTATTATATACTATAAATGGAATGTTTGTAGGGTAAATTATTGGCTAAATTAATTAAAGGTTAAATTTAATATTTTATATTTTTACCCGGCTTTGTCATTTTTGGTTGTATATCACATTCTCACTACGTAACACAAGTTACAGCCTTGTAAAAATTTAAAAAAGTCAATCCTTATACAAATTTTGTGACTGAAAGTTTCTTCGCTATTCTCTTTTTTTGCTTCTTATTCTCAAATTCAGACATTTACAATGATATTAACATAAATATGCTTATATTTTAACAAAATTTAAGACAATTTTAACCTTCTTTTCAGCTCAAAAAAATCCTAGATGAAGAATGTGATATTATTTATGAATGCAAGGCGTGCAGGTCGTTATTTAGGAGCATGCCAAATTTCGTTACGCACAAGCGCTCCTACTGTTTGTCCAAGTTTAAAGAGAGGATGTCATCGCTTAACGGAGAGGTATAAAGCATCAGGATTAAAGGAAGCCGGCTAGTGCTGATTGGCTTTTCTAGTTTAAGGAGCAGACGCTGATGCTCGGCAAACAGCGCGGAAGTATGCTGTCAACAAGGACGACGTTGAGGAAGGACATATTGACTCTCCTGGACAGCGTGAGCAGCATCAAAGTCGACTACAACATCAATGGGCCGTTTGTGGTACGAGAAATGGACAAGACTTCTCAAAGCTTACTCCACAGCTTCAATCACGAGGGAAAGGTAAGATTATTTTTATATTATTACGTTTTTATAGTAATTTCAGGCATTTATATGTTTTTTAATTCTAAGACTTCATATGGCTTAGTTATTATTTTAATGGATTTCGAAATGTAATTTTTATTTATTTATAATATCTGTTGTTGAGAATATTAGTTTATTTAGACTTTCTTTGAGCTTATAGTAATTCCACTTGCTTGGTTAATTTAAACAATTGTCTACAGTCACACTTGATTGAAGTAAAAAAAAAATTCCTCTTAAAAATTGCATAAAACAATGAAGTTATATCAAGAAATTATATAACGTGGAAACATTTCCAAAAGTTAGAATTGAACGAGGTGAAAACATGAGCCAACCTCCTTGAATGTTGAAGAAAGTTGAGAATGTTTCTAGCACTAGCCTTCCTGTCTCCCTCCCTTTTAGATGTTTGAGCTCCGGGAAAGAGGGGGAGATAAAGAAAGGTGTGCTATAAAAAAAAAAAATTCTCTGGGGCTCCTTCGGGGAGTTCATCATTGCAAAGCTTCAAAATTTTCTAATCGCATTTCCGCAAGCGTTTATGCGATGTTAAACCACTCTCTTTCCATCTCATCCCACACTAACTAATCTGTCAAATTGACAGGATGTATGTTAGGTTTTTTTGGGGGGTTTTGTAGTGTAATTGTTAAAATTAAGAAAAAACGTAATGCGTGTTAGGAAAAAATATTTTTTATATAAAGTCTACATACAATTATGTAGTTTTACAGATGTAAAAATTCAGTGGAATAATGATGTTTTAATATGCAAATTAATAACAAAGAGTCTTTATTTGTTTTTTGGTTTTTTTAACTAAAATCAGGATTATAATGTAACATTAGGTTACGGTAAAATAGAATGCCCTTGAGTTTTATTTGCTGCATATTTTTATTTCAGATCATGCCCTTGCAAATATATTTTAACCAGAATTATACTCACTTTTATAGAAATTTTTTATTTATTTGTGCACTATTTGTTACTAATTGGTTTTCAAAAATAAAACCTGAATTGTAGGAAAAATAATATGAGGTTTTTTTTATTATTGAGAAAGGATAATTTTTTTTTATTAATTAATCTTTTTTCATAGGTTTATAAAGCAATCTATAAATTTTTTTATATTTATCATTTATTTGCTTTCTATAAAATAAGATAATTCTCAGAGTTCATCGTTATGACCGAATGAAATTTTTTACTTATATTAATTTTTTTGTTTTTGTTTCGCTGGACGTATAAAATTGCTTTTTCAGCATCCAACTGTTGAAAGAAGTGCAACGATCGGTCCCGATGGGCGATTCTTGGGTGCTAAATCACCCGAGCCCGAAGACATCAAGTGTCCACTGTGTGAGCTTCACTTCGATTCACAAAACGCTCTCAGCGACCACAGCCAGGAGAAGCACCCCAAACTGAAAGACTACTACGTCTGCCCGTGCTGTAAACAGTGTTTCGTTAACGCTTGGAGTGTTTACAGGCACATGTACAAAGGTGAGTAAAAGAGTTCTATTTCCGGTAAACAAAAATTGCATCTTGTCAGGAATTTTTGTCCATTCGACTACTCAGAACTTGAATTTATTGATTATAAAATGGTTCTTTACTTATATTTATTATATTGATATATTCATGTAATGAAATAATAACTTATGAGTTTATAAAGTCAAAGAAAACTCCAGCGGATGTAATTTTCGAGATTCATCGTTGGACATTTTTTAGGTGAAGTGGATAAAGATATCTCTATCTAGTTCCTTATCTGTTTAAATTTCTTAAGGTTGTTTGAGCTTTAAATTTAAAAAATTAAAAAGTATGAATTTAAAATCATTTAGAAATATTGAATTTCCAGAATGTATTATTTATCTTAATTTTACACAATTGACAGGGATAAATTTATACTCATTGAAAAATTGGAAATAGTTGTTGTTTTAGGATGAGCTGTTATATAAAACATTGATAAAATGCCACTGCATTTAATAAAATAAATCGCCCTTGTATAACAACCTCGTATAAATTAGAGTAAAAATTTGTACACGGTTTAAACCGAAAAAGTTCAGTGCCTTGAATAACGCATTATAAATTTGTTCCTACGTTGTCTGCTTTGTTTGAAAGGCCAGATGTCTGTTTTTTCAGAAATGCAAGATGTTTTCAGGCAAGATAGTATATTCACCATGCCCCTGGTTCGACCCTTTCTTCTTCCATTTGAGAGTTGTATTCTATTCTTGAAAAGATTTCTCATCTTGGTGGTGTTTGATTGGTCTAACTGTTTTTATTGTTATGAATCACTGAAATACCGTTAAAAAACTAATGAAATTAGAAAAAAAATTAAAATGACTAAATAACTAGAGAAATAGGCTTGATCGTGTTTTATAAATTTGAATTTATTTTTTAAAGTTTAACGTGTTAAGCCATGGCCTTTAAACATGTTCATGACAATTGTTAAAATCAAAATTTCATTTAAATACTAACCGTTAGCTGTATAAATATTATATTTTGATATGAAAATGAATGTGCCCTAGAAAATATAAAAATAAATAAATTAAAAGCTGCAGTATAATTTTAAATTATTCTATTATTCTATCTTATTGTTATAATTCAGCATTCTAATTTTTTATTTTGCTTATGTGGATTGATCATATTTGCATCATTAATCACTAAAGACTGGATTTTCATGCAGTAAAACCCTTAAAAACGTTCAATAAAAACCTCAAAACATGCAAAAAATAAAGATTAAAATTCCCGTTTAACACAGTAAGAGTTTTATTTATATAATAAAATTAATTCTTGCTTTCAACATTGTCAATGATTGTTTACTTTATAATCAATTGATTATACTCATTTTTAAAACCATGTACAAATATACATAAATCCAATAATACAGGGTGACTTTAACTTCTGTTCCTCCCTATATTTTTTATTGGGTTTTTTGGAAAAACCTCGAGACACGTAAACTTTTATTTTTTGTCTAGTTTCGCCTGAACCAAAAAGTTTCGATCTAGCTCTCCAGGATGTTTGGATATGAATAGGAACTTATTTCAAATGGCAGGCACTCATCAATGTATATGTTTTTATGGTTTTTCAACGCTGGATTTAACTGTACAAACAGTTTTTAGTTTATATATAGTATACAACTAGATAATAATAATAAAATAAATTTTAAAGTTTATAAATTATGCTTAAAGAATGAATATGGAATAACTAAAGTTAGGTTACATTCAACTTTAAAAGTAAAAAAATAATAATACCAATAAATAAAATTTTTATTGTGATTCACCACCACATATGTTTAATTTTTTTCTGTTAGTTTTTACTTTCAAAAGACAAAAGACCCACTCTACATCTGCACTCATTAGTAGGCGTTGTTTGTTTCAACAACTTTTTACAGCAGGCATTGTCAAAACCAAATTTTACCATCTGTCATTGGTTCTGGGTAGTCCTTTAGTTTGCATTTTTGGACTATTACTACTAAGAACAGTAATTTTTTTTACATGGTTCTGCTTTGCTCCCATGCAAAAAAAAAAAATATTGAGAAAGTGAGAAGTGAGTGAAGCACGTACAAAAAAGATTTTACCCTCAAGGCTGTTCTCACACCGGGACCGACTATGCCCGATTTTGATTGTCCGTATTTGCCCAACTTTGCAGAAACTTTCCCAACCAAGGGAATGCAATCTGCCCTCTCACACTGAAACTGACTTGCGTATACGTTCATTTAACTTAGTTGTGCGGCTCAATCCTAGCAAGCTGGGATTTTTCACATTCAAATTTTTTAAATTCATTTGAATTCAAATTTAACATTTCACGACGACCTGTATAATGGTGTGTGGGTTTCTCATCTAGTATTTCAGTATTTGTTACATTAATACGAGCCATATAGATTATAATATTTTCATTGCATTGAAATTTGCATAATCTTTGAACAAAACTAATAGAACACAATATAAATTATTTATAATTTTTATATATTTATTCTTGAAAAAATGCACACAAACATATTGGCACATTCTCTAGTAGTAATTATTGTTGGTTGATTTCATAAATATACCCTCTCCTAGAAGAGAATTTTTTAAAGTCAAAATCTTCATGGCTTTGAGGACTAGGAGGACCAATTCCAGACTATTTTCTCTCCATTTGCTTCTTGCAACTATATGCAAATTATGAGACTATTTAGACGGGCAGGTAGGGCCTATATCATTAGTCAACGACTTGTTTTTGGACATTTTCAAGCGAATTCACACTTTTCGTAGATTTCTGCTCCTAGGATGTGAGGCCGTGCACTTTTTGTTGTGACATTTGGATTTTTCATGAGTAGCCACAGACTAAAAAAAACGACAACTTTTAATTCAAGAAATAGCTTTTGAACTATCTGAAAAACTTTTTAAAAAAATCATTCCAAATTCATGACAACTTGTCGATGGATGAATGATCTAAGTCTGTTCTTCTAATAATTTAGAAGAAAAAAAAGCTCCCGTCAAATGAGTAAATTCTCTTTCTATAGTCACATTTGGATATAATCAGTTACATTGTGAGAGTAGCTCAGTTCATTTATTCAATACAGTTAACCCTATTAAAATTATGTGTTTATATGCTGTTTTCCGTTATAAAAATTAATTTAAAAAAATGTAAAAAATATTTTGTGCAGCAAAACATAAAAACATGCAGTTATGTGCAAAATCAGAGTAGTGTCAAAAGAATGAGCTTTCCATGATTCAAATTTCAGCCTTGGTTTCATTCTGTTTAAAGTTTGCAAAAAAAGGTGCACTTACACAAGATTTACTGAGAATAAAATATATATAAAAAATTTGATAAAATTATAAAAACCACTACTTTTAATAATTTTTTTCTAGACCATAGAAAGACAAGCGAGGAAGTAAGAAGGTTAAGGAGTCAGATTCAAAAGCAACATATTTATTCTGAGGAAGATAACACTAAGACTGATGACAGCATAGAAGAAACAGTTGATAGTGATGAAAAAGTAAACAAACCAAATATTTACAGATCCTGCGATATCTAAGTTTATTATTGCTTTCAGGAGATGAAAGAATTTGAAGAACGTCATAAGTGCGAATGTTGCGGGAGGCAGTTTGAGAGAAAAGTGGCAATGTTATCACATTATACATCGTGCTTGAGGAAATCACGTAGTGATAAATTAGATAATAAAAAAAGACATTTTCCTTCAGAAGTGCCTTCATCTACTCCAAGCCAGTTGAAAATAATGGTTTGTATATTCTCGTATTTTACCATAGAGTATGGGTTTTATTTATTATATTTGGGTTTTTTTGTCTCTAGGTTCGAACAGATTATAAAAAGCAAAAACTGTCGGCACCTGATAACCTTTTAGACAATCTTTTACAGCCCAAGATAGTATTAACGAAGACTGATTCTTTCATTTCGCCTGAAAGTCATAAGCAAAATATATCAAACAATGTCGATACACAAGGTATATTGAATAAATCAGAATCTAAGCTCGAAACGAAAATTCGGGAGCTTCACCACATCCGATTACAATTAGGAACCGGGAATAATAAAGTTCAGAAATGTGACAGATTAATGGCTTCGAATCCTCACATTATTAATATAAGTTCGGACGAGTTCGAGTACGATGACGAAAGTGAGACTGCGGAACTTAATCAAAAGTCGAGTGATAAAAAAGCCGATGATTCAACAACAGATGATGTTGGAAGTATATTAACAGATGAGTATAGGTTTGGATCAGGAGAAGAAGAAGAAGAGCGTGAAGGTGAGGAAGTATTGGGCCGTAGAGAAAATGGCAAAGAAATAATCACCACAGATAACAAATTTGAACCAGTTGAAAATGGGGGAGAGAATCTAGACCATCTGATAGATAAACAGCCTGAATTAGTTTACCTAATTAGCGATTCGGAAGATGATTCTTTTAGAGTACAAGATCAACGTAGTATAGTCGAACCTGAAAGTACAATAAATGACGAAGAAGAAAGTCCATCTATTGTGAGAAACGATATTTCCCCCAGGAATACATTAAATGATACTTCTATTTCAAGTACAGAGCTTTCGCCTGTAATAAATGGAGTAGAATATCATGAAGTTGAAGGTGAAGAGGAAAATTCTAGTTCTTATTTAAAGGATTGGTGGACGATCAGGAAGATAGATACTTATATTGACCGCTCAAAAAAGAAATGTGTCATATGTTTCAAAGTGTTTTCTAGGGTGCAGTTTGTTAGGCGGCACGTTGCCCGACACTTTGGCATAACTAATTACAGATGTAAACTCTGCGACCTTGAGTGTTTCCTCCGTGCTGACATTCTTAGCCATATGTTAAAAGCTCATAATCTTAAGTACCCTCGGAACATTAACAGTGAGTACTGTGAGAGGGTCTTCCCTAAGGAATCCTCTTTCAGCAAGTTTCCGCTTGCTCTTGATGATTCAAATGATGACGAGATGCCTGAAGAACAGCAGATGTCTAACGGGCATGACAGGGATGCCAAAATCTCCAGTAGCTCGTCGCTGCTGGATTTGGACGATGGGCTCTGCGCGGACCAAGAAAATGAAAAAAATACAAAAACCAATCCCTGTGAGTGTTGAATCTCTCTGTGAATAATATATTTTAAATTCCATTTTTTATTTACAAAACTTAATTTCAGATGATACTGACTTAGACGATCTAGTCAATACAGAGAGCCCAAGTGATGAAAAGCTTAAAGCACTTATGATGGAAGTCATTTTTGGAACAAAGCCTGATGAAACTGGTAACCTGTAACCAAGTTTTTTGAAGTTATCTTATAAGAGGAAGAAAAGGAAGCATTATTTTTTTGGATATCTCAGAAGTAAGCACTAAAGAGATATCTTTCATAAAAGAGTTTCTATCGCTCGATAATTGTTCCTTGAGTACAAGCTCAGTTATGTGATTTCTTTTTCAAAATGAAATTCAAGAGACAAATATGATTAATAATCTGTTTAACAAAAAATAAACAAATAAATAAAGAAATTGAACATTTTTGCAAGAGGATTATCAGAATTGATATTATAAAGGACATGTACATGTGTATTTAGATTCATTATTAAACCATAGTTCCTAGTGGGGGGGGGGGGTTATGTCTCTTATAAAAGTTGCCAAACTAGAATGTAGACACCTTATTCAGGTAGGAATGTATATTTATTTTCTTAACATTCAAATTATTTTGACAATTTTTTTTTTTAAACTTTACACCTGTATTTAACACTTTCTGTGATTTTTTTATGTATAAAGTATGGAAGGTAAGAGGAAAATAAATTAATTGTGATTTAAATTAAGAGTGATGATTATTGTACATTTTGTGCTGGTGTATATATTTTTTATTTTTTGAAAAAAATGTTTATTTTAGTTTTATGGTTTATTGAGAAGTTAGAAGTTTGAAATATCTGTTATATAACAAAATTGTTTTGTATTTTATAAAAGGCTATAACATTATATTTTTCTTTCTCCAAAACAGGTATTAAATGTGAATTGTTACCTGTATTATTATTTAAATATTTGGCCAGAATATATTTTCAAACAATAAATAATATCTTTATGGCATGTTTTCCAGTTGTCTCTCCCAAAATGTTTACAGCATAAAAGGAATAATGTACATTCATAATTTAAAGCATTATTTTTAGCCTAATTGTTTTTAAGATCAAATAACGATATTGCAAAATTTATGTTACATATTAATATCTTAAATTAAAACAAAACAAAAACCAGTTTTATTTGTAAAATAACTTCTGTGTCAAAAAATGTCAAGAGATCACATTTGAATAAAATTGGATGCAAAATTCTAATCAATATCGATCTCGAATTCAATAACTTGGAAAAATATAATAATTTTCTATGACAATAAAATTTAAAATAATCTCATCATCCTATTTCAATTAGTCATCCTTATAGATAAACCAAAAAGACAAGATAAATTGTGATTGATCTAATTCAACATGCAAAAAGAATAATTTTGTAACTGCAGCATGTAAGAAAGTAATTTTTTTTTCTGGCTTCCAACATCTTGGTCATTTCAGCCCCTGACTAAGTCTATATTCTATTTACCCTTTCAAACACTACATTCATACACATAAATACATCCATACAGTACACTCATTCCCTTTGGTCGTTAAGAGTCCACCTATACTCAAACTAATCTAGATTGGGGTCGATGGAGTACTTTTATAAATATTCCGCCATCGACCCCAAACACGCTCTCAACGTTCGAGGGGTGATGATGACGTTATATTTCACCCTCACCCTCGCCATTCACGCTAATAAATACATGCACTCAGACAAAACATATAGACACATAAGACATATACAATAAAAAAAAAAAAACCCAATTCACCCTAAAAAGTGGAACAGTGGACCCAGAAACCCGCTGCAGTGCTCGAGTACCATTTTTAAATTGGATGGCATGCCTACATGCTCCCTGTAAGGAGTCAAGGCATGACATGTTTCCAATATGTGGGGCACATTAAGCAACCTTTCTCTGCGTAAGGGGCACAGGCGCGGGCTTTGGCCCAAGATTTTACTAATTGTTAATGTTAATGATATTAAATCTCATTGTCACAGGTACTTATTTGGATTCGCACATCGGATGTTTCATACTTTTGGGACAACTATCGGTTTCATGCTAATCAGATGACCTCATGTCATGATGACATTCCTCAAGCTTCTAAATCCATTTCATGTAAGCCAGTGAGTCTGTGAGACACACCTTTGGTACCCAACTGTTCAAAGTAAGCATTTATCCAGCGTTCCTGTGGCCTGTGTCTTTTGAAAATTCTTGGATTAGGAAGTTTTCAAAGAAAAATAAAAGAAAGAAGAAATAATTGGGCTGTATTCCACAAGCATAAGATTCATGAAATACTTTTTAAAATATATCTTAAGAATAAGTTTAGAACACCAATTTTTGATTTAGTTGAAACTGATTTTGATTATCGTCTTCAAAGGAAAAGGTCAGATAGAGCAGCTACGATGTATATTTTTGACGGTTTCATCAAACAATGTAGTTTACTTGGTGCACTTTAAAAGCAAATTGTCATCTTCCTCCACAGAAGGTAAAAAGGATAAATGAATGGGCTCTAAGTCCTACAATGACGGGACTTACGGTTAAACAATATGATCATACTTTGATTGTTGACATTGACAAGTACTCAAGGAAGGTAGGAAAGATACAAGAGGATGAACAGCTAAGAATGCCTTTCTTGATGGGCCTGTACTACAACCACCTTTTTCCCTTACTGGAGCCAATATTGTACCATAGCAGAAGGACACCTGAGACCTGAAAGATGTGATGAAGAAAAAGATCGCCCACTTTTGGGTCAGGGTGGTTTTCATGAAGAAAAAGAAAAAAGAAAAAGAAAAATACATCGGACTCTGGTCTGAAAAGGCTGGGAGTAGAAGCGAAAAGGTGAAATTTACCAAATTTTGTATGGACCCCATACATGCCTTCTAATTGGGGGGTGAGAGACCACGCAGGTGCCCATTGTGGGAAGAATTATCTCGGAATATTCATGTGCAAATGGAGACATTGCCAATTACCCCAAGGCATATCGAGTACTCTAGGGTAGTGTAAATATATTTTATCAGTGTGAATGGCTTATCCCCAATTACCCCGAGGATTATTGAGTACATTGGGGCAGAGTGAACAAAGTCTGGTGTGTAATTTATTAAGAGTAAATGTAAGTAATTTATTAGAGGGAATGAAGTGGTACCTTTACCCCCAATATCGAGTTATATAGGGTAGTATGAATGATATACTGTCATATTTTATCTTGCTTCTGGTTTTTGTGTTTGTTATTTTACCCATAATTGAAGATGTATTGAGGTACAGAGAAGCTAGCATTAGGTAAAGAAAAGAGACAGTCGGTTCTTTAGTCTGATCATAACTTGGCTGGAGAAACAGAAAAAGAAACTGGTAAGATTAAAACGCGTGAAAGACAAGAAATGACAAGAATGAGAGTGCTGGCGATGACCAATGTCATGTACTTTGCCGACCCTAAAAGTTAAAAGAACAATAATAAAATAAATAAATTAAAGCAAAATTATTATGTAAATATATTATTTTTTGGTCATGTCCTTCTGAGAAGTTCCTCTAAGACATTCCATAAAACTTGCTATTTCTATCCTGGGATGAGAGACAGTTCAGTAAATCTTCATATTTCCAGAGGCAAAGTAAAAAGGAATTCCAAGGGTGGAATTCGACGATCCAGGCTAATGGAGAAAAACCCCTCCGGTTGACAAAGCGTGATTAAGGAATCAACAGGACCAGAAACCAGACCCAAAGAGGACTCGGCAGGTAAAAGGGTCTGTAAAACGCTTTAATAAAAGTAAATGTTGGGTTGAGGTCACGCGATCTATTGCACCAACCATTTGGACAAAGTGCTCTCATTTTTTAACGACTCCATCAATTCCGGAAAGAATCCCACCCAAAATTCTTTCAACATTTTTCAAGCATGGTGATTTTTTTATTTGGCTCTCAAGAAGATAGTTTGATCAATATTGATAGTTTAAGGTTTTTTTTAAAATATTTGTACTTTTAGTAAGTTAATATTTTAGTTCATTTTAGTGCCTTAAAAATGTAATCAAACTGTAAAAGTAGCGATAAATTATATTAAAAATATTCAAAAAGCACTGTTTAAATAGGCTATTTAAAGTATAGGCTAATTTTCGGACGAACTATTATAATCTATTTATATAAAGATCTCAGTCGAACCAGTTCGTATTGTTATTAGAGGACAGTGGCCAAAATAAAAAGAAATCTTTACCTGCTGAACAACAATACGTCATACCTATCTTTATAATATCTTTACTGCCCCCTTTCTAAATTTCAAGATGAAATTTCTAACACAAAAAAACTACTCTGTATCTCTGTGAAGTCTCAAGTTATCAAGATTTGATTGCAAAACAAATGATTACAAATGTATTTTTTTAATGTCCGATTTGGCCTGGATGAATGTTAAACACTCCCTAGTATCGCTGAGAACAGAACATTTTAGTCATGCTTGGTTCAATTGTTCAAGTTAGGCAAGTCAACAATTAAAACGGATTAGTAGCGTAGTATTTCATTAGGTTAAACAATTTATGAAATTATGAAGATTTCCGCCCTTAATAATGACTTACAAAAACCCCTAAGCAATGACCTTTGAGAGTTAAGTACCCTATGCGATAAAAAATCGTCTTGGTGGAGCTGCTTGGCTGCTGAGACCCATGAGGATCTTTAACGTCCGAAATTATCCCCAGAGGGACTTCTCAGACGCCCGGTATTCTCAAAGAGAACACGAGGAAGATTGTACGGATTGTAGATGTATGGAATTATCACATCCCTTGGCTAGCGAGGTAGTGCAATGCTAACCAAGTTCAGAAGTGCCCTAAAAAGGGCACATCCATACTTGTGCCTTGAAAAAGGCAGTTTTGTGGTTTCCGGCACGGCCTTTCACCACCACCGGAGAGATAGAGAAGGCACTCTATCTCCGGCTCCGGTTGGCCGGTACCCTCCAGCTAAGGTACTCTACTCCCGTGGTTCAGTATTATTTTTAAGGTAGGACTGATCGCCCAACCGGGAGTTCATACGAACCCCCCTACTGATGCACCCGTTGCCTGAGGGGTGCGGGTTCAGTAACCCAGGAACCAAAACAGAGGGGGTAAGGAAGGGAAAGGAAACTTAGGAAAGGAAGGGTATAGGAATGCAAGGGGGGAAATTTGCCTCCATTATTGGTTATCCCCAAGCACCAGGGTTGTTGGTCGGACTTTGCCTGGGCCCACAAGGAAGGTGTTCCTGTGGGTAGAGCTCTATGAGAGGGACTATGACGTGACCACAAAGATTGGACGGTTCCAAAGAATGTGTGGCACCATTCACTTCTTTGAGAAAAAAGTACGATAAGAAACTGACCTCTAATTTTGAAAGCCCTTGGACGAGAATCTTTGACCCTAAATCCAAGTAGTCGAAGAATGTACACTGATGAAGCCATCCGAAAGTAGTTAAAAATATACTCGATGATAGAGCCAAAGAAGTTTAGAAATATGGCTTTTCCACCTCTATTAATACTACTACTACTATATGTCTTTATGTTTTAATATATAAACAAAGTTCACAATTCGGCAATATATCTTAAAAAACAAGAAAGACGTTCCTCATGGTTTAAAACCGTCTGAGGATCCACCTCTATTGCCTACTAGTTAAACGTGTGATCCAGTATCGACCTAGTGTCACCGAGATAGATAAAGGACATGACAACGATGGTTGACGTGAAGATGGAAGTGGCTGAAAGCTTAATCTCCGAAGAAGAAACCCACTAGTTTTCTACTAGTTACTAGTACAGACTAGGTTTTTATGCGGAATTGAGCAGATAACCGAAAAAGATTGTACGGTTCCAATGAAAGTGAAAAACCATTCACCTCTTGGGGAAAAAGTACGAAAAGAAACTGAGCTCTAATTTTCCAAAGTCCTTTGACGAGAATCTTTGTCCTAGTGCATCAAAAGCAACGAATCCAAGTAGTCGAAGAACTCTGTTGAAGCCATCAGAAAGAAGTTGAAAATATATTCTATGATGAAGCCAAAGAAGGAAAGAAAGACGGCTTTTCCACCTCTATTACCTATTAATTAATTGTGTGATCCAGTATCGATCCAGTGTCACTAGACATAGATAAAGGACATGACAACGATGGTTGACGTGAAGATGGACGTTGCAAGCGTAATCTCCGAAGAAGAAGAAACCCACTAGCTTTCTACTAGTTATTAGTACATACTAAGTTTTTGCATGCGGAATCGGGCAGATAACCTAAAAAGATTGTACGGTTCCAATGAAAGTGAAAAACCATTCACCTCTTGGGGAAAAAGGACGAAAAGAAACTGAACTCAAATTTCGAGATAGAAGAAGGACTTGACAACGACGGTTGACGTGAAGATGCTGCAAGCTTAATTGAAGAAGTTCTTGTTATTAAGTACACACGAAGTTGCTTTATGGCTTTATGCGGAATTGGGCATATAACCGAACTATTTTAAGTAATTTGAATTATCCTACAGCAAAAATAAAATTTGCAATTGGCGCGAAAGTAAAAAATCTTTGGGTCCAATTATTTATACATAAGCTAGTCATTTACTATATTTAAATTCCAATTTTTTATTGAATTAAAGATAATATATATTCATATAAATAATAAATAAAACGATGGCATCTAAAGGTTTTTTTCGTCGATTTGATTCCGTTATTATAAAATGTTTGCTGTTGTAAAATAAATTGGAATTTCTATCGTCTTGAGTGTCTGTTTTCTGTGAGCCAAAAATATGTCACTGTCTTGTGATTGATTTAAACAAGACTTACTTTCACGACAGCATCATGACAGTAGAAGCACTTTACGACAAAAAGAGACCGGGAGTAACTGTGTCATAATTTCACGATTTACTTGATCAAGTTTAAAGGTGTGAACTCGAATTATTTTAAAATTTCTGTTTACTATGTTGCTAATTTATTTAGTTATTTTGTAGCTGGTTAAAATTTGATTTTAAAAAAACCCCGAAACCTGTCCATGAGGTAGACATTTTTAAAGGTGAGAGTACAATTTTCGACAAGAAATTTATATTTAAACTGGCTAAATCGAGATGCGTAGTCGGCTGAGCCCAGATCCAAGAGAATCCTGGTGAACATTCACACGTGAACAAAACACTAAATTGCTTAGGAAAACAAATCTACAATTTATCTAAAGTAAACTTGCTCTTGGTCAAAACTGGTGTTGTCTATATTTTTTTATACTGATGAAAAGTTACAACTTTCAATTAATTAATCCTTTTATGTAAGGTTTTGGTCGAAATGAAAAAGTCGGTGTCACGAGCGGGATTCGAACCCACGACCTTCGGCTATACGACGCTGTTCTAACCACTTGAGCCATCGTGACTTCGATTCACTCGGACACCAACTCCCCATCTCAACGTACAACTTTTCGAATTTTCCCTCGTTTTTGCCATTTTTCAAATGCCGTGTAATCAGGGTTCGATTCTCGGCGACATATGAAATGGCCACGGAGAGATGTTAGCGAAGATATAGTTCGTTTTAATTATTAAACCAATTATATTTATATATCTATTGACCAAATTTTCAATTAATTAATAATTTAATTAATAAATAGATTTTAATTAATAAATAAGATTCAACAATATGTGAACTATGTAAGTTGATACACTCTGTATATGGAATTTTATAATTTATCTATTTTATTTGTTATTTAACCTTATTACAAAACATTTTGTTCTTGCCGTTTTGTTTTTTGTTACTTGATTTTTTTTATGGCGTTGTGTTTTATAAATTCCTAATAATTATGGACATGTTGATATGCTACATAACTTGCACTTTTATTCATATGAACGACTTATTCATAATGTCGGGCTCCCTAAATAAAAACTTTTACCAAAATTTCGATTTTTTAATTTACGGTTCGATTTTGTCTATTTACTCAAATATCGCGATCCGGCCCAATGTGCGACGTCGGAGGTAACTATCATCCAAATTATATAATTGACTAAGGTAAGAACTGTTTTTAAAATTTTATCAAAACATTTTAAATATTCTTAGCAGAAAATCATTGTCAAATGTGATCCCACCAAATATCTAGAATTATAATTGTTTAGTTTTTCCTCAAATACCGTTAGTCAAAATCCTCACCTAGGCAATCCTATTCTTGCTCTGCTGCTCCCAACTCGCAATCCTTATTGGTTTTGTCTAGTCCTGCGTCCTATCCTGTTCGCTTTTGTATACAGTCCACTAGGTAACAGTTATTTCAATGCAGTTTTTTTCTCTTATTTTCAAGAAGAATTTTTATTTAACGTGTTGAGAATTATCGCGTCTATAATAAGTCTCCAGCATCTTTAACTTCATCCGGGTAAGCTGGTTTGGGATGTTATTGGGTATGTGGTTCTTTAATGAATCATACACTGTACTATACAGGTCCAGGGTAAGGACAGAGTCCTGAAGGATTGTTTTACTTTTGACCAGTTATTAAAGGTTTTTGCTATTAAACTGCTCTCCTCCTTGGTTATTAAGAAAATCACAAAAATCTTTGACAAGTTAGTACTTTATTTTATTGTATTCGACCGACCAGCGCGCACTCTATGATAGTTCGCCTTGTTGTTTCACTTTTACTTGGGAGAATGCTAGAAGGCAATATATTTTGATAGGACGATTACATGTAAAATCTGCAATATATTAATTTTGGAGTAGCGTGATTATGTCGATATATGGTATTTTATGGGTTCAAGGTACCTTTTACTGTATGTACCAGTTTTATGATTTTTTTATATACACTGACAGGCAAATCTTCCGCCCACTTGTAATATAACTTGATTTGTTTATATCAAGTTATATATATTTGTATCAAAGTTTCACGTTTTTTAACATTTAATAATTAAGTCTTTGTCTAAAAAAGTAAAAAAAAAGTAAATTGCTAAGGAAAAAACAAAATATTTAAAAAAAAGGACAGAATTTTTTTTAAAATTAAATTTTTAATTAACATTTCAATATGGCGCATTTCCTCCTCTTGCTTAATTACTTCTCGAAGACGCCTCGGCATGGTTTGTACCAGTCTGGAAATGTCTCTTTGCTGGAGGTTAGCCCATTCTTCAGGAAGAGACCTTTCAAGATCGTGGAGTGTATCAGGATGGACGTGCTCTTATTCATCTTTTGAGGTTATCCCACAAATGATCGATGCGGTTCAAGTCTGGAAAACGTGCTGGCCAGGTTCAGACCCTGATGTGATGCTGTTGAAGGTACGTTTGTACTATTCGAGCAACATATGGACAGGCATTAAAATAGGATTGTCGCTGATTTCATCGAAGATAGGCATTGATGTTCCAAAATTTCATCCTCATAGCAAGTGGCCGTCAAATACCCTCCACGAACAACAACCAACTCCGTGCGACTCTCCATTGAAATTCCCGCCCACACCATCATTGAGCCAAGTTGAAAAAGATTGGGTCTGGGAAAAATTGCAGGCTTCGTACTTTTCATTTCGCCTTTTCCACATTCTTTCAAACCCAGCTGGAGATCGTAGAGCAAATCTACACTCATTTGTAAAAAGTACAGCAGACCAATCGTACAAAGACCAATGGTGTGTTCTCGAGCAAATGCAGGCCATGAAGTCTGTGTGTTCTGGTCAATTCTGGTCGTCTTACAGGGCGAAAAGCCATACTGATTTAATCTTCTTCAAGCAGTGCGTTCAGAAATTTGGACACTACGAACTTCCTGGATCTGATGAATCGCTTGAATAACAGTAAGGTGCCGGTTTCGCAAAATTCTCAATGTCAAAAAACGGACATCCTGTGGTTTTGTTAGCCTATAGCGTTCAGAACCGGGCCTTCTATGGTAGGATCCAGTTTCTCGAAAACGACCAACGGCGTCTCGCAGAGTTTCATAGGGAACTCCGATGGCAATAGGCGCATACCTGATGGAATGTCCATCATCGGTAGTGGCACACCACGCGCAACATCCTCAGCACTACGTGGCATTTTTAAGTTTGAAAATTGAAATTAAGAAAACAAAGATGAAAATTAAACCGTTTATTGCTTCAGAATTCAAATGAGACTGAATAAACATTTTACATTCCGTAAAAAGTAAACATTGAAAAATCCTTTATCTTGTTTTGGATTAAAGATTGTGTGTTTACCTCCAATTGATATTCCCAGTTTAAAACAAAGCACGAACAAATATTTATTGATAAAAACAATGAGACCAATTGAGAGAAGAATCTTCTTTTATCGAGAAAATTTAAAAAAAATCAGTTGCGTGGAATTTTTGCCTGTCAGTGTATATCAAATTTATAAGAATGAAAGTGTACAAACGGAAGGAGAGTTTGTATACAGGGTGTAGATCGATTTTTGACAGATTGCGAACTCGTTGGACGTTGTTAATCGTTCAAATCCCAAGATTGGACCACAATTGGTCTCCACGACAGTGTAGATCCTGTCAAAATTCCCGGGCTCGCCAATAGCAGCCCGCCCAAAAGGAGCCGCCCCACCACAACAACCCCCTTCGCTCTCATTCAACAGGATCTCCTTCTCCACGGACTCGGGGCCTTTCCTCATTCGCGTCCCATCCTCCTCAGAGTGATTGTCGGCTGACGTTCCGTTACATTTCGCTCGTTTACATTCGTTGTGTGTCAAAACGCGTGTGAGACAATCGGGTCCAGAAGAAGCCATTTGGGATTAAATACACCTCGTTCTGAAGAACGATCGAAGGTAGGATCGAAGATTTTAAATACAAACTTCTAGTAGAAATTTCAACTTGTTTATTGACATTATCGAATGACTAATTTTATAGTATATTTTATAATTATACGTTACGCGTACTTTATACGCCGTTATACTATATATTAAAATATTTCGCTAATTTAGCCTATAAATCATAATGGCTCGTGAGTACATCATAATCATCAATATATGGCCCAATATAACCAAATTCTAAACACTCAATTTTAAAATTTTAGAAAATTAACTTGATTTTCACCTTTCAATTTTAAATAAATTCGCACAAACACACCATACAAAAAACAAAACTTCAGATCGTTTTGGGACTTACACAATGTGAACTTCCAGTCACGTGTTTAAAATTTACTAACCTTAAAAATTTTGTCGAGTTAGCTTAATAGAAAATGAAAAGTAAATGTAATAACTAGACAAGAAATAATCAAGGTTACGGCATTACAAAATCATACTGACATCAAGGTGATAATTTCTTTATCGTGCCGATATTTGAAAGTGTTTTTTATATGTAATATCTGACGAGAAAACTGAAAAACAATTTACAAAAAAATCTACTGCTTTGTACATTAAATTGATAGTTTAAACACGCGAAATTCTAATTTTAGTTAAGTACATAAGCATTATTTTTATACGATTTGTTATTATTTGCGTTCAGTTATAAAGGAGTGTAGGAAATTATCTTTTTAAAGTGTTTAACCTTTTTTCCTTTTCTACTCGACATGTTCTGAGTACATAAATTATTACATCAGGGTTTGTTGATTATATTATGATATCCTTGCAGGTCTGCACTCACCGTACTATCTCGGAAATCTTGAAATAAATTACGAGTAGGTGTAATACGAGAAAATAAAAACAAACCGGATGATTCATAATTTTAATTAGGGTAATTAAATCGCGTAATTTTTTCCTGTCCACTTTTCCCTTTTTTTTCCGTGTTACAGTTTATTACGGGGGGGGGAGGACATGAACAATTCTAAATATTAATTAGATTTCGTGGTCCGATCGATCAAATAACTTCTTTCAATTAATTAATCTTTATGTAAGGTATTGGTTGAGATAAAAAAAAGCCAGTGCCAAGAGCGGGATTCGAACCCACGACCTTCGGCTAAATACGCCGCTGGTCTACCACTTGAGCTATCCTGACTTCTTAATGTCGTATATATAATTGACATCTTTTCACATTGTCATCATATTGCTAAATGATAAAGTATATTTGATAAAATTGCAAATAAATTATGCATTTAACAATTTACGCTTGACATTTCACTTTTTTTTTTTAAATTGGCGTAGGCGTTATTCAATGTTTAGTGTGATGTTTGTCGATCAAATCGAAAAGATGGTATTATGCTGAAACGTAAGCCGTTCGTCAGCTTTTGACGAACTGTCAATACAATGGGGGTGAAAAAGTAGGAAAAACCGACCTTTTGAACAACCCGAATTCACTTTTGTATAAAAACCTTAAACATTTATGGACTATCACTAGGAGATACTTCCCAAGGGACTTAATTTAAAAACTGAAAATCCCCGCCTATCTGTATCATCACGTGCTTGTCCATATTCAATTCTATTACCTCGATCTTATGAATATTAAAACAAAACACGGGACGAAGGTATGATTTGACAATTTTCAAAGTTAAATTTCCTTCCGTGTTTGCGCAGTTGCCAGAAACATGTATAATTTTATATATTAAAGATTCTCTAAAGATGATTTTCGGTTACTAATAACCAAAATAAAAATGATCGTCAAGTCTGAAAAGTAAAGACACTTTTGACATTCCCTGTTTGGATTTTATTGGGTCGACAATAAAAATAAAATTTTAAATTGCTGATAGACAAAAATTGAAACTTAATTGATTGGGTCAAGAAACAAATAGAAAACTTGATATATCACAAAGTGTTCGGATTAGATAAAACAAAAATACGTTCTATCCTGCTTAGATAGGGAAAAAATGAAAATTGAGGAAAACAAGGAAGTTGGTCTATATTTGTTCTCTAATTCGTTGCGGGCTGGAATTTGTTTCTAAGCGTCTATTTTCGTTTGGCCAAATTAAGGGCCAATTAAGAGGCCGAATCGTCGGATCTGCGATGATTACACATCATCAGTGGATATCTGAATTCCTTGATCGGACTCCACGAGAAAAGTAAAATTATGGTTGATGGTGTCATCCGATCTTTCGATTCATCCTTACTTGCTGTACTATTTTTAATTTATTAAAATTTTGTGTTTTAACTTTTGAAAATATATTCCGGACCAGAGAAAAGTTAAGTCGAATAAAGATTGTTCTTGTTAAGTAAAGTGTATTTAACTTAAATTTGGTTAAGTTTCTTTTTGTGTATTAGGATGTAATTAAATCGATTTACTGTTAATCATTTTTATAATATTTTAACGATTGGCGGTGCTTTTTTTTTTCTAAAGGACAATGCTTTTTGTCGACCATTTTAATAACGGACTTCGGTAAAATTGTTTTCCTCTCTCGGTGGCGATATTTGAACCGACGGGGGTCAAATGGTCAAAAGGGCAAGTTCACTCAGTGTACAATTTAATTCAAAATTTTCAATTTTTAGGTTTGAAACATAAAGATGAACCGAATATCGTCATCGAATAGCTTTTAAATTATAAGTGCGAACATTCCGAATTATTTGTAATAAAACTGATTACGTTTAATTTAAACTTGTTAAAAAAAAAAAAAAAAAGTCTAAACTGTATTATTTTTGGAGGTCGCATGAAACGATTACAGAATTAAACAATGTTCGTTATAAAAAAACAAAACACTAACGAAAGTTCGAAAAAGTTAAGAAATTAATAAACACAAACACTACCTGATTTACGAAACTGTTTTTTTTTTCAATCTTTGACAAATTTCAGCTAGATTCGATTGATAGAAAATTCTCTGGAATGAACAAAGCTCCCAAGTCTTATCCGGCGTCTTTCGAGACCTTCGTACCGTTTTTTTAACGCTGCACCGTCCGTCCCAACGTGCACCTGCTACCCGCTTTTGTCCGTCGGACGAAATAGTACAGGGAAGGAAATTCTATCCTGGAAGAAAAGGTCGAGTTATTAAACCAGAACTGACGGTCAAAGGATCTCCAAGGTGATCTGGTTAACGTCCCGTTCTAACAACTGACAGGCTCACTATTTCACTTTCACCATCGGCGCCCTCTCTGTAAACATGATTTCACAATTAGAAAATTATTATAGGACCCTTTGATCAAATCGGCGCATGATTTACTCATTTCGAAGATTGCTCAGAGAAATTAAAAGAAAAATTCTTTACATCATCTTTACCATACGGGATTTGAGAAGATTCCCATTGATTTTCAACAGTTTTGAAAATTTCGATAAAAGATTTTTTTTCGCGATGATTGAAAGCAACATTCATCATTATATTCATAGAGTTCGTGGTCCGATTGAGCGAATAACATTTTTAATTTAATTAATCTTTATATAAGGCATTGGTCGAGATAAAAATGGCAAAAAGGAGGGAAAATTCGAAAGGTGGGGTTGAGATGGGAAGTTGTCCGAGTGGATCGAAGTCACGATAGCTCAAGTGGTGGAGTAGCGACGTATCAAGCCGAAGGTCGTGGGTTCGAATCCCGCTCGTGAGACTGACTTTTTTTTATCTCAACCAATGCCTTATATAAAGATTAATTAATTGAAATACATCATTATTCTTACCCATTTGGAGATCATTAGGATGAAATAAGTTTTATCAACATTGGATCGAAGAAACGCCCAAAGGGCCCAAGTTAAAATCAACCTAAGTAGATGCTAATGTAAGATTAATAGTTCTAGTGAACAAAAATTCGCTCTAGATTGCCTAGTTAATCCGGCGTAGGTTCAATGGTCTTAATTGGGCATATACGTGCTCTTCGTATTTTAGGAGAAGTGAAAACCGAAAAAGCACAGGCGATTCGTTTACTCCAAAACTTATTAACTTGATTCTATTTTGTTTTGGCTTTGGAACCCGCTTTAAGAAAGTTGAAAATTGTGGCCTCACCGATTTGCGGGCGTACGTGACGTTTTGTTCCTAAAGACCACTTAGACATTGGACCAGTTGACCTCCGTCCAAAGTTAGGAAGTGTTCGGTTTTGTCCTGTTTGATCTTTAAGGACTCGGAAACTCATAAAATCAAAATTAATGAACTTTGTATGAGAAGAATGAAAGAATGAAGATATGGCTAATTCAAGGTATTTAGTTCAAAAAGTCAAATGAAAACAACTCAAAATCTTAAATTTCTGCAATAATATTTAGCCTCATTTATTGATCCAATATGATTTAAAAATATATATTACAGTGATCGTAAAAGGTAAGCTTCATGTCCAATTGGGTTCGTGTACGTCCTTGGCACAGTGTGGTACCATCGTGCACAACTGCAGGTTGATCGTTCCGGTCCGCCTATTCTCGCTGTGTTCCGCTAAAAGTGATCAGGGTTTCGACTGCCTAGACACCTTTTGGCTTTTAACGCTGAAAGCCTCTTTTTTTTTTCTCGTTGGTATAGTTGGGACGAAATGCTAGCTTCTTTCTCAAAACGTTCAGCCCTAAGCAGGGATTTATTTTACTTTCTCCCCACTTTGCTAGAATTTCTTGTTGCGCTATCATTTGTCAGTAATCTTCGAAGAAATTCATTTATAACGCGTTCCTGTCTGGCTGACTAGTTGATCACAAAATTGATCGTTTAGAAGACATAACGCTCTGAAATAAATACTCCATTAGAGAAATATAGCTATAGACTAATTTAATAAAATAGATAAATAAAAATATAGGTACCTAGGTTGGAAAGCGTAGGTGATCGACGACCAATCGCTATGCGGCACCGGCCGATCAGGAGGCACTATGCAAAAGAAGATGCCAGACGGTGGTCGAAGCTTAGGTTCGACAGTGTACGATACGCTCCGGTTTTTTAGAAGTTAATAACAGATTTTTTCTTTTCTTAAAGAACGTTCAATGTGTGTTGTGCATACGTAGTAGGTGCGAGTAGTCGGACAGTGACTTGAGTTCCATGTCCATTGTGGCTTTTATGACTCAAGTAGTATAAATACATTACACGAAAAACCAAGATGAAAAAAGAGAAGAGAGGTGCGACTAAGTTCATTTGGTTAAGTAGTATGATAATTGTTAGTGGACAGATATTCTATTTTTGTTAAATTTCTACTTTTATGTTTCTTTATTAAAAATTAAATTTTTCCTCTTCATAATATTAATGGTTTGTTCTTATAATATTAGAACATGCTCCAGAATTAGAATCCATAAATTCAATATTTCATGAATCGGAAGAAGTGGTGAAGTGTGTGAGTTTTTGTGGAGCGAGGTAAAGAAAAGCCTTTTTGTACGATAAGGTCGGAAAACGAAGATTGAAAAAAAGAGAACCTACCCAGGGACTCGTGGAACGGGCAAGCGGAGGAATAGAAGAACGACTCTCACAGCGAGGCGGAGTCGTCAAAGAGGAAGACCAGAAGGAGAAGCGCAGTTGTTAATTAAAGGCGAACTAGTTGTAAAAGTTACAAAAAAAGGCAAAGTCGTCTTGATCAGAAAAGTCTAGTCTGTGAGGCCGCTCATGAAGATTCGACGGAAGATGAACACCAAAGACTTGCGAGAGAGCGTAAAAAGGAGGAAAAGGAGTGGTGATAAGATGGAACGCTGACTGACTCAAAAACACCCGTTCAACTCCAAAAAAGGCTCAACATCCCTTTTATAGCTTTAAATAAATAAAAGGCAAAACAGGTGTAAAAGTTGTAAAAAAAAGAGAATCGGAAAAATCTAGTCTATGAGGCCGCTCATGATGAAGCGACGGAAGATGAAAGCCAAAGACTTGCGAGAGAGAGTAAAAAGGAGGAAAAGGAGATGTGACCAGATGGAACACTGACTGACTCAAAAAAACCCTTTCAACACGAAAAAAGGCTCATCATCGCTTTTATAGATTTAACCAATTAAAGGCAAACCAGGTGTAAAAGTTGTAAAAAAAGAGAATCAGAAAAGTCGTGTCTGTGAGGCCGCTGATGAAGATGCGACGGAAGATGAAAGCCAAAGACTTGCGAGAGAGAGTAACAAGGGGGAAAAGGAGCGGTGACCAGATGGAACGCTGACTGACTTAAAAAAACCGTCCAACACCAAAAAAGGCTCATCATCGCTTTTATAGATTTAACTAATTAAAGGCAAACCAGGGGTATAGGTTGTAAAAAAAAAAGAGAATCAGAAAAGTCGAGTCTGTGAGGCCGCTCATGAAGATGCGACGGAAGATGAAAGCCAAAGACTTGCGAGAGAGAGTAAAAAGGAGGAAAAGGAGATGTGATCAGATGGAACGCTGACTGACTTAAAAAACCCTGTCCAACACCAAAAAAGACTCATAATCGCTGTTATAGCTTTAACTAATTAAAGGCAAACCGGGGGTAAAGGTTGTAAAAAAAAGAGAATCGGAAAAGTCTAGACTGTGAGACCGCTCATGAAGATGCGACGGAAGATGAAAGCCAAAGACTTGCGAGAGAGAATAAAAAGGAGATGTGACCAGTTGGAACGCTGACTGACTCAAAAACACCCGTTCAACTCCAAAAAAGGCTCATCATCGCTTTTATAGCTTTAACTAATTAAAGACAAACTAGGTGTACAAGTTGTAAAAAAGGCAACTGTCTTGATCAGAAAAGTCAAGTCTGTGAGGCTGCTCATAAAGAAGCGACGAAAGATGTAAGCTAAAGACTTGCGAGAGAGCATAAAAAGGAGGAAAAGGAGCGGTGACAAGATGGAACGCTGACTGACTCAAAAACACCCGTTCAACACCAAAATATGCTCATCATCGCTTTTATAGCTTTAACTACAATAATTATAATTTAATAAACTATGAGCATGCTTATTCTATATTTTTAAAATATTCGTTCTCGAATCTGTGATATCTACCGAGTAATATCTCTTTGTTATTGACAATTAGTTCAGTGACCGAGTTTTAAGGAAATTTGTAAAGTTGGAACGTTGTAAAATTGGGAAAGTTGTATTATTTAAAAAAAAAAAAAAATGGATCCTTCTATCTGGCCAGAATTAACAATTATCATGCTACTTTACCTAACTTAACTCTACTTACATTACTTGAGTATAAAGCCGCGATGGAGACGAAACTCAATCACTATCCGCCTACTCGCATCTTACTGTACGTAGCACAAACTGCGTTGTTTAGTAAAATCTGCCGTCCGTCTTTTATTCTTTTGCTTTGTGCCTCCTGAATCGGCCGGTGCGCCTAGCCGATCATGGTCGCCGTTCGGCTACGCTTACTAAATACAAACCTATACTATTTAGCGTTTATGCTGGGTGTGCGAGTCGGTGAACGCATGCTGAACAGGGTCGCTATTGGGTCCGTCTTCACTCGCGGGTTTGTTGAAATACTCAATGCCGATTCAGCACTGTTATTTAGTAACAATATTTGAGATAAAACGCGATAAAGTTTTTAGTTTGTTTGTAGATTGCCGTCTTTCTCTTTTTAATGGTTTTTCATCCCGTGAAGGTGGAGGCTTGGGATTTGTCAGCATATTGGACTATTGCTGCCTGTATCGTGATGTCTTTTCAGGTTTATTTGCCTTTGTATTATTATTATTATTATTATAGGCGAAAAACGAACTCAGGGCTATTATCTCCTTATTTTTCATAATTATTACTTTTATTATTAATTCATTTATTCTTGGAGTAGTCACACTCCATTTGTACCCTATTGCCATCTTCACCGATATATTATACATTTCTACAGGCCACATAAGTAGAAAGTGACAATTCAATTGTATCTCGTATTTATTTCCAACGTCTTTCAAATTGGAGAACTAGTACAATTGTGAATGTACAATGGCCTTACGATCTCATTCATTGACCATTGAATTGCAGTGTGGCAGCTTCCGGGTGGATGACGATATCCGTTCCGTGAGTCGTCACAATTTCTAACCGGAACTGCACATTTCCGTCCGACTCGTCGTCGTCAAAAATTAATTTATAAATTAAATTGTTTAAATATTCATCTTTCATTGTGGTTTCATGGAGTAATAACACTGAACTAACGAGGGGACGATCAGGTTGGTGAGACACGGATTTTTGACCAAACTTTTTTGTTGATTCTATTCTAAAATTCTAAAAGTATCCGCCACTTCATGTGAACGCCTAGTTTCGCCAATTTTTTTAAAAAGTGAAAATTGTTCATTTTTTAGTATTTTTATTTCGCCTCGTTCTCCTTACTCCAATCAACTATGTGAATATATCATCTTACAGCATTTTTTATGTAGATTGCAATCAAATTATAGTAAAAGCTACCAAAGTTTATCAATAACTTTAAAAAAAAATTAAAAACCAAATATTTGAAAGTAAACTAGGTCATACAAATTCTTTTCCGTGAAACTAATATGAGATTTTGTTTTAGCACCTCGAGAGATCCCTAGACATAAATTTTTGTTTGAATTTAAATTTTTTTTTACCCCTAATTTTTTTCCGATTTTTAAGAAGTCGAAGTCTGTAAGCGTACGTAAGAAAATCGTCAAAACTTGGATTTGACCTAATTCTTGTGACTCTAACGTTACAAAACTCTTAGATACCCGACTTTTGCGGACGTCGGTGTAAATTAATGTTTTTTGACTGATAATTTCGACGACCTGCATTACTGACATTCCTAGTGCAAGTTCTAACATCATTTTTCTCAAAAGCTAGTGAACCGATTTTCACGGATGATAATTCGTTTTTAAAAAATTGCCGAGTGCATTTTACAGCTGTATCAAACATTAAAATCGGACTGTTTTTTCCATTTAAAAACGAGGTTAATTTCTGACAAAAATATTTTCCTATTTTACGTATTTACGTCGTTAAAAAGCTTCGTTTCTTTTCTGTAAAATGGTATGTTTGACGTGTCATTTTAGCTGTTTTTTAATTATAGCCGACTCAATCAGATATATACCTAGAACGATTTGTTTAAAAATCGGATAAATTTTAGAAGTAAAAAATTTGATAAATTTAACTTCAAACAAAAATTTTTGTTAGGGGCCTCTAGAGGTGCTTTCACTTTTAAGTTTCACGTAAAAAAGTGTACCCTAGTTTACTTGAAAAATATTTAGTTTTTAGACATTTTTTGGCTATTGATAAACTTTGATAGCTTTTACTACATTTTTATTGCAATCTACATAAAACATGCTGTAAAATTATGTATTCACATAGTTGATTTGAGTAATTGAGTAGAACGGCTAAATAAAAATATTAAAAAAACGAAAATTTCAACTTTTTATTTCACCTTCCTCAGGACTAGATTATTATTAGTCAGTATTTAAAATTGTTTTCTCTTATCAACATGTATAAACCTTTTTTCTCTCTTTTTATCATTTCTTATTTTGATACTGAACAATGTTTTTTAATGAATAAATGACACTTTTTACAAACTATCACAGACAAAATCAGGACGTAAACAAAGAGGACCCCAGTCCCCGATCCTACCAAATATATTGTTGACTAACAGCTGGTCGATCAATTTTACATCATTAATCATGAGTTTTCGTCTCTTCATCATAATGAAAATCTATTAAAGCATGTTTTAACGAATGTGGCATTGTCATGGAAAATTCACGATTTATTTATTTAAAAAACCTCTACTTAGGGACACTCTTGAGTGTCGTCTTACTGTCAATAAATGCTAGTCTGTAACACTAGAGAAAACATATGAATAGGAGACACGCCAGGTTATTTTTTAAATTCTTCTTAGGCACCATAAACGATTTCTGAGTGTTAAATTGACCTCGAATTATATTTACAATTATTGATTCATTGGATTGGAGTGTTTCTTTAATTTTGGTAACCTCTCCTCCTCATCGATTCTTCTTGTCTTTCCGGCATTTTTCATAACATTATTTCAACAACTCAGTTGAAAGTTTAAAATTGTTTACTGTTAACATGGTCTTGACCAGCCAAAAATTGACGTTAAAAGAAAGGAAATCTAATATAAGTATAATATGATGAAGAAAATATTTCTGATTCTAATGAAAAGTTTGGTACTGTAAGAACATTAGCTAATAAATTAAAACTTAGCAAAAGATTAGGAGGGAAAATTTTAAAAGATGTGAAATCATTGAAAATGTACATATAAATCTGTATATATACATACATACATGTATATATATATACACATATATATACACATGTATATATACAGGGTGAATTGCTACTCGTGCTACAAACTTCACCAGTAGATTCTTGACCCTAAAATGAACAAAAAAGTTCATATTGGCCATGGTCCGATTCTCAACCATTTCAGAGTAATTTCGCTTTTTATCGATTTTGAAAGATATCACGTCCTGGCGTCGGAAAATCGTGATATCTTTTAATCTAAACATTTCTCTGAAAATCTAATAGCACCGTTGAAATTCCCGTTAATTTTTCAATAAGAAGATGACGGTGGCAAAATGTTTGGGCTAATTTTTTGTGTTTTATTTCAGCCAGAACTACAAAAAGAGTGGAAAATTGTGTAAATCGGAAAGTGTATAAAGTAATCCAGAGTTTCTAATTTTAGTCTCAGAAGGCAGCAAATTTGAGGAAAACTACCTGATTTAATAACGCTTCCAACGCACTCGTCATTTTCTTATTTAGTGGTTGTGAGACCAAGATGTTGATGACAAAAAGAGAAAAAATGGTGGTTCAAGGATTGCTAATGTTTGAGAGTGACTTGCTACTCGTGCTACAAACTTCACCAGTAGATTCTTGACCCTAAAATGAACAAAAAAGTTCATATTGACCATGGTCCGATTCTCAACCATTTCAGAGTAATTTCGCTTTTTATCGATTTTGAAAGATATCACGTCCTGGCGTCGGAAAATCGTGATATCTTTTAATCTAAACATTTCTCTTAAAATCTATAAGCACCGTTGAAATCCCCGTTAATTTTTCAATAAGAAGATGAAGGTGGCAAAACGTTGCTTATGAACAGGAAAACATAAAAAGAAAAAAAATCTTGACATAAAAATAGGAAATAACAGAGAAATCGTGGTCTTATTTATGATTAATCGTTCCCTTCCTGAAAGCTGTAATAAATCGTAACATGTGAGGTTCATAGAGAAAAAATTATGTACAAAAAAAAGTTTGTTAACTATCAACGGTTAGCTCAACCGGATCTGCTTTTTGAGCCGGATTCCTGTATTAAGTAGGACCTAAGAATATATTAACATGTTCCGGATTCAGTTTAAACATTAATATTATTTAAAAAAAAAGCTTTTTTTTAGAAAATATATATCATTCGTGTTAGTGTTTAAGGCCTAATCGAATTTCCTGAATCAGGTCAAATATGATCGTTTATTAAATAACCTATTAATTATAATATATTTTGTAGAATTCCATGATATAAACGGTTTTTCTTTTACAATAGTGTTTTCCAATCAACCATTCGATTCAGGTGTCGGGAGTTGGTTGAACCCCGGTCAATCTTTGCTTCGGTCGTTCTCTTCTTCCTCTTTCTCCTTTTGGGATGCCAGGTAATTATCTGCTCCGCCTGTCGCCTCTTCTCAAATATGGCCGGCCCATTTGTCTCTCCTCTTATTATGCCCTCCGGATATTTAGGGCTTTTATTCGCAGAATGCCTGGAGACGATGATGATGCCTTGAAAAGTATTGCTTTTGCTTTTACCCAGATATATTAACTTGCCAATAGAACAAGAAAAATCTTTGAAAGATACAAGTTAAACTTCCTTTTGGCCTTACATATTTGTCTTGTGTAAATTTAACTATCCCATGCATAAAGAAATATCAAAAATTAAATTTGAACAAATCCGGTCCTGATTTATTCAATTCATCGATTGTCAGTGTTTTCTTGGGTTTTTCTTTATCTTTATTTTCCTCCGAGCTTGAAGTTATGCAACTGTTTCCATTGACGTCTCTTGACCCAATTCCTCCTGGCCCTCTCCAGGGGGGCTGTAAATAACTTCGGGGAGTTGGAGTCAACCCTGTCCTACGCCACTGTTCACATTTATCTTTCTCGATTGGCAATTTTTAAAGAAACTACTTTTCTGTGAGATGTTCGTCTGTAAATATTTTTACACGGACTGTAACACCCCAGCGATACATTATGAAAACGAACAACGTATAATAAATTATTTGCAATATGGAAAGTTAACAAAAGATTTTAAATTATTTACAACAATAAAATCCTGAATAGTAGTAGAGTAAAGGTTATAAAATTATGTACAACAAAATCCTGAATAGTAGAGAAAAGGTTATAAAATTTTGTACGACAACATTCTGAATAGTAGAGAAAAGGTTATAAAATTATGTACGACAACAAAATTCTGAATAGTAGAGAAAAGGTTATAAAATTATGCACGGCAACAAAATTCTGAATAGTAGAGAAAAGGTTATAAAATTATGCACGGCAACAAAATTCTGAATAGTAGAGAAAAGGTTATAAAATTATGTACAACAAAATTCTGAATAGTAGAGAAAAGGTTATAAAATTATGTACGACAACAAAATCCTGAATAGTAGAGAAAAGGTTATAAAATTATGTACGACAACAAAATCCTGAATAGTAGAGAAAAGGTTATAAAATTATTTACGACAACAAAATCCTGAATAGTAGAGAAAAGTTTATAAAATTATGTACGACAACAAAATCCTGAATAGTAGAGAAAAGGTTATAAAATTATGTACGACAACAAAATTCTGAAAAGTAGAGTAAAGGTTATAAAATTATATACGACAACAAAATTCTGAATAGGAGAATAAAGGTTATAAAATTATATACGACAACAAAATTCTGAAAAGTAGAGTAAAGGTTATAAAATTATGTACGGCAACCAAATTCTGAATAGTAGAGTAAAGGTTTTATCCACAATCTCACTACCACCATCATCCTCATCACAGGGTGTCTATCGAACGGTCTCAATACTTGAGGTGATCCTGCATATCCAATTAAACCAAAAAATCTATATTGACCAAAGTGTGATTCTCAATTGTATCGAGATATTGCACTTGTCAGGTTCGTGCAACCTTTCACAGGTTTATCCTATAAAGTTTGCCGTATGCCCTAAAATTTTAATCCAACTGTAAATTTGATTACGCCAATGGAAAGAGCATTGAAAATCCTATGAGATTCATTTTTTTTATTATGACCTGTAGCAAACAAAATACAAAATCTCTTAGAAGATATACTCTTATGAGTTTTCAAAGTTCTTGTCTAAACTTTAGAAGTAGATGTATATTAGTCGGGGTGGGTGTTATTCTGCGTCCGTCCGTTATTGTGACTCCCCGTTCTGTGCTTAAAGCGCACCGGTAAGTCCTAGTTCGTCAAGGAACATGATTAGTATGCCCGGTTATAGTGGTTGGATCTCTTCTACGGTTACGTTGTATGTCCCAAAAAACTTTCTTCTTCGGGCAAGTGTAGCACCACAGTTTGTTAGTAGGTGTGCTAGTGTCTCCTCTGGTTCTTTGCAAAATGCCTTGTTGAGTTATGCCAATCTTCTTCAGATAAACTAACTCTTGTTCTTACAAAACCAACTATCTCTCGTCTAAACTTTAAGTAAGATTTTCTTGGTTTTGTGAATACTGAAAGATCGCTTACAGAAAAGTCCCTCCTAGTGCAATGCAGGACATGCAGTTAATTAACTTGTAACAAATTTTTCAAAGGTCAGTTATCACTAATGTAAAAATAATATTTGGTTGCTGAAAATTTGATTTTTGATGACAGATGGGTAAAAAAATAATCATTAGGATTTTGTGAAACTTCTATTAAAAAATAATGCAATTACTATAAATTTAACAGCAAAAAATGGCACATAAAAATAAACAAAAAATTTATAAAAATTAATTTAAACGTTCCCAATGTCCACCATTTAATTTAATTTTTTAGGACGTTTTTCTTTTTTTCATATTCAGTTCCATAGGGGTTTTAATGCTCTTTCTATTGGTGCAATTAAATTTACAGTAGGATTAATATTTTATGAGGTACAGGAAACTTTATGCAATTTGAAATGGCAAAAAGAGGGAATATTCGAAAGGTGGGGTTGAGATGGAGAGTTGGTGTCCGAGGGGATCGAAGTCACGATAGCTCAAGTGGTTAGAGCAACGGCATATTTAGCCGAAGGTCGTGGGTTCGAATCCCGCTCGTGACACTGACTTTTTTATCTCAACCAAGACCTTACATAAAAAGAATAATTAATTTAAATTTATGCAATAAAGTTGTGAAAGCCTGTAGTGAAAAGTGAAATATCTCGAATCAGAGTTCGAATAATATTATTTTTTGTCCAATGTGACATGCTCGATAACTTCTTGAAGTATTGACATCTATTGACGGGATATCCTGTGGGTGACATTGATACAGATCCAGACACACATACAAGTACGTACGCAAACAAACAAATTTATAGAGTTATAGTTGCTTCTATTAAACTGCTTTTTTAAGAAGACCGATATTAAAAAGCTTCAAAGCAATTCATATCAATCGATTAAATTCTTTACTCTTTATCGGGTTTCTGTGGAAAATGTATTAACATCGCTAATGTGTTAACTCTCCCTCTGCTGCCTTTAAATCTCGGAAGCTTTTAGGACGTTTGGTGATTTCCTTCGCCCTACACTCACAGCTTGCGTGTTGCAACAAAGAAGGCCGGGTTTAAATAATTCAGCTGGGATTATAGGTACGCCCTTGTACATACAAAGAGCAGTCGATGTCCAAAAGGACAAGGCTCCGGCGACGCCTCGGAACACACGATCCCGTTAGTTTTATATCCTTGGAATTCTAACAGGCCCGTACCAGCACGCGACTCGAGTCTCATTCATTTTCTGTTTAATCTAATTGTATTATACGGTAATGGTTGCTCTGTAAAGCGGGTTACCTTGCAATTATTGAGGTGGTCACGCTTTCATGTTTTTCATTGGCATGCGTTCATAGTTAATATCAATCAATTTATAAATCAGTGTAGATTGCGACCTTTTCTAATTGAATATACTATGAACCTACAAAAACAACTTCAGTATTACATAATTAGTGCTTAAAACATTTATATTTGTTGTATATACTTGTCGGTGATAAGATCAATATGGATTGCTGTGAGATATGGGCATCAGCGAGCAAGTCTCAAGTGAAATCGGGTTCTGAGGTTAATAACCATATGGTATATGAGGAACATTACACTTCTTACTGACCTATAAATACCAATGGTAGCGACGTTGCCACCAACGTCTACACAAGACTGGAAAGAATTTATGAGCACCCACTCAAATTTGCTACGAGAAATTGCTGCTCATCCACCACCACCTCGACGTCTGAAAAGGAAAAGGCTTCGTGGCTAGTGGTATGGTATACTATGGTAGAAGGATACTAGGAAGCGGGGTTTGTGCTCCCCAGGCACTGCAGCCTTCTGGATTATTGAACCTTCCTAGTTCCTCAGTTCAGTGACTCAATCCTTCTTCTTAGAAGCATCATGTCATTGACTGTCGCTGCTACAATTTCATTCTAGGTTTTTTTCTGTATGTTAGGTTAAATCTCCATTGAGCTGTTGCTTCGCATTCGAAGATGTTGGCTGGCTTTCATGGGCCCAATTCCAGATGGGTGGCTGTTTCCTCCTTCTCATAATCTGCAGATGGGATCATCGTTGTATATGCCCATGTTGTGACGATGTTTTCTCAGATGCCAGTGACCGGTTAGCAGTCCTACCACTCCTCTGAGTTTAGCCCTCTCCAATTGCAGCAGTGGTATTGCTAGTCTTGGTGGGGTTGTTATCATAAATTTATTGTGACTAGCTCCGCTAGAGTTTATCCGCGTCCCTTTTGTTTTGTTTGGATCCATTCTGCGATGGAGCATTCTATATTTGTTTTTGTTATCACAAATATAGGTTCACGGCCTCTATATGGTTTTGCAGATCCTCCTCTGGCCAGTCTGCTTTCTCGTTACCCAAAATTCCCCTGTGCCCTGGCACCCATGATATCAGGTTGTTGTTTCCCCAGGTTTTCGAGTGGTGACGACTATTATGTAAAAATGTAAAAACTTTAAAAAATGTAAATGCACGCCTTTTCTTTTGTTAAACTGTAAACATTCGTTCTCTCTCCGTTACACTTATTATTTTTATTAACCATTGCGTTAACTCACCTGAGGAACGATTAAAATAAATCCGAACGTTGTGGATAAAAACTGGTTGTGGTTTTTTTGAGATGACCTATTATCCCACCTTCAAGAAGGAAAAATCATGAGTTAAACTGTTGAAGTCGAAGTATAAGAAAACATCGATAGCTCAAGTGGTAGAGCAGTGGCGTATCTAGCCGACGAAGATCGTGGGTTCGAATCCCGCTCGTGACACTGACTTTTTTATCTCAACTAAAAGCCTTAATTAATTGAGAGATATATATTTTAATTTAAAAAATATATAATCCGAAGGCTTTGCGCGTTATATAGCCAAAAAAGCTACAAAAAAGAGTGTCTTTACAGAAATCGATGACCCATAAAGCCATAATTCTTCGGACTGTGAAAAGAAAGTATCAGAAATCAAATGTTGGTCATACCAAAATAACTAAAATGGCTAAAACTATCTCTGACTTAGCAGTTAGGTAGCAGGCATACTAGCTATAAAAAGGGTTCCTTGGACAAACAAATAAACTCAAATCCATTTTGAGGCATAATTTATAGCAACTTTAAAAAAATATCTTGAATCTTGGGTTATTAAAAATAAATCTGTGGAAGAGGAAATCCTCTCATCAGGTGGGAATTAAAAATCCAAAACACTAGAGGTGACGGAGATAACGCAACATATGCTAATAAGAAGTAATCAACATAGAAGTGATATGAACCAGAAACGAACCGACTAACACAATAAGAAACTAACTAGCAAACAAAAAACCGTGATAAGTATCCATCAACCATCCCTGGATATTATCATACAATCTCCAGGAAAATTTTTGTATCCTGGTGTCAACGGTTTTAAATAAACTCACCTTGTAAGATGACGAGATTCCAGGGTTTTAAGCAGGGCGATTTACGCCGCTTTTACCTGTGATGTCATACATGAACAATTTTATATTGTCATGCTATCTAGACCCAATTGTAATAAAATATTTAATTTGGGCGAGTGATTACAATTTATACAAAATCCTTCTGTCAACAAACTTTAAATTAATAAACAATGTGTATGTCTATTACCTGTTGTTTGTCGATCACTAACGGTTAAAAAAAATCCAAATGTGTATAATGCCCAATGAGATTCGTATGAAAACCATACTGAGTGGGTCTTTTGTGTCCCTCTTAGTATTGTTTACAGTTTGCTTTCCAGCTCCGGCCTTTTAATTAAAACCCAGAGTTGCGTGGATCTTTTCCATTTAGGTAGGTAATGGTTTTCCTCGCTCAGGAAAATAAACCGCAGAGCGGTTTGTTCCTATCTCTGGCTATATGTCGTTATGTATCTACCTTTGTACCATTCCCATTTGGTTCAATGCTTTTGAAATCTGCAGTATACACATTCTAATCTTGATTCAGTCTACTTCAAAAATTATATTGCAGATTCATCTCAGAAGGGCTCTTTAACGAACCTATTAAACGCTTTTTCCTTTTGAAGAATTTGTTCATTATTCAGTGATGGTAAAATTATTTCACGTCGTAGTCTTGATCGTGATAAGCTTCATTTTTTCATAAACTAAATTAAGCTTAGACTTTATATCTTCATAGGCTTCATTCAATAAATAAAACTCCAATAAAGCTTAATTTTTGTTAAGGAATATTCAGGATGGTGAAAGCTTTTCAAATTGTACTTTATATTTTTCATGCTAGTGAGTTTTACTTTTGTTAGGAATTCATTAACATAGAACTCAACAATATTCAGCGATTATTTAGTTATTTTAAGTCATATTTATCCAAAATTATTTTCAGACAGATGGGCTTAATTTTTGCTAAGAATTCTTGAACATAGAAGCTCAATATTCAGCGATTATTTAGTTATTTTAAGTCATATTTATCCAAAATTATTTTCAGACAGATGGGTTTAATTTTTGCTAAGAATTCTTGAACATAGAAGCTCAATATTCAGCGATTATTTAGTTATTTTAAGTCATATTTATCCAAAATTATTTTCATGCAGATGAGTTTAATTTTTGTTAGGAATTCTTGAACATAGAAGCTCAACAATATTCAGCGATTATTTAGTTATTTTAAGTCATATTTATCCAAGATGGTCATGCGGATGAGCCATATGTGCTAAAATTCTTCATTTTAAAATTAAATATGTAGCAGGTGTAAAGTTTATGTCAACTTGTATCAAGATGGTATCTATTTCATGAAAAAGTTTTCTATTTGGATGAATTTGTTCCTTAAATCGAGTGGAGTGAATGGTACCACAAAGGAAGATTTGAATGAAATTTTTGATTTAATTTGAGATTTTTGGAGTTAATGGGTTAAGGCACAGTATTTTCCCCATGATTCATTTATGGCTCGGCTTCAGTCATTTTTGACTCTTGATAGAGAAATATTGAAACATTTATCTAACGGAGGAACGAAAAGAATTCTACCAGCTTACCCTTGCAAAACCGACCCTCGTCTTGGGAAAGAGATGAGAGGATATTCTCCAGTCCTTTTATTTAGAAGAGAGTAAAAGAGACCCTGGGGTTTGATGTGAATGGCTCAATAGGGCCTTACTGTATTGAAGAGTGGAGGGTGCACGTCCGATAAGGGACAACGCTTTTGTCTGGACCCGGAGCAAGACACTTTTCAAAAGGGGGGGACAAAATATGTTTTACGTTTCAAAATTATCCTTACTGTTGTCACAAAGTTTTTTTTCGCGAGGAAGATACTAATATAATTTCAGTTATAAAGTTTCTACCTTCGTCAACCTGTTGGAACACTTACATTTAAGTAGTTCTATGTTTAACGAAAATACTCATGAAATATAAAGTTATATTAGCTGATAGCATTTAAATATTTGTAAATCAATTTAAAGCAAATTTTACAATCTGAAGATTTTGTAAATTTAAGTTAAATTTCCTGGAAAGATTGTTTATCTCAAAAAATTGTAATGAAGATAAGATAAATTTGGACCAGCAGTACTTTTCAGAAGTCAAGTCCTTACGTTTTACCCTTTTAGCCATTCGATTGAAATAATGGAAAACAAATTAAATTAAATTTGTAATCAAATTACCCTAGAACAAAGAAGGCTGAACCGGTTGCGTTTGGCACGGATTCAATCAAAAAGATTTATTCTTACCCTTTGTTTTGTTTTCCGGAAAATATTTCCTCTCTTTATGCAGATAAGTGTATCGAGGGTCTAAACATATTACCAGATGGGAAAGCTCAACTACTTCGTCCGTGTTTTGAAAATACTTCAAAAGACCTTATATTCAAAGATGAAATAAATCAGGGTTGACGATGAAAATAATCATGACCCATACTAAAATATAGGATTTAAGTGAAAACGTCTTGCGTAGCAGAAATAAATATTAATTTTTTATCATCGTTTTCCCATCAGTCAAATCCTTATATTTTTTCTTGCTAGAAGGAAAACGACCTGGAAAGTCCTTGTGATAAAAATAAGCATCTCGTAATAAAAGAATTCATCTCGAATATGAAAAACGACACTTGAATGCAAGGTTGCCGGGCAATCCATGCAATCGATAGTCGTTGAGATGGAACTGATTCGATACCAATCAAATGATTCCTTTCATTCCTTCCCGAGTTTAATTTATGTACAGCCCAGCGATAAGTATTTTCAAAATTGGTAAAGATGAATGAAATACTGTATTCGATTGTCTTTATTTTCTTACCTGTGATGGACCCTGTCTGTTCAAAACCTAGAGTTGTCTGATTGAACGTGTTTTTGTTGAAGAACAATCATTTATCCCTGTAATTTTCTCCCGTAGAAAATAAAAAACGGGATATATGCAATTATAAAATAAAACCACAACGGAGAGTCTTTGGTCATGAAAACATATCTGTCAGGTTCAGATCATAAATAATTAGTCTTTTGTTTCATGAAGACAAGTATGTAATCCTTGGGTCCGAATGAAGGAATGGAAAGAAGGCAAAAATATTGCTGTCTATTCTGACAGCCAAATTGCTCCCAAAACATTAGTCTTGCTTGGATTTCGTAAAGTAGTGGATGAGATTACTGGCTGACAAATAAACCCTAGTTAGACAACCAAGCGGCCCTAAAAGCTGAATCCAAAACCTAACAATGAACAAGCAGACCAGATTTGCAACACTAATTATAGGCGCAGAACATTTAATTGAGATACCAAGATACTCTCTCATCTCAGAGTGGGTTTATACAAAACAAAAAAAGAAATGGACGAACTCTAGACGTGTCAGATGCAGTAAACTCATGGTTAAAGAATCCTTACCAAAACTGGCAACTGTGTTGTAAAAGTTAGACAGGATCAGGAAAGTTATAGGGCTATAAACATGCCATTGGCATCTGAAAAAACACGAACATAACATAGGAAATTCAACAATGATCCCATTTTTAGGTTATGCAATTAGGAGGAAGAATCAGCCACCCATATTTTCTCCAAATGCGAAGCAACCGCTCAATGGAGGCATTCACTAGGGTGCCAAAAAGACCACGTAAAAAGAACTGCAACAATGGACATTCATTGCTCTATTCTTAAAAGAAGGCTCAAGTCTGTTAAACTGAACTCGGAAAAATTCAGTAAGCAAAAAGGCTGCAATGCTTGGAATACCAAACCCCGCTTCCTCGTATCTCGTTATCATCATCATGGAACTGATGAGGGCCATGGGAGAGATTCTTTGTCTGGAGTTCTATATAGGACAACAAGTTAACAAAGAGGCTGATAGGCTAGCCAGTGAAGGTTAAAATAACGAACCACCATAAAAAAAGGAGCAGTTGCGGAATGGATCATGTTAAAAACTCATACCTTGAGCAACAACATTGCAGAAAGCATATTACACGCTGGTAATACATTGCCGGCTCACAGGCGCTTTACATATTCAATATTTACAGAGGCAGCTAACCGTGCATTTTCCGCTAAGTAGAAGGCTGCTTGGCTGTCAGATGTTATGAGGATTTTTTGACAGTGAAACCTCTTTTAATATTTTCCAGGGCACAAGCATCGGTAGCAGTATTTCTGCTTGAAAGTGTACTTCCCTAATGTGATTTCTAATGTTTTGGGCTTGTACAGAAAACGCCTGATCCGGTTCCTTCGTTTGTTTTGGAGCTATCTGTATACCATCTGATGCTCTTTATAGTCCATTGAGACTTTGTAGGAAGTTGTAAAGAATGTTTTCGGGATCATATAGTCAGTCTCCATTTCTACTAATGGGTGTCTGATTTTGTTGATTATGGTTGTATGCCAGAACTGTTTAGTTCCTATCCAATTAATTGTTTCTGGAGCCTAAGTGATCTTTTCCTAGCCTCTCCTTGTATAAATATTTCCAGTGGAGATAGGTTTAGCAGAGTTTCTAATGCTTTGTAATGGGTTATTCTCATTGCCGCTGTGATACAATGTTTGGGTAGCTCCTTTTTGTTGAGCTTTGTTCCATCAGATTAGTGATCCATAAGTTATTCTGGGTCTTATTACTGCCTTGTTTAGCCAATGGGCCATTTTCGGTTTTAATCCCCAAGAAGCGGGGTTTACCAACCTAATTGTAATGATTACGACATTAAATATATAGGGCAAAGCGGTAGAGAAATAAAAACGAGAGTCCAAGAACACTTGCCTAAATCGAACAAATTTTCAGAGTTTATGGACTATCTAAAAGAAACAAAACACAATTTCAATTTAAATTGAAATACAATAGTGTTTCATTTTTTTACGTAACACATACATAGTTATACATAGTTTCAACAAAGGGAGGGAAGTAGATTGGTTTGAGAAATTTTTTGACATTAAAAAATGCAAAATCGAACATGGAGATAAATGCACTAATAAATAGTATGGTGGATTTTAGTTTACAGAAATTATTGCACAACTATTACAGAAATGCGTTCAAGTCCATAATTAGAGGTTATTATTAAATCATTATTAGAAAAATGAAGAAATTAAATTGACAAAATATATGCAGTTCTGAATTTAACGAAAGTTTATGCAATACGCGTAATTTCATTCAAATTCAACTTGCTTTGATATTTGGACATATACAATCTAAAAAAATAAGCTTCGTTTCCCCTAAAACATTTCTGAATTTTCAAAATTACGAATCAATCATAAAATTTCGAATGTCACCTAGTGGTTTCTCTTTTGGCCGGGCACGTCGTGAAGTAAATCAAAAACCCAACATTGGTCATTGTTGACCGCAGAATCGTCGATAACTGGGCCACCTTGTGTATTAAAGGACGCTTGTTCCACAAACCCAAAGCTGTTGACATTCTTCGTGTATCGTCAACTTTTCGTTGCTTTTTGCTGTATAAACCTCGCGATAAGAATCATTGTTGAAACAATGCGATAAGAAGGTTTATAAGAAAGCGTACTAAAAAAAGATTTAAAAAAAATTCTTGTTCCAACACTTGTGTTTTTGTATTTTTTTTACCGCTTAAACAAGGCACCAATTTTAATGTATAATAGTCTTTTGTTTAACGTATAGTAGTAATGATTTTTTGACTCTCTTCAAACCATGTTAGCTGTTTATTTGTCCTTAAGGTTGTGTAATTCTTAGCTTATGTTGTGGTATAAAATTTCATTTAGTGATGTAATGAACACATGATGTAAGAAAATTAATACCAATTTAAAAAAAAAAGAAAAAAGATGTTCATTATATTCCCTTATACTGCATGAATATATTCTTTCAACTAACGTACTGTAAAACTTGTGTCAATTTTCACAGACCTACTTTTTCCTACCAACCAAGAGATCTTATTTTAAGTTTGATAATAAAACCACGATTGAGTAAATATTGACCAGCTTAGGTTTACATTATTAAAGGATTTTGTGTGTCGTCTAAATTTAATTTTAGAAAAATGAAGTGCTGTTGGTTTTATTGACAAAAATTAGTTTACAAACCTAGGAGAACCAGAGTGAAAAATCGTGTACAAGCTGTTTATGAAATCAACGATGAACTGTCTTTTTCATCGGTATATTTACTTTTTCCAAAGTTAACTTGTTACGAGATTAAGACGAAAATATTAAACGTTTCCGTCAAAAGGGTCGCGCTTGTTTATTGACTGAAAAATTGGCTTTTCACGCTTTTCAAAACGGCTCTTGAGCCTGAGATGGCCGGACAATGGAGTAGAAAGTTCGGTCAAATTCAATGGAATTAATAGCAGACGGTGAGTTTTACTCATATTTCACAAGGTTCGACGCCTGACATTGCTTCCTCAAACATAGTACCTTTCTCAATCCTAATTACAAAATATTTTCACGGTTGTGAAACTGATTCACTTGACAGAACATTCGATAACAAATTATACATATTTTTAAGGCTTTTCTGCTTTTTGTTTCTGATTATTTTTTGTTTGCCAATGCAGGCGGATCGATTGAAACCAGTTTAGAAAAGTCTCAAAACTAGTTTTTGTACGCGACAAACGATTGTTTTTCGAGTGGTTTCTCTTAATTGAATTTCTTTTATTTAAATTGACTTTCATCTGACCTCCTGAGCAGTCTGTATGGTCGGAGAATGAAAATCACCTCTATGTTAATCACGTGTGGCCTAGTATGCTGGGATGTCGATATTTACATTGAATTAAATCTTGGCACGTGTGTCGGTGCTGTTTTTGATACCGCGCTTTGATCTTTGCTATAATGTTAATTACCTGTGACATAAATCGTTCAAGTTTACTAATTTATTAAATTGATATTGGATTTACTTACGAAAAATCACGGCTGGTTATGACTGAAAGCTATTTATGACTTTTTTCGCCTTTTGACGACTCTACAATCTACTGGTAAACAAACATTTAGGAAAGGCATAATCAAAATGGAAATTCTGAACATACTGGCTCAGACACAACCGAGAGTCTAAACTAAAAGATACAGAAACACAGCTACTACAATACAAGATCAAAGATCCAATAAAAAACCTTTGATATCTTGGCTTTAAGCACATAAACTCAAATTAACTTTCTACTTCAATATTATTCATCCAATAAATGTGTAATGATGATAAAAGGATTTTCCTAAAATCAAAGACAATCTTATTTTAAGTTTATTACTTATTATCATATCTTTTTTTTTTTTAAGTTTCATCAGGATGTATCCTTCGTAAGATTTTTGGAACTATCGAGGGGTGGCTAAAGCGTTCATTTGTCCCTCCTACATTGGTTGCCATGGAAACCAGTGAATGTTATCTAATTTGCACTATCAACGAGTTTAGTTTCGCTTTGCAATTCAGAATCTTCGTGAATCCGATGTTGTTTTAATCTGGTGTACTGGAGGCTGTTGTTGAGTTTCGGCTGTTATGTTTGTTTCGTGTGTTCAACTTGAATTACGTCAACTTCCGATTACAATTTGTATTTGAGTAGAAGAAAAATTTCTGCAACTGTTTTGCCTATTTATTACTTTTCTCGCTTACATTGGTCAAAGTTTGATTTAAAATTGAGTCTCATCCCTTGTATCCATGAATATTAGATGTAATTTCATTTGGATGGTTGTGTCCTTTCGCAATTTTAATCTTAAAAGATTATTCCCTGATGATGTTGAGCATGGTTTCTCATCGTATGATTATGATCTCATCGTATTGGGTGAACAAGTGGTTTTGTTCCTTCTTTCTAGACTTATGGCATGGGATACACTTACCGACTTATATCTTTGAGTGGTTTTTTTTTGGTATGCTTGCCCAGGCTTAAGTCTCACCTGATGCTACCTTTGGAGGTTGGCTACTAGTTGACCGCATCAGTTTCTACGTACTACTGTTTTCGCTGATAAAATTTTAGTTCATCCTTATTAGTAGGACAAAGGAGTCACGATGACCTCTATATTTTACCGTCTTTTTTGTTAAGTGGTTTGATTGATTGCCCATTCTATTGGATTTCAGGCTCTAAAGGTCCCATTATCATGATGTTACATCTAGAGCTTGTCTGCACAGCATTAACACGAGTCTTCTTTCGTATAGCAGTTATGTGCTCAATGTTTTACTTGGATATTTCATATCAACTTCATTTTCGAATGGAATACCATCTATGAGTGTTAGATGTAATTTTATTTGGGCTTTTCTGTTGATGATTTAATTTTGTTTTAATCTCCAATCATTATTTTCTGATGATATTGAGCATGGTTTTTCATGTTATCATTTGGTGAACAGATGTAGTTTTAGTTCCTCGATTCTGTCCTAAGGACCTGGGATACACTTGTATATTTTAGTGCCGTTTGGTGGTTTAATTGCCTAGGCTATTGGATTTTAGGTTCATTGGTCTCACCGTCGTGATGTCACCTCCAGAGATGCCGGTGGACATGAGTTTCTACCTGCTGTCGTTTGGTGAAAATTTTTCAGTTCTTCTTTATTCGACTAGACGCTGGTCAAGGTAGTCAAATGCCGATCTTTATGTTTTAGTTTCGGTTTTTTGCTTATGAAATTGGACTTTAGATCTAATTGTCTCAATATCATGAAGTTACATTCAGAGCTTGCTGTTTGATAACAGCAGTTTCCTTTTTCAAGTAAAAAGGTATAAATGTTGTGATAGATTATTCTTCACTTAAATAAAATTTCTCTGGTTTTTAACTGTTGTTACATCAGATACCTGAAATTAAAATTAAAATTTTCATACAGGAGGTTATCCTACTGTGAAAATTGAACCTATTTTGCAATAATGGAACTTGGGCTGGAAGCCCTCGGGGAGTAATATTCACAGGGAATTTTTTCGCTTGGTATATTTTGGAAAATTTACAATACTGGTCACGTACGAGACGGTTTTTTTCCAATGGAAAATATACAGGTAAAAAATTCTTTTATTCGCTGACCTTCAAAAACAATTTGGATGTGCTCCTGACTTGAATGTCTTTGCCAATAATTTCCTTCTGAGCTTGACGAGGACACATTTTAACGTGTCCATAAAGTGGATCGTTGTTAATTTTAACTTTTATGCGAAGTTCTTTAAGAATTATTTGATAATATTAATTCTGGAATTTTGTAGAGTGGTTTATGTAGGAAAGTGTGCAGATATGCGTTTTGCGTGTTGTTTTTGAAAATAAGATTTACTTTTCTTAATTATGTACTCTGTTAAGACTTGCCCACGGTTCCATGTACTAATTGTCTATGAGTTTCTAAACGCCGCCCGTTGAATAATTCTACGTAAAATCACAGCGTGCAAAAGGAAAAGTTGTTGCTCGGCCTACGCCAGTTCGGAATTCATCGCGCTCGCGTTACCGGCGAATAATTACACGTTCGAAAAGAGCGAGATCTAGTAACGAATCGTACGTGGATACACTTTCACCCTCGGTTTAATTCACGTGAAAGTGGAGAAACATCGAACCGAGAAATATTTAAATCTGGTCTGTGGAGGATGGCGCTACCGCCTTAAGAAACGGATACCGGAAGATAGAAAATATAAGTGTTTCTTTATAGGATTACATGTTTGAATAAAACTTTCAGGATACACTGACAGGCAAAAGATTCCACCCAATTGATTAATTTGTCTCATTGTTTTTATTAATAAATATTTGTTTGTGCTAATTTTTAAATTGGGTATATCAATTAGAGGTAAACACACTTTACTTTTTACAGAATTTAAAATGTTTATTTCATTTGAATTCTGAAGCAATAAACTGTTTAGTTATCATCATTGTTTGCTTAATTTCAATTTTTAAACTTACAAATGCCACGTAGTGCATGATGTTGCGCATGGTGTGCGCCTACTGATGATGGCGTTCCATCAGGTATGCGGCTATTGCCATCGGAGTTCCCTACGAAACTATGCGAGACGCCGTTAGACGTTTTCGAGAAACTGGGTCTTACCATAGAAGGTCTGGTTCTGAACGCCCTAGAGTAGCAGAACCACAGGGTGACCGTTTTTTGACTAAAAATGTTGCGAAACCGGGCACCTTACTGTTGTTCAAGCGATTCATTCATCAGCTCCAGGATGTTCGAGGTGTTCAAATTTCTGAACACACAGCTCGAAGAAGATGAAATCAGTATGACTGATGTCTTTTCGCCCCGTAAGAAGACCAGAATTGACCTGAACACAGACTTCATGGCCTGCATTTGCTCGAGAACACAGCCATTGGTCTTTGGACGATTGGTCTGCTGTCCTTTTTACAAATGAGTGTGATCTCCAGATGGGCGTGAAAGAGTGCGGAGAAGGCGAAATGAAAGGTACGAAGCCAGTAATTTTTCCCAGAGCTTTTTAACGTAGCTCAGTGATGGTGTGGGCGGGAATTTCAATGGAGAGTCTCACAGAGTTGGTTGTTGTTCGAGGAGGGTTTTTGACAGCCTCTCGCTATGTGGATGAAATTTTGGAAAATCAATGCCTACCCTCGAAGAAATCAGCGACAATCCTATTTTAATGCCCGCCCACATGTTACTCGCGTAGTACAAACATACCTTCAAGAGCATCACATCAGGGTCTTGGCCTGGCCAGTCCGTTCTCCAGACTTGAACCGCATCGAACATTTATGGGATAACCTCAAAAGATGAATACGAGCACGTCCATCACGTCCGGTTACACTCCACGATCTTCCTGAAGAATGGGATAACCTCCAGCAAAGGGACTTTTCCTGACTGGTAGCTAGAAAGTATACCGAGGCGTCTGCCATGTGTAATTAAGGCATGAGGAGGAAATACGCGATATTGAAATGTTAATTAAAAATCTAAAACAAAATTAAACAAATTTTATCTGTCCGTCTTTTTTTCTGTTTCCTTAGCAGTTTACGTTTTTTCATATTTTTTTTTAGACAAAGACTCAATTATTAAACGCCAAAAACGTGAAATTTTGATTAATATATAATTATATTACAAGTGGGTGGAATTTTTTCCCTGTCAGTGTATAAAGCAAGCAGGACCCGGTTTGAACATTGACAAGAACGTCCTGTATAAAAGCTAAGGACAGAATATTAAAAATAATTTAATATAATAAACAAATTGCAGAAGAATCAGACAAAAATATAGAATTATTGTGATAATGTATCGATGTTTCATGTGTCAAACAGATGTCGCAAGGTCTTCAGATTAAATAATAATTTCTAGGTCAGACTATTCTCGCTACCTTGTTTCGACCCTATTTCTTTGTGGAAAGCAAAAACGTCCATAAAAAGGTTAAACCTTCGTAAGTATGGCCTTCGATATACTATAGTACCGAAATGATGCTTTTCTGCCGGTGTTTCCAGATAATATCGAACATGTGTTATACAGGGTGTCCCGTGACAGACGTCAATACTTCAGGAGGTTATCTTAAGTGTCAAATTGAACTAAAAAGTCCCTATTGTCCACAGTCTGATTCTCAGTCGCATTTGAGATATTTCTATTTTTAGGTTACTTCAACTTTTTTACAATTTTATCTTTTAACAATAAGTTAAGTATCTCATAAAATATTAATCCTACTGTTAATTTGATTACACCAATGGAAAGAGCATTGAAATCCGTGTGAAATTTATTTTATTTATTGTTTTTATTATTGTAACCTTTAGCTTTAAAATCACTTAGAATATAAACTTTTAGAGTTTCTGAAGTTTTTTTCTTAAAGTGTAGGTAAGATTTTCTTGGTTCCGTAAATAGCGACGGATATGGCGTTTATAAGTTGTTATTATGAGTTGTAAACACAAGCAGTTAATTTCTAAAGGTGATTTATCAGCAATGCAAAATTAACGTTTAAATTTGATTTTTTGTTTCAAAAAATTAAGTAGTCGATACGATTTTGGAACTTCTATTAACATATAATAGAAGTAATACAAAATAAAAAAGTTTCTGGTACAAAAATGAGCATAAGAAAAGCAAAATTTCATCAAATTAAATCAAATGTTCAGAATGTCCTTTATTTTTTTAAGTCAAATTTCATATTGTTTTTATGTTGGTGATAACTAACCTTAGGTACATATTTTTACAGCTCATTAGTTGATATAATTTTTTCGTAAACGCCATTTCTGTCAGCATTTACAAAACCAAGAAAATCTTTCTTAAACTTCAGACAAGAACTTTGGAAACTCGTAAAAGTATCTACTAAGTGATTTTGGTTATTGTTTGCTTAAGGTTACAATACAAAAGCAAACAAATCTCATAAACGTTTCAATGCTCTTTCAATTGGTGTATCATAAGATTAAACGGCTTTATGGAATAAAGTTGTGAAAGGTTGAAGTAACCTGAAAAGTTGGCCTGGAATACCATTGGGAATCAGCCTTTTTATAAAAGTCAAATTTGACTTGCTGGTGTACTGCTGTCTGTTCGAGGGACACTAGTATATTCTAAATATCATATGAAGGTTTTGATTTTTTATTTGTTTATTGTCGATTAAACTTTATGAAATTCGTAAAAGAATTCAGCTTAAGAATTGATAACATCTGTGATGTTGAAAGCCTTTCCACATAGACAAAGCAGTTGATAAAACTATTTTTAAATTCCACCTAATACAGAAAGACCAAAAACTGTTCAAGATCCAAATGGTTAGAAAAATTAGATGACCAGACGTTTTATAAGTGTTTTTGATAAGACTTCACATTCCAGGCCATCTTAAACGTGATTAAAGATTAAGTTATAATAATTTAGAATGTTATACGCATAAGAAACTTTGCTAAAAAAATACCTACGCCGACCATGTTTTAACGAGTACTGGAAAATTAAAAGGTGAAAGAAATGGATGTCTAAGAAAGCAGGATGACCCCTCGGGCTACAGGTGGGTCCGAGCCACCTGCCGACCTCCTTACCGTTCGCCTCAACCGGCTCGATAACGAAAGAAAAACAGCGTAGAAAATCCTGGATAGAAGTCGACACGTGTGGTACGAGGGGGCTTTTTTTGACTCGCGTCATTATACAGGGGAGGACGAGAGGATTCGTGGGAAGCTGGGATATGTCTGATGTTCTCGACACGTGTATATCCGCCAACTGGCAAAACCGTCTGAGAGAAGGTTTAGAAAGTGAAACAGTTTTTATAAACTCTCTATTGTACAAAATAGTCTAAAGAAAAAGTAAAAAAACAATGGATTTTGTTATTAATTTAGACAGAATGACGATTGTTAGAAAAACTATTCTTAGTTCGAACTTTCCAACGATTCAGACGAGTTGTTCGTGCCCGTGAAAACCTGAGGAATGTCAAAAAAGTTGCCGAAAGTGAAATTTTATTCGCTTCAGATTTCACGCATAAGGATAAACCTGTAGAAAGTGAAAATGTGTATCTGATTATTTTTTCTAACTGTTATGTTTAGCTTTTTAATTGATGTAATGGCATGTCTAATTTTGTGTAATAACCAAAGTTTATTTTTTGTTACAGGGCTCCAGGCCTATTTTCTGCACTTGAAGGTATGTCTAATCCAATTTTTCCAGTTACATTTATGAATAATACGTTGTAAAGTTTATTAATTTTTTGTATACCAAAAAGAAATAAGTGATTTATGGATTTGTACATTTTTTTATTTCATCCAGCAGAATGTCATCACGATGAACATTTGGATTTGTAAGTTTTTGCTGAATTTTGTTGAAAAACTAATCACGACAGCGTTTTGCAACCACGCACTCTCGCGAATATAGGCAAAATGCACACGAAATGTCAACATCAAGGTTGAAAGGATAATTCCGAATCCTTAAAGCATTGTACAATCCTGGGGAGAGTGCTGGCCCGAGGCAATGCCGCATGTTAAGCACCACGAGTTGTATAATCGCACCTCGGAATCGAATGCATTTTCACCGTGCAACGCGCGCCGTATAATTTGTCAAAATAGCCCTCCAAGAGGAAAACCGCTCGATGGTTTTAAACATCTTAAATATATTTCAAACTGTCCTTTTCGTTGGATAACAAAGGATATCTGCAATTGGTGTTTTTTCTAAGAGAAAAACGCTACCATCCCACGTGCTTAGTCGCTTAGTCATGCAATTCATTATACATACTCTGCTCAATTGTAGATTTCCTGAAAAGATCGCCTCGGTGATACAATCATCGGAAATAGCAGGAGCACAAGCTAATTGCGCAAATCCGATTATTACACAGTCACACACACATTATTTGGTTTCTATATAGTTAACTACGTTTACAGATAACATAAAAGATAGGCATTATGAAAGTTTTGAAAATCTGAACCAGCATTGCACCACGATATGTCTTAGAAGAGAAAAACTTAACAAATCTGTGTTTCGCTCGATATTATTGCAAGTTTGGCTTGGCGCAACCTGACCTACGGTAGAATCCAGTGGTAATCCGAAGGAGAGAGGTCAGGGATATATGATGGACAAGGATGAAACCTAACAATCCAGTTATAGTCGTTCCTTTTAGATCCCTACAAATAAACGATGGGATCTGGCATAGTCTAGACAAACCGGATATTATTGTAAAGGTTTTTATTATCTTCTATCTGATAATTTGTGATGCTTCTTCATTATAATATTAGTACAATGCCACACAACAATAGTTGGGAAGTTGTACAAGTCGGAGTTATATCTGCTCATCAAACGTCGCTATCGGGAGTTCTTGGCTGAGCTGATACAACTTTCATAATGTTTGTAGTTCATAATGTAACTTTAAAGTTTGTGAAGACATGTTGAACAGAAATGATGAATGATGGAATGTGTGCGGTGTTCAATCCTTTTAAAAAAAGGATTGACATGTTGAACTGACCTTCACTGATGATGGAGTGATGTCGAAACGCGTTTGTGTGAAATCTAAGCACGTGAGACGGTTCCAGTAAAATATGTAATCTACGGTCGATCAGTTAGGCTAGTTTAGTTTAGCATCTTTCTTTTGCTCATTTGTAAATTTGTATTAAAAACCATATTGTGTATAGCCTTCATCGAAACACTTGAAAATATTGACCAGCCATAATTGACTCAGGTTTCTTTTAAGTTTTCAGAATGTATGTTTTTTCCAGTCGCGGGGTTAATTGATGTAGAACAAATCAAATTGGACTAATGTCTCATTGATGATTATACAGTTTATTTCCCACTGGAATCACTTACGACGAACAAACATGTATACCTGATATGATCATCAGTTTGACTTATCTGACCCAAAAACAGTTGAAAATGTTATAGCGCGTGTCATCGTTTTCAAGGGTGTTTATTAAATAAGTTGTCAGAACAGATATCAATCTTGGGATATTCCGGAACGTCGTGATGTACCTGACCGCACGACGTAGCCTGGAACTTCTGGCCCACATGTTTGCAAACTTTATAAATTGGGAGCAAAGCTTTTCGGAACTTTTAATGGGTTAAATTTTCAGTTTGTGATTACTTTTGGAATTGGAGTTGAAGGTTCTTTATTAAATACGGCCTTTAGTTGTGGGCTCCTTGAGGCATTCGATAAATATTAAATAAATGTCATCGTGATTATAATTTTTTTTTAATGATACGTTTATCCATTCAAAAATGCTATTCAAAAAGCAACACTTGCGTGTCCATTTCTGACCTTATTTTCTTCGAAACACAAGTTAGGAAAGGTGGTCTGTGTCTCGAGAAGATTCACACGATTATAAATTACGTCCATCCAAGTTATTAGGTCATAAAATATTCTCACCTTTTCACTAAGCAAATTATACGCTGTACTGGATTACATAACTGGAGAAGTTTGTTTTTTATGTTATCTTTTGCTATAAAAATATAATTTTGTGATTCACTACTAATTCCTTTTTTTAATAAAATACTTTATGTAGCTGATTTGAGAATTGTCCCTATCTCGTACATCGGCTATTGTTTTATAAGGATGTGCAAAACTTTCTTTAAGCCGCTTAGAAATTACTACAAGAGGATATTCTCTGATAAAAAGCCGTAGATCTTTCAACTTCGAGAATAAACAAAACTTGTTGTTTCGTGATCCCTTGGCAAGATTTGACTGCTTTATCGAACTGCCATATTTTAAGAATATTTTCTTATATCTTTTAGTCTCATGACAAGCAAACTTTTCATATTGATAAAGCTTATTGGACAACTTTACCACTAAAACATAAATTTATTAGTTGAATTCTTCTGAGACTCTATAACAAAGAAAGACGAAAAAATCAGAAGAAATTTGGGCGGTTGAAGGGTATTGCATGGTAATAGTTTTGGTTGAGATGTGCCAATTCTAGGATGGCCGAACTTCAAGATGAACGTCGATAAGGTCGCCTTCGGTCCGCTGTGTCAAATCCTGGATGCTACTCTCGGATCTCAAGTTTCAAGCATCAGTACTAAAATTGGCGGTACTTTTCACGTACTTCGAGGTCAGATGACTCAACCACAGGTTTGCCAAGAAGGAATGCGTTAAGGTGTTTTTTTCTTGTTCAAAACGGTAGGGCTAATTTCTCCGAGATTTAGGTTCGATAGAATATATTCTTGTAGCATAATATTTGTCAACAATCATATCTGCTCTCGATTTGAACATGGGCACAATTTGAAGGAACGCGCGTCTTGCCTCACCCTGCTTATACCCCGCCTAACTTCAAAATTTTTTGTTACGTGTAACCTGGTCTCATAAGTATTATAAACAAAGTGGCTAATTTTCTTAAAGTCATTTTTTTAAAAACTAAAATAGGTTTTCATTTAAACTAAAGAAGCGTTTTGCCTCACACTGGGTATCAATCAACCTGACAGCTTGTATTCACTATAGTGATATTGCACAATTTTATTTGTTTAAGGAAAAAAAGGATGTTTATCGACGTTATGCTCCTCTCCGCACATCACACCACTTCCCAAACAAAATATCCGAATTATTGAGTGATCAATCCCCATATTTAGACGCTGTATTTGATTTCCTGTCAGAGGCAGGCTTAATTAGTGAAATATAAATTGTACTTCTTGAACATGTGATTCCCCATGTGAAAGACTCAAGGCAAAAATGACCCAAAGGTCGTAGCCTTTAAAAAAAAAAAAAAAAAAAAAAAAAAAAAATGTTTTATAAATTATGTGAATGTTTTTACTATATTTCTATTTGTTTTATAAAGTTTCCCATTTAAAAATCAAATAGGGGCGTTGGTGGCCGCAACGGTTTAGGTGTTGACACGGCGCCCATCACTGTAAGGTAAAGGTCCCGGGTTCGAATCCAGCTGCCCTGCATTCGAACCCGACATACTTACAAATGGGCTTTTTTTCAAAAACACCGGCACCTCGTTGATATAACCTCTGCTGTTGTGAACCCTCGTAAAAAAATCAAATGGGCTGGCATTTATTAATCTGATCATGGGAAAGCAAAAGGGATGTTTTAAATATCTCATTGGAAAATAAAAAGCCGGTTAGTACTTATTAAAAGAAAAATGTCATGACGTGCCATTTCTACGTTTGGAACAACCAAATTGCTTATGGAACCGCTGAAAGTCCGACGAAGAGATGAACGCCGGTTCTTCAAAGGTCAAAAAAGTAGAAACGGGCCAATAAGAGAAACTTTATTATTACCTAACTTCGGCAACTGGGCCCAACCGTAGGATATTACGTAACAAAGGAATAAAGTTTACAAAGTTTCATTTTCCAACAAAATTAGCTGATGGTTGTCACGTTAATTAAAAAACATATGTAAGGCAGGCAGGAATAATAAAAAGAGTGTAGGGTCCAATTTAACCTTCGTACCTCCCTAGGCACAGCTAATAAACGTTACGTGCATTTGGCAGATCTGACTCTAAGTACAGACTAAAGATATACGAAACAATTAAAGAAATACAAAGTCGCAGTGATAAACATTCTTTCAATTTTTTTTTGTTAATAACACGTTAATTTCTACATGGTACATTTACTTGGAATTTTTGTTTTCAAGAGCAAAACAGAATTAAAAACTTGCAGTAGTCATTACTGATGATTATGTCCAATCATCCGATTCACTTTGTTCGCCCCCTAAGACCCGTTTTGGCTCCAGACAACTGTGCCCTTGGGCAATGTCATTAGAGGCAAAGTTGTTCGCTAATAGGCAACAAGTACAATTTGCGGGAATAGCCGAAGAATGCCATCAGTGATGATAAGTACGTCAATAAAAATCAACTTGGCGTATATACAAGTTAAAATATCAATAATCAAATTAATAATCGACTTTCACAAAAAATTATCTTTAGAAATTTATTTCAGCGAGTAAACCAATAAAGTTCAAAACCAACACAAGGTGTTACTCGAGTTAAGTGTAGAAATAAACTTGGGGAATTATAAAGGTCCAGAGGATGTATGACAAAAAGGTGATGAGTATTGAAGTAAATTTTCTAAATATAACAGCCACTTGCCTAGGGTATAATACGGCCATCTTAAGTCTGATTATCTTAACCATGGGCTCATATACTCAACAAACTAAATATTGTACAAATTTCAAATTATTTTTACATCAAGTGCAAAATAAGACGTAGAATTGGAACAAATTGCTCTTCTACATACTTACAAACTCTAGACTAAGTGGACAAGAACACAGGACAGGAAAAGGCTGACTAACTTTGCAGCGTTCTAAGAGGCGTATAATGTATTGAGCCCAGTGAGAGCTATTGTATCCACAGTTCTGCACCTATAGCACATTCATCAATTCATCAAGAAATTAGATTAGTTGGCCCGGTTTCAACGGTGAATTTTTTCTAAGGTTACATTGTACATTTCCTCCTTTGGATAGGTGGGGCGGGAAAGTTGGGTAGTAGGTGGATTTGTCTCTCCTCTGCTTTCTTGCAGAATCTACACGTACCGTGTTGGATTATACCAATCTTCCTCAAATGCCCATTCACTCTGAGGTGTCCTGTTAAGAATCCTATTCGAGATTTGATGTTTGTGTTTCCATCCTTTGATGCATTCTGTTGTTCGCTAGGTGGTTTTTGTCCAATTAGTGAATTCCACTGCTTCCTCATTTTCATTTTATCTTTTTGTCTAACATAACTCATTGTTAGTGTGAATCTCTATGCAACAGAAGGGCTCAAGACATATCGGCGGTGTAGCAGCTTCTTTCCTCGGAAGGGCGTCCGATTTCTGGTTTCTCTCTACGTCATGTCCTGTGACCGAGCAGGGAGTGATTTTATTTTACTACCTAATTAAACTTAGTTTTGCAATTCGGCACAATCTTTGAGCTTAGTGCTCTGATGGCTGCTTGGCTACCAGACATGATACCTACGTCCTCATTTTTTATCCTGCAGACCATCTAACTAAGACTACGTACTGAAATCCTGATTTTTCTGACGACTATACCGATGCTGACGTCAAACAGGAACTCTTTCTTCCCTTCTGACGTGACGTACACGATGGAACATCTTCCTTCCAGAAAAGATCTCTGATTTGACCTCATAGATACATAACTTCTTCCCAAAACAAGCTTTACTCCTAGCTTACAGTTTTTACGCTTTACTCCATTTTATACCTGTCCTTTGGAAATTCTAGTCATAAAACTAGTCCCTAAACCAAACAAACCCCTTCATTTACCAATAACCTATCCGTTTTCATCCGTCCCAGGGTAAATCCGTGAGAAATCCTAGAAAAATTCTAGAATCCGAGTCCATAAAGAACACTTCACTGGACAGTGTCATCGAGTTGTAATCATCGCCTCCTTATAATCTGAATATTTCTTGGTGGTGGACTGCTATTTAATCACAAGGGTGTTTCAACTCCTACTATCTTATCTTCACATCCTATTTTCCCAATAATTATTTTCAGGTTTGCGAGGACCACGCACTCTCTTCCATCTATTCAGTAAACGCTGTTTCCCAAGGTTGTATTCTAGGCCCTATTTTCTACTCAATTTACCCTCAGGATATCCCTACATTTTCTTTCACAGTTATTTTGTTAATGATAAAGCTATATCTCCATGCTTATGCTCTCATCTACCCGTCCTGCTTGTTACTTTGACGCCTTACTAAAGTATTATCTTTAATTATATATTATAATTATAAATAAAATAATTATATAAAAAAATGAAATAATTATATAATTAGTATTATCTAATAAATGTACCATCTTTTGAAATGTTTTTAATATTGTTTTTGACTACCTCTATTGTACCAATGTACTTTAAAAATGTACTTTAATGTACTTTAAAAGGAATAATTACTATGCATATACCGGCAAGACCTAAAAAATAAAAAGAGCGTAAAACATACAGGCAACTTTTGCGGAAACGAAACGAGTGTCTTGCCTCGCCCTGCTTATATCCTTGATGCCTTGTTATAATATTATACTGTAAGTGCCATCTTTTAAAAGGAATGTATTTTTTTAATATTGATTTTTTATGTGTGTTAGACTACCTCTATTAAGCTGTCCTATGAGAGTTGGAAACTTAATCGTAACTTTTACAATTTTTTATATACATTGTTTATCTCGCTGTTTTTGACTACCAATTTATTAAATTATGTCAAACGTACTTCAAGGCAATTTGTTATTATGCGTACACCGAGAAGACTTAAAGAATAAAAGAAGCGTAAAACATTCAGACAACTTTTGCGGAAAGGAAACGAGCTTCTTGTCTGGTTAAATCCTTCACCCCATGCTATTGTACTATTCAGTAAATGTATCTTTTGAAAGGAATACTTTCAATCTTAATAATTCATTCAAATTATATTTAATCCTTTAGATTTCATGGCCCGATTGATCAAATAACTTCTTTCAATTAATTAATTATGTAAGGTATTGGTTGAGATAAAAAAAGTCATTGTCAAGAGCGGGATTCGAACCCTCGACCGTCGGCTTAATACACCACTGCTCTACCACTTGAGCTATTGTGAATATCCTGCTCGTGACACTGACTTTTTGAAGTCACGATAGCTCAAGTGGTAGAGCAGCGGCGTATTTAGCCGAAGGTCGTGGGTTCGAATCCCGCTCTTGACACTGACTTTTTTATCTCAACCAATACCGTACATAAAGATTAATTAATTGAAAGAAATTATATTTAATATTGATTATTTAATCATTCATTGAATCAAAGATTGAAGTACCTATAAAAACAAAATATTTATTATTCAACTGAACAAATACAAAATCTAATGTTTCAATTGATCTGCAGAAATATACTTAATTCTCAGTTAATCAACGAGAAAATATTAGCCGATTTGTGTAGTGTAGATTTTTTTAAGTTTAAAACTCTGAAAATTTTATGGAATTTTGTTTAATTAATTTACATTCGGCCTGTTCAGTGAGTTATCGCATATATATTTGATTGTACCCTTCACTCAAGTATCACTTTTGGCCGAATTAATTAAGTCCCAGTTCAACAAACACAAACATAAAGTCAAGTTACATTAAAGACCGCTTAGTACTTACTAGCTGAATAAGTCTAGTGAGATATTACGTATATATTTACATGGTGTTAAAATTTTCATAATATGTATTAATAATATTTTCATTATGAGAGAACTAATTTTAGATTGTTAAATTAAATTTCAGACAACTTAATAGATTGTTTAGTGTTAAAGCATTCTCATCAATTTACAAGGAGGGACTTTGACTTTACCTTGACTTGCTCTTGTCTAAGACGTCCTCTGGGGATTGTCTTAGAATTAATTCTGTCAAGTACACACCGACCAGAAGCGAAAATGATGTCAGATTATTAACAGTGAATTTAGTGCATATCTCGAGAGAAATTCCAATTTGTTTTTTAAAATTTTTACCCTTTTTACCATGAGTGTTGACGGAGAGGTTAAAGAATAAAAATAGAGATTTCATTTTATCTCGAAGGATATTTAAAAAAATGACGAAGTGTTGAGAAATCAATTGAAGATGATAGACCAGCAGATTATCTATGTAACGACCATGACCCAACGAATTTTATCCGTACATCAGTTTTCATCATGGGCCTTCGATCATTTTGATCAGCCGATTAATTCGAGCCGAAACACCTCCGTTAACGGGCTCAGGAACAGTTAAATCGGTAGCCGTTTCGAAACCGCTAACCATGTTAGACCCTTGGGCGGTCCTAAGCACATTTTGACTGTTTACAGTCAAAGTCAAAGAGGAAATGCCGTTAAAACGTTATGGCAGGCGTGATTGTGAATTTGTGGAAGTAATTTGAGATATGTGTAAAATCTGGTGAGACATGTTATTTGTTCGAATGCTTCCACTTAGAACAGTGCGAAAAACGAAAATATGTCGGCATTTGCTTGTTTGTGTCAAAGCAACTTTTTCCGCTAATCTGTAAATTGTAAATAAAATGTTGAAAGTTAAACCCCGGTGCTTTCGCATTTTGCTAATATCTTAGGATGCACCACAACTGTAAATTAAGACTAATCGAATAAAGAATTTTTCAATGCAAATTTCTTTTTTAGGTATTTTGTTTGATTTATCCTCTGTGTTATTGGGACTGACTGATTATTTTATTTCGAAAAATGTAAATCAAGTTTTTTGTTTTAATTTAGACATGTCACCTAACACTACGTACTCGGTCGTCGTTTATCGAAAACGTTTAGAAGAAGCATAGATATGATGAAGGTGGGATGAGTAAGTAGATTCGCTTTTGTGATTTGTGAGTAAAACCATCATTTACAAAGTGAATTCATTTCCTGTTAACGGTTTACTAGATTAGATAGTCAACTAAGAAGGAAAAGAATGTGTATGGTCTTTTCTATTTACCTTTTACTTCCTGCCTGTCTGTCTATCTGTCTCTCTCTCTCTCTCTTCTCTCTCTTTCTCTCTTTCTCTCTCTCTCTCTCTTCTCTCCTCTCTCTCTCTCTCACTCTTCTCTCCTCTTCTCTCTCTCTCTTCTCTCCTCTTCTCTCTCTCTCTCTCTCTCTCTCTCTCTCTGTTCCTCCTTCCCTTTCTCTTCTTCTCTCACTCCCTTTCTCTCTTCTTCTCTCCCTCATCCATTCTCTCTCTCTCTCTCTTTCTTTCTCTCTCTCAATCATTCTTCTCTCTCCTCTCTCTCTCACTCTCTCTCCGTTCCTCCCTCCGTTTCTCTTCTTCTCTCACTCCCTTTCTGTCTCTTCTTCTCTCCCTCACCCATTCTCTCTCTCTCTTCCTCCTCCTCTCTCTTTCTCTCTCTCTCTTCCTCCTTTCTCTCCCCCCTCTCTCTCTTCCTTCTTTCTATCACTCTCTCTCTCTCTCTCTCTCCCTCCCCCTCCCCCTCTCTCTCTCTCTCTCTCTCTCTCTCTCTCTCTCTCTCGACGTATGTGTCCCAATGGAGGTATGAGTTTTCTCTTTCTTCCTATATGTGTGTCTACTTACTCTGTCTGCGTCTTTGATTTAGAAAAGTGTAAATAAATTTTTTGTTCAATTTGGGCATGTAACCTAGTCCTTCATCAAAAACATTTAGAAGAACTTGTTTTATGTTGGATGTTCATTCTATTATTATTGTTGGTTGGTTGGTAAAATGGTTTTGTTAATATCCTTTGTTCTAGACAATCATTTTCAAATTGTCGAAAAACGTACAATGTGTATAGTGGATCGAGCGATATGCGTTGCAGTGAAATAAATGGAGGGATTAAAGTCTTCGTTTACGAAAATATCCAGTTTTACTGGTTTAACAAGAAAGGAGACTTAATCGTTAACGAAGCGAAAGAAATTAGTCTTTGAACTAAAGGTTAACACAGGGGTAATTCTACAATGGCCCTCCGGGCTCACTTTTATCCTTTTGTCAACCGGTTTAAAATAATCCCGGGTTGGTTATCTTGTCGTTCTACCGGTCTGATAAAAGAAACTGAGAAAGGCCCGTTTCTACTGCGACTCTGATCGAAGTCGATAAAGTCACAGGGGTTGTTATAATGTTTCTTACAAAATTATATGCTTGTCCCCGAACTCAACTTTCCCCTGTAACGGTCCACCGAGAAGAATACGTTAGAAAGTTGATACCGAGGCCGGTTAACCACAGATGACAGTGACAATTATCGTGGCAGTGCAAGCGTGTGGCTTTGCTACTAAATGGTTTAGAAATTTTTGGCAGTTACAATATCTTGCTTTTTCACAACGAAACTTCAAAATCACAGCTGCTCCGCAGAGAAGAATACGAATTCAACAGAGAACTAAACCAACACTCAATACAATCTCATAATAACTTCTCATTGCTGCTAACTTGAAGTGAGCAGTGAATATTCATAATTATTGGGTTGTCCGGAAAATAATGCAGGATTTTGGTATTAAACAAAAAAAAAGAAACTAGTTACTTTAAAGCAATGTTCTTTAATCAAAATAATNAATGAGTAATCCTGTAAACGTAAACAGAATATTTTATATAGATTTTTTTTAATGAAAACTTAAAATCCTGCATTATTTTCCGGACAACCCGATATTAGTTTATTATTTGATTCACGAATTAGTTCTACCACAGAATCTGTGTGTAGTACCCCAAGACCATTTCTTTATAACTTCTCATTTACATTTTAAAGAGTGCCTGAACTAAAACTTAATTCTCATGTACGAAATTTCTTTTGGGAGTGCGTGCGTTGCTTACGAAACCTTGGTGAATCTCAGATGCAAATACCTCTTTACGTTGTACTTGTAGACCCTGACGAACTTATTCCAAAAAACACACATAGATCATCCATACCATTCTATACAATTTTTATCATATATAGTTCAGATTCACAGGCCCAAAATATGGTTTTACAAAATGAAGCGAAAAGGACTCCCAACGTAAAGATCTTGAAGTAACCTACGAGATATGTTGTACAGATAGGCACTTAATAACTCTTCTTTTTCCGACTACTCTCTCGCTGGTTTAGGAGCCACTTAAAGCGTTTTGCCTTATGCCACTTCGGTGAGAAACCACCACTAACTTTAACCAATGGCATAACAAAAAACCAATCGGATGTTCAAATATTTCATCATTCAATGTAGTAAAAGGAAGCTTGACTGTTTGTCGTTACTAGTTGACAACTGATACGACGCTTACAATTAGTGTTATTTCGAAAACCATTTCATCAGTTTTATTATTACCTTGTTTAGGTGGAGGTGGATTTTTGCGGTCAGTATCGCTCCAATTCCATTTCAACAAACAGTTGCTATTATATCATCTGATAAATTATGTAATGTTGCAACAACAACTCCAGCGGTTTGAAACTATATATCTGTTCTTTATCCACTATGTACTATGGACATCCAACAAATGTTTATCGCATGAAATCCATCATGGGTTCAGAAATAGTCCTGTTATAGCTTACTTCTCATCGATTCCCCCAACGAAAACAGCGAGAATTCATATTCGATCGGCGTTGTTCCTCTTCTTCTTGAAATAAAAGTGTAACAGGATACCCAGAGGGCCGAAGCCAGCCAACCATATAGACAACTACCCAAACCTCTCACAAATGTATAATTTAGAAGCAGGTTCAAACATTCTTGCCAACATTACGCATTCTTTCCCTCTCTCTCTTTCTCCTACTTTTTCTTTTTTAATGGCACTCACTGCTAGAGTAGTGAGATAAACAGCGAGAGAATCGCTAAATAGCTCCCCCTCTCTCTCTTCTCTCTCTCTTTCCATCTCTGTCTCTTTCTCTCAACCTCCCTCATCTTTATTTCTCTTTTTATCAGTGGTCTCAGCCCGTCCCTCTTTATTTACTTTTTCTTTGCACTTTCCCTCTTCCTCTTTCTATACGTGCCACTCTCTCCCTCTCTCTCTCCCTCCCTCTCTCCCTCTCTCCCCATCTCTCTCTCGCTCTCTCAACCTCCTTCATCTTTATTTCTCTTTTTATCAGTGGTCTCAGACCGTCTCCCTTTTTTCGTTTTTCTTTTCTCTTTTCCTCTTCCTCTCTGTAGTGTCACTCTCTCCTTTTCCCTATATTTTTGACACTATTTATTTTTCACATGTTCTATCTCGTGCTCTTTTCCTTTCCCTCTGTCATCTTTATTTCTCTTTTTATCTGTGTCTCACTCACTCTCTTTCTCTCACTTTTTCTAATTATTCCCACCCCTCTTTTTTCCTCTTTACCTCTTCCTTTCTTTTTGTATCACTCTCTGTTTTCTTCCCTTTTCCTCTTCTGTTTTATGTCTGTCTCTCCCCTCTCTCTTTTTTGTCTTATCTTTCCCTCTTCTTTTCTGTCTTTCTCTCTCAATTTCCTTCTTCCTCTCTCCCTTTCTTAACCCATTGCTTTTTGTGTGTGTAATTCACTCTCTCTCCCTCTCATTCTCTTTCTCTCGTCTTGTTAGATTTATTGATCAGCATTAAAGAAAAATAATTTCTGTCATACTGGACGGCTTAAATTCCCATTACTGTTGGGTGTCGCTGACGATGGGTCAAACCACTTTACAATACTTTTTTTACATTATTTTAAATTAAATAGCGATAATCTACTGTGTTCAAACGCTAGCGTGACAAATTCGATTCGACCTTAACCACTCACCCACCGCGGTCTTCGAAGTTATAAATAAACTTTCACCATTATAATTTTATATTAAAAGGCGTTGGCCGTTGAGCATCATTTAATGTAAAATAATCTTTCTTTTTCTCCTGTCCCTTTCTTTTATCTATACTTATTTATGGTAGTCTGTAAACCAGATCAGGTATTTTACAAAGCGAGTAGTTAGGCTTATTAATTCTTTTTATAGTCTACTTCAATTGTTTGTAAAAGTCATTAATGAAATTTACACTTCACTACCTCGGATGATTTACGACTAAAAACCAAAAAACCCTGAGTAATAGTGTGTTTTCTCTACTTTCAAATAAAACGGCTATTTCCTTTAGTTAGTTCCATTAGTTTGTTGTACAACCGATTTATCACAAACACGGATAATCTTCAATTTTTAGTTTTTTAATAATTCGTTTTCTTTTTCATTACAGATTTGGGAGTGCAGCGTGCAACGGAATCAGACCTGGTGAGTTCTAGGCGAATTTTTGTTTAATAAAAGAAAAGCGAATAAACAATGCGAATAGTCGTTCCATCCCGCAGGAAACAGGAAGTCTCTGGCTCTGTTACTATTAATTCGACGTCCATAATAATAGCGATTGAAAAATCTCGTTTTATTTTCTGTCTGAGAGTCTACACTAAACATATTTTTCTCCCTTTACGTCGCAATTTTGGTACTGTTAAGGGTAATTTTCGAAAGGTTCTTTCTTTGAGGGATGATGTTGTTTTGAAGAATTAGTCATTCTCAGTTGGATTTATTAATGACGGCTCTCGGTAGAAAATATGCTCACAAGGATAAGAGGGAAAAGAGTTTATTTTCTCTTAAAATTTATATTCTCAGTCGAACGAGTTTCGTATTAGAAAGAAAATTTTGCCCCTAATTTGTCCCATTGTTTTTACCAATATTTGTTTATGCTATATTTTAAATTGGGAATATCAATTAGAGGTAAATACACTTAATCCTTAATCCAAAACAAGATAAAGGATTTTTCAATGTTTACGTTTTATGGAATATAATATGTTTATTCAGTCTCATTTGAATTCTGAAGCAATAAATTGTTTAGTTTTCATCTTTGTTTTCTTAATTTCAATTTTTAAACTTAAAAATGCCACGTAGTGCTGAGGATGTTGCGCGTGGTGTGACACTTATTGATGATGGACGTTCCATCAGATATGCGGCTATTGCCATCGGAGTTCCCTACGAAACTCTGCGAGACGCCGTTAGACGTTTTCGAGAAACTGGGTCCTACCATCGAAAGCTCGATTCTGGACGTTCTAGGGTAACAGAACCACAGGGTGACCTTTTTTTGATAGAATTTCGCGAAACCGGAACCTTACTGTTGTTGAAGCGATTCATCAGCTCAAGGAAGTTCGAGGTGTCCAAATTCTGTACGCGCTGCTGGAAGAAGATTAAATCAGGATGGACTGATGGCTTTTCGCCCCGTAAGAGGACCAGAATTGACCTGAACACAGACTTGCATGGGCTGCATTTGCTCGAGAACACAGCCATTGGTCTTGTACGATTGGTCTGCTGTACTTTTTACAGATGAGTAGATTTGCTCTACGATCTCCAGATGGGCGTGAAAGAGTGCGGATAAGGCGAAATTAAAGGTACCAAGCATGTAATTTTTCCAGAGCCAACCTTTTCAACGTAGCTCAGTGATGTGGGCGGGAATTTCAATGGAGAGTCGCGCAGAGTTGGTTTTTGTTCGTGTTGGAGTTTTGACGGCCACTTTCTATGTCGACGAAATTTTCACGTTCATCGCTTCCTGATACACTCCACGATCTTGAAAGGTCTCTTCGAGAAGAATGGGCTAACAATATATAATACTTGTAATATATACTACAAGTGGGTGAAATTTTTTGCCTGTCAGTGTATATACACTCAAAGACAAAAAAAAAAGAAAATAGACACTCGTTTTGTTGTTTATTTCAACTATATGAATTTTTATTGTTATATTAATTTCGACATACTTACTTTAATGTAAACTAAATTAAACAAGATCAGAAATTCATGAGTTTTAATGAAAATGATCTAATTATGATGGTTTGAATAAAATTCATCAAAACACCGGAAATCATTTACTCATCGATTATTATTTACCTAACAATTTATTACCAGGTTTTCCTTTTAATAACGCGGAGGACCCTAAGTTGTTGATAATAAGCGATTGGATTTTGTCTTGTAAATTCTAAAACGAAACCCATTTTTCAAAAAGAGCGGTTTAGATCTGTTCAACGCTTTTTTGAGGAGATGAACGATGTCTAACCCGTCTCTTTATCATGTCCTATCATAGAAGTAGATGGTGCTGGCCAGTTCATTGTGGTAATCCTTACATCGAGTCGAGCTACATGAGGTAGAGCATTGTCACGCATTAACACGAACTTGTCTTCAATGAACCTTAGTGCACACAAAGATGCACTGTGCGATAGTTCGGTACGGGCACGGATGTCATTTCAACGCCATACCATAACTGACTGTCTTTGAAAAGGTGATTCACGCATGGCACATTAAGCGTTTTCCATGTCTTCTCCACACATGGTCCCGGTCTTCTGATCACCTTCTGATCTGAACTGTCACTCATCTATGAAGAGAACGCTTGTTCAAGTGTCTGAGCGAAATGCTGATTTGCCGATAGTCGCCTTTTCACTCCAGTAGTAAAGAACCTGTGTAAAGAAGCTTTCTGATGCGTTTTTAAGACCTCATCCTTACATTACGGACCGCTTGGAGTTGACAATCTATCAAGGAAGCCGTTAAATGACGGTTACGAGAGTGCGGTAATAGCAATAAGACGATATGACACGACTAGCCGTAGTACGTCGCGGTCGACCACTATCTTCTCCTCCATCTCTTCCGGTGGTCCTAAACCTTAGACCATCGCGGATAGTAGAATGCGGCAAACCCAAGTCTTGGGTTATGTAACAGTCGCTACGTCCGTCGTTAGTCAAAGCATCTACCCGGGCGAGATCTCGACTTTAACCATGCTTTTAAGAAAAGAAAAAGTTTTTTAGTCAAATGTATTGTTTCAAGTAAAACAATATGAAAACTAATTAATTCACTCGATTAGTTGACTCTGGACAGGATGAAAGAAGTGATTTTCTTTATTTTTAATGTAAACATTTCTACCACTCTATAAAGGTAAAAAAAGTTGCTAATAGGTTTACGTTTCAACTCAACTATAAATTCTTTCAATTAATTAATCTTTATGTAAGGTTTTGGTTGAAATGAGAAAGCTAGTGTCTCGAGCGGGATTCGAACCCACGACCTTCGGCTAGATACGCCGCTGCTCTACTACTTGAGCTATCGTGACTTCGATCCACTCGGACACTAACTTCCCATCTCAACCGACCTTTCGAATTCGGTCGTGGGTTCGAATCCCGCTCTCAACCAATACCTTACATAAAGATTAATTAATTGAATGAAGTTATTTGGTCAATCGGATCACGAAATATAATGGAATCAAATATAAATCTTTACATCTAGTTATTATGGAAAATATACAAATAAATACATGTCCTATTTTTTTTCTTCGAGTGTATTTTCCTACTTAGGAAAAATCTGGACAATAAAATCATAAAACTAAATTAATAAATGGAAAGCTAAGGGTTATAAAGTTGCCAAATTATACAATCTAAGCTCTTACGATTTTTCAAAAATTGCCCAATGACGGTTAAAATCAGACAATAAAGTAGGTTATTACAAGGCTTCTTTCTCTTGTCTTATTGTAAAAAATGAATGTGGATTTGTGTCGTTATAAAAGGGAAGATAAAATCAGTTCGAAACTTTTATTCAATCTATGTGATGGTACCATAACCGAATTATGTTCATCTACGTCTGACATTCGATTTTGCAAGCGGCCATGTTCCGACAAGGTATTTTTGTCATGATACCTAACAATTTACCTGTTTTTATAAATTCCTGTTTTTGTTCTGGCTAGGTCCTGCTATTGCCGTGCAACATTTGTACCGCCGGTAAGTTTATTCTATTTTCTCCAGAAAATATGAGCACAAACGTGTTCGTTCTTTATTTATAATTTGATTCGAGCATATGGAACTGATAAACACGCTGTGCTGACTAAATTGTCAATTATTTAATACGAATATTCTAATAGTCATTCCAGTTAATTATTGCGATGTTAATTAGTCTTTGGCTAAAAAAAGTAATAATTAAGACTGTGATAAAAGAAGATATTCTTATCTCAGGCGTGTTTATTCCAAGGCAGGGTTTTTTTTAATTGTAAGGAATTACTACGAAGTTAAATTTAAAAGAAGTGAATCGTTTTCATATATCAATTGAATTTTGCTTTAATAGATGTTTACCCTGTAGCTAGCTATACGAGTAAACAATTCCAACAAGCTGAAACGATATACCTAACAAAAGAGTTTTTCGTTAAAAATAAAAAAGATAAAGCATTTAGTAAATTTAGCGTGAGATATCAAAGATATTTGGCGACCTGAATTTTTTTTTATTGACTCCGAAATATTTATACGGTCATTATTTTTACATCTTATTACGTACTTATTATTATTTTCTAAAAACTAAATATCATACTAATATACACTTTACACAATTACATTAATATTCCTAATGAAACTTTTGGCATTTGATAGTCTGTCGAACAAATTTCTGCGTTCATTTGCATGTTTCTTGCAGTGCATGATGTCTTCGAAATCATCATATGTTCAGCATCTTCACAGCTCGGTGACAGGATTGTATTAAATCCTTGAGATATCCCTTACTATTGGTTTGTAAAATGCCCTGGTTATATTAATTTCTTTGGTCAACCAAGGTTCACGCGCTACCAACGGAAACATATTTTGTATCTTGTCCTTTTGTTATTTGGCAGGTAATTTGCCAATCTATCCGCAGCTGAAATCTTATTGGGTTGTCCGGAAAATAATGCAGGATTTTGGTATTAAACAAAAAAAAAGAAACTAGTTACTTTAAAGCAATGTTCTTTAATCAAAATAATTTCCCATACNATGAGTAATCCTGTAAACGTAAACAGAATATTTTATATAGATTTTTTTTAATGAAAACTTAAAATCCTGCATTATTTTCCGGACAACCCAATAATATAGCATGAAGATCTTTTCTGGGTACAGGCCCCTCCCCTTTGAACCCTGTCTGAACTTTGATATAGGTGATTACTATTTTATGCCCTTTAAACTTGATCATTGCTGCAAGTTCAAGGATTTCAAAAACTATGTAGTTCGCGATATACAACTGTTAAGTTTTTGCACACAATTAAGGTATCTGTACATATGACCACTTTCTGGAATTGTTTGTTGCTCGCATACTTCATAGGTTCCCCTACAGCAACAGGCTGTGTGTATGCAGATAAATACTGTGGGAGTGGAAACATTTTACTGTAGTTCTGTACAGGATCATAAAATTCAAAACCTTCGAGTCCACTTAGGAGTGATCCGTCGGTATAAATAAGAGTCCATCTGGAAATCTCGCACAAAGACCACTTAGCTATTTTTGGGTGATTTTATTCAAGTCATATGTTTTGGAGATGTACGTTGGTATATAATATAGTCGAGTCCTTTCAAAATGTGTATTAAAATAAGGTAAAGGACATAATGATTCGACTGACGATTCGTGTTTGCCTAGATTGGTGGTTCTGTCTTTTTTCTCCAGTGTTTATATGTCAGTACCTCACACGACAAGAGAGCAATGCTGTGGTACAGTTATTTTAATTGTATGTATAAATTAATTCATATTTATTTAGTGGTTCTACTTGACCATATTAATTATTTCAATTAATTATACTTTTTATCTAAGGTCTTGGTTGACATGAAAAAAGTAGTGTCATGAGCGGGATTCGAACCGCTTGAGGCTACGGTGATTCTGTCCCTTCGGACACCAACTTCCTATATCAACCTACAACCGTTCTAATTTTCTCTCTTTTTGCCATATTGTGAAAGGGTGGTTTGTGTGGGAAGTTGGTGTCCGAGGGGATCTACGTCACGATAGCTCAGTGGTTAAAGGAGCGGCGTATTGAGCCGAAGGTCTTGGGTTCGAATCCCGCTAGTGACACTTGTTTTCATCTTAACCAAAAACCTAAGATAAAAAGAATAATTAATTGTATAAATAATGCCTGTTAAATGGATTGTAAATATTTGTTTATATTTTACTTTATAAAATATATATTAATATTCTAAAAGGTTTTAGGGGACACTTAATTCCTATTTCGTTTTATATAGGTCATGTGCACCTCACTCCAGCCACTCTCATCGATTAACTATAGTTACATATACGGCCTCTGGTTTTGTTTTCCAACCCCTCGTTTCAAAGCGCTTCCAGCATGGTTAAAATTGTGAATAATTCAACAATTGATTTTTGTTCAAACATTCGTCTGAATTGATTAAAATAAAAAAAAATTACCTTCTACGTTAGTGTTTTTGACTCGTCGAGGGCGTTTCTTTTTTTCCAGGCTTCACCAGCCCAGTACGAGTTAATGCGATGTGCTCGAGATTTATTTAAGATTTTTCTCCCCCATAGTTCCGGCCGTTTTTATACGTGCGAGGACCCTTTGTTTATCGGAGCGTGAATTACCTCTGGCCCTCGACACGCTCAGCTCCTTCACAGTTCGAGTTCAACCCGGCGATGATTGCTGGAAAACAAACAACACAAAGGTTAAAGATAAATTTCGTCTTGTCAAAAGATGCTGATTTATTTGACAGCTGTTCTGTCTTTGATGGACGTTCTTTAAACAGAAACATCTTATATATACTACTTTCCTATTGAATGTATGTGATCGTTAGGATTTGTTGTCTATGTTTCCTTGCTTCTGAGCAAAACATGACATCACTGACCATCATACACTGAGAGGCAAAAAAAAGTGGCCACCCTTAATATTTTTAATTATTTCTTAGACAATCCTCCATTGATTATCTTACAACAATATTTGGTTTTATTTAAATGATTAGACGTAAATAAAACACAGATGCAATCTCCCACCTGCATGGGTTTTATAAATAAATCTTGGAATAGCCAATCTCTTCTTTCAAGCTTCTTTCTAAATTAATCTATATGTAAGGTATTGATTGAAATAAAAAAGCCAGTGATGAGCGGGATTCGAACCCATGACCTTGGGCTAAATACGCTTCAGCTGTACTGCTTGAGCTATCGTGACTTCGACCACTCGGACACCAATTTCCCATCTCAACCCCACCTTTTGAATTTTCTCTCCTTTTTGCCATTTTTCAAATGTCGTGTAATCTGTTCGATCCTCGACGACAAATGAAATGGGCAGGGAGAGCTTTAATGAAGATATACTTAATTTTACTTATTAAATCCATTAGATTTCGTGGTCCGATTGACCAAATAACTTCTTTTAATTAATTAATCTATATCTAAGGTACCTATGTATGTGCCTTATATATAGATTAATTAATTGAAAGAAGTTATTTGGCCAATCGTACCGCGAAATCTAATGGACTTCTTTCTAAAATTCCGGTGATTTGATTTTTTTAAAATTGTATTCTTTTTAAGTTTCAAATTTGGTTGATGGTTTCAAGCGATACAGATTCGGCTAGAATCGTAGCATTCATGGAAGATGGATGAAGTGAAGAGTATGTGGCCAGGGTGCTTATCATTCCCAGAAGGGTCTTCAACTGGCACCTAGATACTCAAGGAGGTTACTCAAGAAGGCATGAATCACCATCTTCCCTAATGTACTTTTTAATTTACATTCTACCGCTGTTGAGGTGAAAAAACGAAGACTTTCCGAAGCTAGAATGCGTGCGAAAAAACGTGCTACTGGTCCAAAACTTCTTACAAGGCACAGAACAACTCGGTTAAGTTTCGGAAGAAATCACATCTATTGGTCTGAGTAAGATTGGACTATAATGTTATTTCCGGATGACAAGGTTTTGTTTGAGGTCTTTTGACAGCAGAGAGAGAGAGGATTTGGAGAAGAACAGGAGAGCGATATATAATCGCATTTTCACTCCGGAGAAGCTTTGGTGGTGTTACGGTTTGGGCAGGCTGTGGACGATTGCACAAACTTGATCTTCATCGAGGGTTCCTTAACAGCTGCCCGATACATTATGTATTATCAGAAAAATACAAGATGTAGCTAAAAAACATTAAATTGAATAAAACATTTTTACCAAAAATGTTGCTACGGAAACAATGAAGAAAATAAGATAGTTCCTCCTCACTGTAAGTTGTTTTCCACCAATCCGGATTTTGAGCCCTTAGCTCATCATCAGGTAGAAGGATTTCTACAACCACGTCTCTCGACATGAATTGCAAAAGTGAACCCGCCGATAGCCCGCCAATGCGACGATCCAAAGAGAAGCTGATTTTTTAATGGCGCTCAATTTGAACGTGCGAAAACTATCGGCGGGTTCACTTTTGCAATTCATGTTGAGAGACGTGGTTATAGAAATTTTTCAACCTGATGATGAGCTAAGGGCTCGAAATCCGGATCGTTTTAAACAACTTACTGTAAGTAGGAACTATCTTTCTTAAAAAAGGATTGAACATCGCACTCACTCCATCATGCATCATTTCTACGAAGAAAATATTCAATTCAGTACGGAGTATTTCTTCCTATTGTGGTGATCACCGCTTGGATTCGACGTGGTATCGATTTTATGAGGTTTTGAATGTAGTGCTGTGGAATATTTTCATACTTTTCCAACAGCGCCATTTGCTTTTATGCATGTTAATTAAAGGATTTATATGCGCATTGTTAAATAATTTCCGTTCATTCATAATTATAATACACAATTCGTATGCATGATGTTATATTTTAATTTCGTTATATGTACAATATTACATTCGTACATCAAGGGTGCTCGTGAACAGACGTGAATACTTCAGGATGTTAGTCTACATGTCAAATGTGACTACAAAGTCCATATTGACTATAAACTTTGTCAATTTTATTCCAGATATTTCACTTTTCGTGTTACTTGAACCTTTCCCAACGTTTCCCATAACGCCCAACATAGGTATCCATTATGCGTAACTTACTCATGTTTAATATTATGCCAAAGAGTCATTTTTATTACTTACAACATTCAAAATCTTGATATCAAAATTTTTAAACCGTTATCTAAATTTGTAACCGAAAAATGAAATTTTCAAAATTTTTAGCAATTAAACTTTAATTTTACACTGATGATAAATGACCTTTGAGATTAAGTACATGCGTTTAGAGCTCATTAGTAGGGATAACTTTTCTGTAAGCGCCATATCTATCAGTACTTACAGAACCAAGAAAATCTATCCTAAATCTTATACAAAATTATTGGAAACTCGAAAAAGTTTATGTACTAACTGATTATTGAGCTTTGTGTGCTTAAAGTTATAATAAAAAATAAATTTTATAGGATTTGTAATGCATTTTACATAATCAGATTTACAGTAGGATTAATATTTTATGAGATACGGAGGCTTATGAGAAAAAGTGAAAGGCTGTAGTAACACGAAATGTGAAATATCTCTAATACAATTGAGAATCAGACTATGGACAATAGGGATTTTCTAGTCCCATTTGACATCTAGAATAAGCCCCTGAAGTATAGACGTCTCTTTACACCCTGTGGAAAAATGAATTTATACAATGCATTGTATATTTTGCATTGTATAAATTCACTTTTCCACATCCTAAATGTATTTGTTAAATGTAAACAATGTTTGTAAATCCCAGGCCCTGAAGATGATCTCAATAAAGATCGAAACGTTGGCACGATAAAGAAAATGTTTTTCTGAAACCTACATCACACCAGACCGCATCTCACGATTTCTGAATAATTATCGATTAACGGTCACTAATCACCACACATTTAAAATTACAAAACCATAAACACAATAATTAACAACCGTTCTCATCACAAAGACTGACCCCCCGATAAAAACCCACAAACATTATCTGGATATAATTAAAATATTTGACTATTTCCTGAATAGGAGCAATGAATCAATCGGTTATCAGTTTTTAATTTTATTTGGATTGATTTTATTACCACCATAGAACTTTTATGGCAAAAAATCCATCAGTTTTCCGTGGTTTCATTATGTTGATTTGGTTAGTCATTGGCAAATTATTTTCAGAAAATTGGTCAAAAGTTGGTGATTAAAATTGGGATTTCGGTTACATTGCAGCTGTTTTAACGATTATGCATTATCGTTGATTTATGCCAAAGTCTTTATATAATTATGTCCAGAACATTGTACATAATTCATAGATGATATTTTTATCATATCATCGTCCAATATAGCTTTTGTCTATTTTTCATCAAATTTTCTTCGATTTTTACTGTTTGAATCAAGTTGGTATTTCTTTAATCTTTGTTTAATCATTTCCAGAAATTGATCAATACTTAATGAAGGATAACCGATATTTTCTGCATTTAAGTTAATGCCCAAATGATTTTCTGGTTTTCATAAAAAATAAATAAATGAAATCACCACCCTTGCCATTTTGTCGGCTCTGCCTTCAAATCGTTATCCAATTATTGCCAGAAGATGACCAATCACTGATTCATGAGTTTTCAATATTTTATCGGTTTGGTGCGATGTTTATTATACCGTCTGACAAGACTCTTTGATCGGAAAATCCATCAAATTTTAATTTTTGAGCATCGCCGGGTTTGCTTTTTTCGTCCTAATTAGCTTTAGAACATGGCCAATTACATCATGTACCTCAAAGGTTCGGTTTATCGTTAATAAACCTTATATTATATTCAGATAATGGCAAGAAAGGTATGTATGATTTACTGCCAGTTTTTTTATTTGGTTTAAACTTATTTTATTAAACGAACTGCTCTAAAGGGTGCTGCTTTCATTGAAAAATTATTCTTAATTTTCTTTTAGAATTTAAACGATAATATCCTGCTTTTTATGCTCATTGTGTTCGTTTTTAATTAAAATATACACCCCATTATTGTTATAATTTTTCATTTGAGCTATAGCAGTTCAACCATACCTCATCAGATATCTCTAAGGTGTAAACCAACGCGGTTTTTACATTTTTGCTGGAAACAGAAATATTTCTTTTAAAGATTTTTTCATATGCAGACGCAGACAATTTTTAAACTTTACAATTGTTTCTAAGCCTAGATAGAAAGTGAAGCCAAGTACAACAATTTTTGCCACGTCACAGATGAAATAAGAGGCCTTGCGTTATCCAGGAAAACGGATCTATTTCTATTCAGTAATGCTGACCCTATTTCCTTCAAATATTTTGCTCGTCCAGTTGGGGGAGTATAATCGACGGTTGTTGGATGTTACAAAGTTCGTAATGAGTTGAACTTATAATACCGGAGAATGCATTTTGTTTGGGTCTAGTTCGCCCCTAATTTAGCTTTTCCTGCGTTACCATAGTGTTATGTTAATAATAGCTTTCTCCGTTATCGCAACGGAACTGTATTGTTACACAGAATCCTTTATTTAAACTGTCGTTCCTATCCATATCATTGATAGTCCGGTCTATTTGAAAATAATTTAGGAAAATGACCGACAGATATGGGTTTTCTTTGGTTAGTTTTCTTAACGGGACGTTTCTTTAAGGAAATATGAAACTTCAGACCGTGCTGGTGTGGACTTGTTCCAAGATAGCGCTTCCGTGTCTCAAAAATTCTCTACTTTGACACACCTTAACATGTTTAACATGATTAGCAAAACTTGTTGATTGCTCAAATTGTTACAAACAAAGGGTTTGAATTTCATGTTAGTTTTTCTTAGTTTGTTTTCATTCAATTTTAAACACTATAAACAACGTCCAATGTTCAATCTTATCGTGCGTATTGAATTTATTCAATCGGAATGTTGTATTACTCATATGGTATTGAATAATTTAAATTTCTCTAATAATACAAAAATTCGTTAATTAACTCTACCTTTATATAATAGCATATTTTGCCAATTTTTTAAGATGACGACGCTCCTTTGAAATTTTACTAAGAAAACAAGCAATAAAATTGGATTTCGTAATGTTTTGTCATGTTCAAACCCAGTTTTATAATATATTTATACAGGGTTCTAGAGGTTTAAAATACCGAGATTCTTTCTATATTTAAATTTTTTTACGAGGTAATCGCAATCTTTTATTTATTGAAAGTTGTTGATTCTAAATTAGAACGGACTTGTTGATCGTTCTTGTTTATTAGGACAATCTCAAGCATAATGATGCGGGAAAAAAAGAAAAGCTATTAAATAGAGGAATATTGTACAATTGATACGATTATATTATGCAAATAGTGAATGCGAACAAAAAGTTCAATAACATTTATACTTGGTATAATATTTTTTGATATATTAAAAGAATACTCTTTATATCACTGGAAAAACTCATAGATTATACTGATTTAAAACCAGCCTACATATCTCTGAGTGCAAGGTATTTGAACTTGTTATGCTTAATTGAAATTAGCATCATTATGCTGCAAGAGCAGATTGGTATTAGGCCATAACTATGTACCTATCTAGCTAGGCAGGTTAGGTACATACAATAGGCCTTTGACACTATGGCACAATGAAATAGTCAGTACGATGTAGAGATTATCGGCAGTGAACTTAGAATTGTTAGGATAAAAGATAAAAAACAGAACCAAGAAAATCTATCCTAAATCTTATACAAAATTATTGGAAACTCGAAAAAGTTTATGTACTAACTGATTATTGAGCTTTGTGTGCTTAAAGTTATAATAAAAAATAAATTTTATAGGATTTTTAATGCATTTTACATAATCGGATTTACAGTAGGATTAATATTTTATGAGATACGGAGGCTATGAGAAAAAGTGAAAGGCTGTAGTAACACGAAATGTGAAATATCTCTAATACAATTGAGAATCAGACTATGGACAATAGGGATTTTCTAGTCCCATTTGACATCTAGAATAAGCCCCTGAAGTATAGACGTCTCTTTATACCCTGTGGAAAAATGAATTTATACAATGCATTGTATATTTTGCAGTGTATAAATTCACTTTTTCACATCATAAATACTTACGGCCTTTGACACTATGGCACAATGAAATAGTCAGTACGATGTAGAGATTATCGGCAATGAACTTAGAATTGTTAGGATAAAAGATAAAAAAGTACTACTTTTTATTATGAAGGAACTGTATTAAGGAACAGTTCCTTCATAATAAAAAGTAGTACTTTTTTATCTTTTATCCTAACAATTCTAAGTTCATTGCCGATAATCTCTTGCCCAACGGAGAGACCCTGGCGGTGTTCCTCAAGGCACTATCGTTGGACCCTTCCTGTTCGCCCTATATTTCGACAGAATACCGTGTCCAAAGTCTGTTAAAATGGCTCTTTACGCTGATGTTATGGTTTTCTACTTCTCCTTGGACTCTACTTCACTTCCTAACCCTACAAGAAAGTCAGGCCGATGCTCCTGTATGCGTGCACCTCCTGGAGTCGGAGTCTCGCACGCAGAAATAATATTTCTAGGCGGGAAGGCTGTGCAGAACAAGTTTTTGAGGCTTGCCATAGACTCCTCCCCCCAAACTCCACAACATTATGGCGTTGCTTAAATACATTATGCGTTATTATTGACACACAAGAATGACACATCTACACAGAAAACAAACACTTTTTTGAGCCCTGAAGATGTTCTCAATAAAGATCGAAACGATGGCGCGATAAAGAAAATGTTTTTTTAAAACCTACGTCCACCAGACCGCATCTCACGATCTCCAAATGATCATTGTTTTCATTGTAAATAAATTGTCTCTTTTTTTTATTATTTTAAGTAGTTTTGATCCGCTTGGTCAGTCAATCAGCTAGAAAACCTTGGATTTAACAAGTCCTAGAAAACCCCGCTTAAATCGACACATCACTAATTTTAAGAGTTTGCCATTAATCAATATACAACTAAATTTTTATATGAGCCATCTTAGTACAGGTATATTCAAAAATCCCTGTTTAATCTACGAACCTATGAACTATGTGCTACTATTGCAAATGGAAACGAAACTTTTTTTTGAGATATCAGCAATAGGGGAATATAGTAGGTCATCCCCCGGCGAATATAGGAAGGAATGTAATTGACACACGTCTGTCCCGTAGCAAATTTCCCCCCCTCGGCCCTCGGGTTGTTTTATTGAAGGAATTATTGCCGGGGTCCGTCCTTGTTTCAAACTAGCTCAACTCATACATCCGGAATGAAGTTCTATAATTGTACCAGCTCTCTAGGTCGACAAAAAAAAGCATCGATTTGCCGCGATATTGTCTGTTTGAAATATTCAATGCGCCAAGGAGAACTATTTTTTTAAATAATTCAAACGGGAAAAGTGATACGTTTGCGTTCTATAATAAATTTCACCTCGGTTCTATCAGATTATCAGATTTGTACTTGCATTGTAAACAAGCCTTATTTACCGAGATGTCATTGTTCTCAAGGGCGGTTTCAGAAGATTCAAGTGTGACCGAAACATATTATTATCTCAAAAAAGTAAACTTATTTTGCATATTTTAGAAAAACACCTTTTTCATTTTCTAAAATACTTCATTCCTGACCACTCCTCACCACTTCAACAAATTATTGATCAACTGGTCACTAAATAACTCACATTTAATTTTATTATAAAAAAGATAAATTAATTGGAGGGAAGTAAACCAGAAAACAGTTTAGGTATGCTAAAATAATAAATAAAACAAAACGTTATCGGATATTACACTCGGAATAGGAAAACCTTCGAATGGACTATTTTACTATGTTGTGTATGAAATAATTATTGAATCTTTAATCAAATAGCAACCCTTGTTAAATTTAATCATTATTTACCTAGTCTAATTCGGGATTCAACCATGTAGCTCGAATTCCCTTTGTTATTATAAATTGCAACAAGTATGTCGCAAAGAAAAACTCGTGATTCGCGATCTTCTCGGACAAATTTTTGAAAAAGAGGAATTCGTATGCTCTTAAAAGAAAGAAATTAGTGCAGTGATGGCAAAAAGTTACAAAAAAAAGTCCTCAAGACGAGACTTCATTATGTCGATCTTTATCTCTAAATGATGATACGGTGAAAAGCATGATTTTGGACAACAGGCTTCTACATAAAGCCTCCAAAAATTTACGGTGAAATGGTGTTAAACGTAAAATTTGTTTCCTCTGTGGTTTGTATTCAACAACTAGATAGATTTTGTAGTTTTAAAAGCTAAATCCCAACGAAAATAAAACAACACTGCAATAAGACAATCCTGCAGATCGTTCTTGTTTGCTATAGGTGGAATTTGCGGTAATGGAAAGAGCCATGTTGCCTCTCCCTGCTTATAACCCTGACAACGTCTTTGCGGCCAATAAGACATTTTTGGAAACGCTGAACATACACAAAATCACCGCCAATCTGTGACCTTAAGATTTATTGCTTCATAACCTCAGATTTCGAAATTCTGTCCAAATGACCTTTTATAATATTTATTGGTAAAATGTTTGCAAATGTTGTGTAAAACTTGTATTGAACTATTTTTTATGTTAATTGACGTTAACAAAGAACTAATATTTGTGATTTCGCAATGCAACAATAAGACAACTTTGTGACCATCTTTGCTCGACAAGGGCGAAATGCGTAGAAACGAAAGTAGTGTACATTATGCCTCTCCCTGCTTATATTCCTGACGTTGAACTTTATACCTATGGGTTATTACGACTAAGAGAAAGGTGCTTTGTAAATGAAGTTGAAAGTTAGATTTTGTTTTCAGCAAAACTGTGAAATGAACAGATGATTTCTGATTAATTATTTCTTACTTACGGATGATCCAAGATAGTAGGATAATAGCAAGATTATTTCAGTCTATACAATACAGGGAGAGTATGTTAATCCTCGCAAAAACTCATTAATGGGATAAGTTATAAAGAGAAAGTAAGTTTGGTTCTTCTTGCAAATCATGTCAGGCTTAACTTTCAAGTTGACACTAATAAGGGACTGCTGTAGCTCCTTCACCTTGGGAGCAATAACGTTACACTAATGTGAGTACCATGAATTGAAGGAATAATGAATAACGATCGGCGCATTACAGCCGTGTTTCGAAAGCATCGATCATACGGGCTATTTTTGCACAACTAAGTTAACTAAAGTATGAGGTGACCTTATTCTGGAAAAACACTTCAAATTAAAAACTTCAATCTGTCGACAAGGTTAAAAGAATTTCTTACAAAAGGATTTAAAAATCCTCGGGACTACTGTGGATCATTACCCCATATGTATGTTAATTCAACCATAAAATTGATTGAGCATAAAAGCAACGTAGCATACAACTTTAGCTCATAGAAAAATACAGATTTTCGTGCTTGCAAAAAATTGGTTAACTAAAAAATAGTTTCATTGTCAGTATATGATTCAGTATGTTCATGAATAGTCTGAAATTTATAGGTTATTTATTCAGAAATTGTGAGATGTGGTCTGGAGTGATGTAGGTTTCAGAAAAACATTTTCTTTCTCGTGCCAACGTTTCGATCTTTATTGAGATCATCTTCAGTGCTCAAAGTGTTTGTCTTCTGTGTAATTGTGCCATTCTTGCGTGTCGTGTTGAGAGTGCCCACGTCACACCAGACCGCATCTCACGATTTCTGAATAATTATCGATTAACGGTCACTAACCACCACACATTTATAGGTTATCTATTTTTGATTCTCATAGGCTTAACCAAACCATGATGTCATAAAACGTCATGACATCAGAATCTGGCGTAATGAGACCTGTAAGCTGTTAACCTTTTTTGGAACTGCAAAGTAGACCAATAGACATTAAACTGCCCTTTTTTGCTAGTACGTTTAAAAATTCCATTCTTTGTTGCTTATTATGTTTTAAAAATTCAAATCGAAGCGGGATTAAGCAGATCAACAGTCAATAAATTCATGTTACTTTGTGAGATACATTTATGAATTTTTCTCCCTTTTCTTCTTTTCTCCCAATGTTTTCGTATTTTTTCAATTCAGATCGCCAAAGCGTTCCTGGGCGGACCAGTAATGCACTGCTACTGCTATATTATTTGTACATATAACACATCTGTTTTTATGAATGTAAAGTGCAGAAGGACAAAGCGTGATTAGGCGGACCAATCGACAAAACGGCTGTTATTTTTTAATAGAGACATTTATGATTGTTAAGGATTAAGTCGGCCAGCAGTTACTGGTGGCAATTAGATAATTGTAGTAGAAATTCATATGTTTAAAAGATTTCTTTATTAATTGGTATATTTTTGTTTCTTTATGTTATCTATAAAGATAATGCATTGACAATAATCTGTGAATTTAATAAAAATATAGATGTAGGGAGTTGAATCTTGGCAAGAGCATTAATAAATTATTTGTAAATAATAAAAATTACATTGATCCAACCGATCCCCAGTCCTTGGAATTTTGATCGACAAAGCGTGATTACGCCTAATTAAACTGATGCTAATATTATATAATTTTATTTGACGTTGTTTATTTCATTCTTTGAACGTCTAGATAAAATTTCGAATATTTTTTAGGGTGTAAACAATTATTTAATAGTAACAATTAACCCCACTCGATGTTTTGAAAATCTACGAAATGGAAAACTTTAAGGATCCTCGAGTTTTGGAGCCGGCTGCATTTGACATAAAGAATGATGACACTTCGCACCCCCTCTACCTCTTTCTTCTCTCTCTCACTCTCACTCTCTCTTTCTCTCACACACACACACTCACTCACTCACTCACTCACTAAAAGGTGCAATAACATTTTCGAGAATCCCTATACACATAAATGTATAAATACCAAAGATTTCCAGAATAGTCTTAAAAATTACCTCTTATCAAAGTTATGATAAATGCTAAAAATTCACTGTCTTGAATTTAACTTCTTTTGTTGTTTTTGGTTTTTATATTACTATTTAGTGATTAGAAGTTTTATTTCTAGATTTATATTGACTTTATAATTCACGATTTGTACTGAACTGTATTGAAAAAATATTTTTGTTTACTTATCATATTAGTAATTTACTTTTTAATTTCTCAGTTATTCTGTCAAGTAGAATATCTATTTCAATAGGCAATTTGAAGTAAATACATATATAGTTCAATGTAAAACGAATATGTCTAACATATTGACCACAAAAATCAGGTTATTCGAAGTGATTAATGTTTTGTACATTAGAAGTTTTAATGTTAAAAACGTAGTAACCATTGTATTTCACATTAGATGGAAGAATGGTCCGTGAGACCAAATCTTGTGTGATTGATAAATAAAGCGTTCATAATCATTATCATCTCTCTCTTATTATCCAAAACGGAGTTGCCAAAAATCGAAGCAAGCCGTGAAAAACTCGTAAGATGAAGAAATCTTATGATTTATTATATATTAAAGAGTTTAATTTTTAAGTAATTTAATTGATGAGGGGGAGAGTTTATCCATTTACCTTAAAAAGTATAACAAAATGGATATGTGGATTTACTGTGGTACTAATTCAAAAATCACGGTTTTAAATTTTATTTTATAATTTCTTTTTGGATGTTTATTTGACATCTATTAACTGCTGTCAACTTAAAACCTAAAACAAAGTTTTCATCGTTTCTTTATTATTCTTATTACATTAAGTAAGCTAACGTTCGTTGGAAACGTTTGGCACTTATGGACAATAGTTGTTTTTTTATATTTCTGTGTTAGAGATAAAATTGTTTACTAAAAATTCAATTTAGCTAAGTGTTGTTATGCTCATTTTGTTTTTCTCTCCTGCGACTATATTTGGCCAGTGAAAGCACCTAAAATATAACAATTTCCCAGACAGAAACAGTAGCATTCAAGTGTGCGTTTTTATTGTACCTTTAGTCATACACTTTGTTTCGTAGCGAAAGGTCGAATCTAATTTGATAAATTTAAACTTTCTCGAGGTGAAAAATCACGACCGAGCCCACTTTTGAAAATCGTGACCGTTCGAAAAGTAATCTTTTTCGGATAGGAGGGAAATTTTTGGATAGAAAACAAAATTTGCCTCCTCCCCTGAGATGAATTGGCCCCTAATGAACATTCCCATTTACCAACTCGACGTCTCGCGAGAGATTAATTGACAACACTAGTTACGAATTTGTGAACGGGTTTTTGAACGTATCATAGCGCAAATCACCTCCCCGAAATTAATACTGTTCTGACAAATTGGGGTTCTTACCGGAGATAATTTAACCACTAATCAATATTTATTGACGTGGATGTAAAATTGGTCGCTTAGTCGACTTATTTCATTATTGATAGTATATCTGTAGTCTAAGACGAATTTTACAGTTATACTATCTGCGACGTGTTTTTTTTTTTTTTTTTTTTTTATATAAATTTTTATTTTACGAGAGTTCGCAACAGCAGAGGTTATATCAACCCTCGGGGTGCCGGTGTTTTTGAAAAAAGCCCATTTGTAATTATGTCGGGTTCGAATGCAGGGCCGCTGGATTCGAACCCGGGACCTTTACCTTACAGTGATGAGCGCCGTGTCAACGCCTAAACCGTTGCGGCCACCGACGCCCCCGAGCGAAGTGTTAATAATATGAAATATTCAAAATATATGATAATCGTGAATCAATTAGTACTCATTTCGGATTTTTAGTTCGTAAACTTTTGCCACGTTTAGTCAAGATTTAAGAAAGGACTTGATTTATAAGAAAGCTTCGAAGTACGTAAGTACAAGACAACGTACTTATGGATTACTGGATATCTTCACTTCAATATTTGCGACAAAAAAAAAAAAATTCAGATTTTTAAAAATTTTATTTGGCTGCTATCTTAATTTACAAGTCAAAAATGTGTTTTTGATAAAATTGACAAAGAATGAGTAGTGGATTTTGTACGATACAGTCGACAGTATCGCGAGGAATATCTTAAGGAGGACTTGACCCCAAAATTGGTTTTGTTGGCCTGATGGGGAAATATTTCACAATAAACTGCTCCTTCTGAACGCAACGGTTGTCTTTTTCATATTACAGGTATTAAAATGATTTTTTTTCATGACAGTGCAAAAATCATTTCCATTTGGCTTAAATCTCAAAGTAAAATTTACGAAAAACTATCTATTTTGAATATCAAACTACTCACGTTTAGGTATTGGTGTACAAAGAAAACCCCCTTCCTCTTATATATACAAAGACACTAGAATAGAGATTCGTGAAGTTTCTAAATCGTATAACATACCAATTTATTCACTAGATTATATATGTCATACACAAGAAAGAAAAGTTAGATTCCACAATATTGAATATTCTCTGAAAATTCAAACTTACAGCCTTAATTAGCATTTTCTCAACAGAACTTTTGGGTATCCTCATAGCCATTGAATTCGCCATGGAGGAAAATCTAACTACGGTTAGTCTTCGCATTATTACAGAATCAAAAAGCGCTTTGGAAAGCATCAAGAATTTCAACCCCTAACTGTACCCAAAACTAATATCATTGAAAAATTCAATTAATTAAAGTTTTATGTTGAGATAAAAAAGTCAGTGTCACGACGAAAAATAGTGAGTTTAATCATTGAAAAAGTTAGCCTATTGGAAAATTATAAGCACATAAAAATTGTGTTTTATTAGATTAGGGGCCATATCGGTATAGTAGGCAGAAAGAAATTGTTGATAGCCTTGCAAACAACCTCTTCTAGATGACATTCATGAATATATACAATTCCCCTCTTTGATATCAAATCTAATTTCCACAAAATCAGGCCCGAATGGCAATCTTCCCTAAATGTAGTTAAGTAGGAAGGTTTTATTTTCTATTAACCCTTACATAAATAAATTTTGGTGAATTGAATATATTAAAGAATTGCTCTCCCATCAATGATTGCGGAACAAACATGGAATCTGTGGTTTGTATTTGCACAAAATAAATAAAAGAGACAATCCCAACTGTGACCTATGTACTGTTTCCGATGAATTAAAGCACATAAAAATGACATGGCCACGTTTCAAAGCACAAAGGGAAATGATGTTTTCAAAAATATTTGAAATGAAGTGTGTAAGTAAACCATTTATTTACAAACAGTTACTACAGCTTACAAATATAGAAATTTAAAAGGAAATCTTAAGGTTCGTCCCCCTATTTGGAATTTCAAGATGACCTTGATTGAAAAATTTATAAATCAAAAGCAAAAAAAAAAATTGCTTACAATTATTTACAACAAAAGAAAGATTCCTTTTCCTTAATTACCTATTACTGCCAGTTATATAGCGCATTTAACCACATATTGCCTTAAAGAATCTTTAAATATAATTCATTCTATCAAAACTGAACCTTTTGTTAAATGGAGGCGAGAATGATGGGAGGTCTCGGGTTCGATTCTCGACATTGCTCTTGGAATGATTTTCTTAAGAAGCATGGGATACAACGCTTTTTATAATTTATCTGGATTTTAATAGCTGGATAAAAATATTTTTAATAATTACGTTTAATACAACATTTTAGTCGTAAATGTTATAAAGCGTTTAGGTAATTACTTGCGTTACGTTCGTAATTACTGGCGCTAATGAACAGCCGATTTTGATGTCATCAAGGAATCGTCAGGCTTTTTCAAGTCCTCGACAACCTTTCAAATACGCTGTTATAAATTAGCCTCCTTTCAAAAACGGCCTTAATCACATCCTTAATATTTTGTTTTACGTTTAAGCTAAAGTGTAAAATCGGGTGGTCACGAACTGGTCGAATTTCGATGCCAAAGTTGCTCACTTATGAAGAATTTCTTCATTAAACTGTCTTCCCGTAATTGGAAAATGTTAATTACAAGTTTTTATAGCAGTAGAACTATAATTTTTTAAATGACGACTAACAAAAAATAAATACAAGCTAAAGTTTCTCTTATAACTTATAATTCGTTTTAAACGATTTTCTTCTTACTTCTTTTCTTTACGCTATGGAAAATATAATCATTGCTAAATATTTAAACAAATCTATTTGCTGATTTTTTCCTGTTCTCTTCGGGTTACTGGAGCTTGCAATGTACCGTTATTCTTCAGTACGTCTGTCACACACGCCTCTGAGGCGCGGTGCTCACTGGAGCGATGCAATAAGCGATACGACAAGTGATGCGATATGCAATTGACACCGTACCGCTTACTACGTGTACTCCTTGCTTAAACAACTAAACCAGTGCACACCAGCGCGAGTACGATGCCACGCCGATAATTATCGCCGGCGAATCGGTTGGGGGGACACAGCTGTCAAATCGCTCGTGAATGATGTCGGCTCAACAGGAGTTTTTCTTTTGACAAAATGGTTAAATAGAACCCATGTTAACGGAAAATTTTCGTTGAAATGTTATTCAAGATCTAATTTTAACAAGCGTAACATGGAAGAAAATAGCAGAAAAGCTGAGCTGAAAATATTATTAACATTACATTGGTGTACCCAATATTTTCTCGTTTTTTATTTCCGCTGATTTAACGCACCAGTAAGCAATAATCACATCCTCCTCTGAAGAACTCATGATTATAACCGCGAAAAAAGGTTCACTACTAACAATAGAGATCAACATAATAACAATGGACTTGAGTCCGTCTGTCAAATATATTCGAAACTAAATCTGTGAAAATCCACGAGGATTTCGAGTTCCTGTTCTCTTTTCAACCAGACCGTAACCCCAGTCTTTAACAATTTTTAAATTGTATCTAAATTCTAATTCGTTCAATGTAAATTCTAATTTTTCTAAAATTATATATTCTTTATACCCTCCAATTCGCGCTGCGTAACAAGCCAAGTTCTAATAAAACCTAATTTTGCTGGTTTTATTTTTTTCCATCAAACGTATCGTGAAATTTTGAAATTTAATTGTCAATGAGGCTCCCAAAAATTTATATTTTCAACGATTTTTAAACTTTTATTCTTAAATTTCCATCTTTCGCTTGGTCGTAAATTACGTATATTGTTTGTAAATATCATAATGTTTGATTTAGCGGTAGTAACACGAAGTTTTCAGTAGTCACAATATTGTTGAATCTTCTATCATTTTTTGTAACATCAAAGGAGGGTCTTCCCGTAATATCGCTCTCTCCAGTGGCACGAGATTGTTGAGCCGATAAAAGTCGTATCGGGCGATTAAAGATCGCTTCATGTGGCATCAATATCGCATCGCTCCAGTTGGCACTGGGCCGACCAAATTACAAATCAACTTATAACATAGGATATTAATTAAAAGATCTAGTAGATAAGTAACCATCCTAAACCAAAATGTTGTCTAGACAAAGAAATACATAAAGCAACCAAAGTTTCTCTAAGCAAACTCTATTTTTATAATATCTAGAAGAAATAAAAATATCAGGGCATATATACATTTTAAAAATAAAATTAACGATTTCATAATTAATATTTGCTAGATTTGTGAGCAAGGCAGAGACCAAACATCGGTTGGGCCAAAATACAATATAGCGTCATAAAAATTACGAAACTTAATGAAAATGACTACTTTCCCAACGAAAAATTTATCTTCGTTGCAGACCCGTGAAGAATGTTCTTCTTTCAATAAACGATCGGAAATATTTATTTTTTTAATTCAAAACTGCACCTGGAGGAAGAAGTAAGAACGACATAGTATAGCTGCGTTTTTCGAAAACATTTTCAACTAGTGTAAAATGTAGTTTTGCTAACTATTTGTGTAGCAACATGTCATTGCATATATTCAAACCACATTGATCTTCTATAAGTAGTTTAGAACCGTAATGTTATGGAAATAAATAAAAACATTAATAGAAAAGTCCGTCGTTGGACTGAAATACTTTGTTTGTAGGCGAACATTGTCATATTTTTCTCCACGAATCTTAGACTAGGTCAACAATAAAATCCGGCGTTATAAAAAGTCATAAACGGAATGAAAACGACAACTTGCTCAAAGGGAAAACTTTATCTTAGCCATTGTTTACGATCGTATCGCGGCTGTTTTTTCTGCCGTATCGATGTTTGTCCTTTTAACAAATCGAACAAATGCGATCGCACGGGCACGCGGGCTGCCAGATCGACGCCAGCCCTCATGTCGGACACAGCCTCTAACAATGAAGGTGAGCCTTTCATCGTCCAAAAATAATATAACAAAACTCCTGTTTTTATAACGCGGCGTGTCGTCATACGTACACCGGAACGGCCGTTATTGATTATTTTCGCTAACGTGCTGTTAAAAAATCATCAGCTACATGCTGTAGACATGCTACAACTGTATTACTTCAGATGTACAGGAAAATACTTTGAACCATCTAGAAGTTTGACATTTTTTGCAATACTCACAAAAATTGCATTTGTATTTGTGATAACTCCCAACTTCATGGCAAGCTTTCGTTTAATTTGTTAACTTCATCAGGGCCTAATACGAAAAAACATATAACCATAGTCGAATTGATAGTTCACAATATTTCTAATTACTGAGTTAGTTTATAATTTCTTTTTCAGGTACATATGTCCTTGATAATAAATAAAAAGCATATAAAAACAACAATTAAAGTATCAAAATACTACAAACGATAATAGATAAATTATTTTTCATCATTGTTGTTAATTCAATAAATAAAATTAAAATAAAATAAACTTGTCTACCATGTAAAACGAAAGGTTTTTGCGCTAAAAGAAACTTGTTTTTGAAAATTATAGATCTAAATTTTTCAAAAATATTATATTTAATAGTCGACGATCACAATCAAATATGAAAACAAAATATGCAAGTTTAACCTTTAAAAAAAGTTCTTGTTAATTTCAACGATACGGATTTCGAGCGTTAAACGCCCTTCATCAGTTTGAAGGAGCTACAAACACGTCTGTCAACATGATTTGTAAAAGTGGAACTACCTCTGTCGTCGGCATAACTAAATATTATTCTAATAAATACACTATTAAAATAATTTTAATTAACGATTAATTTGAATGTCAAATATCATTTAGGTACACGTCTAAAATAGGAGATAAATTAAAATTTATTATATTATTTATTCTCTTATTTCCATGTATAATTTTACATTTTTTATTTCAAATTCATCAAACCGATCTCAAACACGTCTAAAATAGGAGATAAATCAAAATTTATTATATTATTTATTCTTTTATTTCCATGTTTAATTTTTAATTTTTTATTTCAAATTTTCAAACCGATCTAATCCCTCCCTTTGTCGAAATTGTGTAATACGGTTGTATTTAAATTTAAATTATGGACTTTATTTTCAGAAAATTATGTCGATTATTTAGACAAGTGTGCTTTAAATCTCGTTTTAATTTCTCTGCTTGGGGCTTCGGTGGCCGTAACGGTTTAGGCGTTGACACGGCGCTCATCACTGTAAGGTAAAGGTCCCGGGTTCGAATCCAGCGGCCCTGCATTCGAACCCAACAAACTTACAAATGGGCTTTTTTCAAAACCATCCGCACCCTGGGGACCACCCTATGACCTCTGCTGTTGGGAACCCTCGTTTAAAAAAGAAAAAATTGTCTGCTGTTTCGTGCTATATTTTAATATCTCAATCAATACAATAAAGTTTGTAAACTGTCCATAATAAATAACCTAATTGAAATGGACGTAGAAAACCCACAACTAGAGACATCATGAGACCAACAGATCGTGCTCACCCAAGGATCCGAAAATCTGCTGGATTCATTTGGCTCATATACCGTATGTTGAAACTCACTAACTCCAGTATAAAAAATAATAACAAACAATTAAAACTTTGGCTAAAAAAATAGATATCAAGAATTATTTATCGATAAGTTGATTTTAAAAATAATAAAGAAAACTTTAAAAGTAGAGACAATCGGACTCAGCCACTCCACCAAAAATGAATCATTAGATTTTCGTTGCTATTGGGGAACTATCAGAAAAAGTAAGTAAAACTCTTAAACGAGAAGGTTTTAGAGCAGCTTTTAGAAGAGCTTGTTCACTTAGAAACATCCTCTCAAAACCTAAAGTCAAGATTGACAACTTGTCAAAAAGCGGGGTTTACAAACTTAAATTCACGTCGTATTTGTACCTCCTTCAACCTGATGATGAGCGTTTACGAAATCCGGATCGATGAAAACAATAGACAATAACTATCTTTTAAAAAAGGTGAATAGACCTTTTCACCCCACCTTCATGATTTCTAAAATGCGAGATGAATGTAAAAATGTGGCGATGGTTTCTGTGTTTATACAATTTAATAAAATTTATAACCTTTCAGTTTTGCTGAAAAAGGGCAATTTCACACTGCACTGTTGTATGTAAAGTGCAGACTTAAAAAATAAATAAAGTTTTAATCTTGTTTTCATATATTTTGTTTAATGTCTTGCTGAATGCTGGTTTTAATTTTCAAGCTGGTTGGAACATGTGTGTTTGGATTTTTCTTAGATTCAAATGTTCTAAAACAAAGTAGTTCAGACAAAAATTAATAAGGTCACAAGTGGCAAATTTAGAGGTGTCGTGTTGGTTTCTTTTGTAAACAAATTCGATTCAATATGTGATTACATAATTTTTTCATGCTTCACTGATGATTGCCTGCTTGTTCATGAGATCTGGAGAATTCCAGAGCTCAAAGGCAGATTTTGTTACGTTCTGGGAGACACTAGGTTGTCGACGCATGTCGGAAGAATCAATTATTGCGTATTAATCAATTGCGAAAAGGCCGCAGGGTGAGGGAACTTTACGCAGGCACGTAACACCTTTTGTCCTTCTGATGGGCGGCCGACGGGCTGACTGAATGTTCAATAGAATCGATTTAATTGCCTAAATTGTTGTGGCCTTTGTCCAAACTTGTGAAACGCGATACCGGTCATTTTGCAGGAGGTTTTGACGAATTGTTCGACCTGGCTTGTCATCACTTCGTCAAAGCGTCGGAAAACAAAGAAGGGCGTTTGAAAGATGAAAACGGAACAATTTAAGTTTATTGTCACTGAATTCTGTTGTACGTTTGCCTTTTCATAAAAGAGTTTATATGACGGAAATCGACATGTATTTCACCACTTATGTCACAGTGAATCATAGACCGCAGGCGATCGATGTTCGTAGACCTACCTGTCATCTATTTCGGCAGAGTTTCATTGGTATGATACGAAATGGGCAGAAAATCTGAGCTATTTTATTATTATAAAATTACATCAGAATATGTTTTAATTACGCGATTTCTTCTTGGGGTCTGCTGGATAGTGAACCTGCAGTTTGGTAATTTTCAATCATTTTGTCCTAACTAATTACGTTGTTTGGTTCTATTACAAATTTCGGCCTCACATCTTCAATAAAATAAGGCAAGGGTAGGTAGACAAAAACGAAACAAAAAAGTTTCAATGTTTAAAATTGGTACAGCATTGAGCATTTAATATTTTAATTCTGATTTAACAAAACATTGGTTTAAAAAAAAAGAAAATGACAATATTGTAATTTCTAATAAGGCTGTGCAAATAATTGAACCTATTAATAAAGTTGTAATTAAAACCTATCAAGCAAATTACAGACTAATTTAGCCTACTTAGTATGCCAACTGAAGTTTCTTTCCATTTATAACAGCAGCACGTTATTAAATAATGACTGACCGCATACAAGATAAGCACTTGCTATGACATAATGAAAAAGAGGAGTACATAATAGTAATATAAAATGAGATAATAGATAGAAATTCGATGGGCCAACAACCAGCAAGAAAAACTAAAGTCTTGTTGATAGCCTAATATGAACGTATAATTCTTATCCAATCTAAAATGAAGATTGAGGGTGAACTTGACTCATCGACTTGAGATCCTAATTTTTTCTGTTATAATAGCTTCCATATTATTAAGTTTTAAAGCGCATAATAGCTGGAATCAAAATAGCCTTCAAATCCATCGGATGTGCTTTTATTTTTTTAATTATTTTTAAGTTCAGTTCAATCCATGGAGAAGGTGGGATTACCTTGGTTGGCACCCTGCCTGTATTATGTTTAGAAAGGTATCGAGAAAAAAATGGAGCCGATTGTTAAAAGAAATAGATTTTGGTAATTTATACACCAGAAAGTTGTCATTTTGCTTAATTCAACAGCATAATTGAGCCACAATTGAAAACCCTGTTTGTATCGAGTGAATTCTGATCAACAGTATCTTTGTGTATTTTTAAAAAAAGTGTCGAAACCCTTTCCTCACGTTTAGTAACAGTATTGTGCAATTGTTGGACGTTTTACAGCAACATTTTGGTTTAGATAATTGCAATAGTACAATAACTCGAGATAAGAAAACAAATCGCCGATGCATAACGGAAAGTATAACCGCAATTTTAAACTAGTCTGTGAAATGTTGGTACCGCCGGTGAGTTATAACCAGACAGATTATCAGCGATAAAGTATTATGCGTCCGTTAAGTTTCGCTAGATATCATTTCTCCAACGGTAGAATGTCCTACTGTTCCTCAACTCCAGTGGATAACGCTCATATATGACCTTTTTCACGATTAGTTATGAAAGTAATATAACAATAATTACAGCCTAGTATTCTTTACCCCAGGATACAGGTAATCAATTGTCGAGGTTTCTCAATTTTCGAAAATCCACGGATTAACATCTATGCTAAAGAATGTTTGAGTTGTTCTTTTGAAACTTTTTGATTGATACTTACAATGAACAGCAAACCACAATGTACTTTGGTCTCATTTTAGGCGCTTTGACATGTAAAAGATTGAAAAAAACAAACAGTGTGAATTATAATTCATTCACCAAAAATTAGGTTGCAGGTACCAGATGAACAAAACAATTTTTCTTTACATGATATATTTTGTCCTGTGGTTTTAAGTACCTGATAATCTTGGGATTTTATTTGTTGGCCGGCTTGTTACAAGTTTCAAATCTTGGCTATAAATAAAGCCACAATAAAATTTGAAAAAGGATCAACATAAATTAAGTATTAAATCCATTATATTTAATGATTGACCAAATTACTTATTTCAATAAGTAATTAATCTTACTTATTAGTAATAATTAATCTTTTTCTGTAAAGTTTTGGTAGAAGTTTATCGAAGTCACGATAGCTGTAGATAGAGCAGCGGCGTATTGAGCCGAAGGTCGTGGGTTCGAATCCCGCTAGTGAGACTACCTTTTTCATTTCGGCCAAAACCTTAGAAAAAGATAAATTAAATAGTTACAACAGTGTCTAACAGAATGAAAACAAAAAAATTCAACAAGCATAGGGGTTTAGATATACACAGATGGATCCAAAATTGAACTCTGGGTAGGAGCAGGGGCTAGATGTCGAGTAGATGACCCAGAAAAACCTCTGGACCCTCTTTTCAGTCTGAGATCCATGCAATAGAACTCTTTGCACAATAAATAATTAAAAAGGGAATTAAAGGAGCACAAATATTTTCAGTCAGCCAAGCAGAACTGAAAGCCTTAGACCCTTCTTTCTTCACTTATTAGGTCCGGGAACGCCTAACAATTACTCAAACACCCTGGAAAAACGCAACCAGATAACTCTGATATGCCGGGACACGATGGGAATGAAGGAAACGAACAGGCTGGCAATCCAGAGAAAACAGGAGCAACCTTCACCCTTTATACTCTTTATACTAGAACCGCAAACCGGCACATCCCAAAGTATACTAAAAACGTAAGTGAACAAGAAACGACTACATGCCTAGAGAAATAGTGAATAGGCTATTCTAAGGATAGTGCACTTTCTGTGGTGTGGATATAGAGTTGGGTCAATTCCACACTTGATCTATTAAATTATATCTTGTAGAAAAAAAAGATCACTGTCACCCTGAAGGATCACAAAATATGTATCGTCTCAATTAGTTAGTGAATAAATTTTCACTGAAATACAAAAGTTTTTTTGTTCTGAACTTTTTTTTGTAGGCAAACTCGTTTAATCCTTTTTCTGATGGTTTATGGAGGATAGAAACAGCAAAAAAAAACCCTTGGGCCGATAGACTATCCTTTTATTACTTTATGGCGGAAAGTTAGTGTTATAAGTTGGGAAAGGAAATGATACCTCATTCCTCCGCGATATTTCTTACCTAAGAGTCAAAAGTTTTGACTAAAACCACGTGATTAAAATAATATTTTATTTAAGGAACAAAAAAGTCAAATCGTTTGAATTATTATAAATTGCAACGAATAAACTTTCTCCGTTCGAAACATAGTTTTTCCGCATTGTTTTCAGATTTCGGCTAAAAATCCTGGACAATTTTCATATCTGTAAATTTCCATGTAGGCAATTTTTATTGTTTTTGTAATATTAAGGTTTTTTCATGATAATAAGAAGCAAAAATCAACTCTTGGTTCGTCTAGTCTCGCTGTTTGTATTAATCCTGATCACAGTGAACTGATTATTTAGGTCAATCTTAAGAATTTTTCCTTAATAAATATATACGACATGGTATATTTATAATGAACGAAAGGCATAATTTAATGGTTTAAATGGGCCCGAGTCATACATTAACACAGTCACAAATTCAGGTTGTTAACGGTTGTTCCTATAAACTGGTTTTCATATTGAAAAGTCTTCTTTTACAAACGTATAGGTATACGGTATTAAAGCCACAGATATGCGAGTCTTTTGATACATGATTTTTAGAAAATCTTAAGTTAATTAAGTAAAATATATATGACGGACAGAAGTAGATTGCACTGAAAAACCTGAGATAAAAGAATTGAGATCATACATTCATTAATGTCGACACCACATTTGAGAAATGTTCTGTTAAAGTTAATAAATTTTCCATGTTACTACGACGAGTTGAATTAAATTTCGTACATCCAGTAAAACAAAATTTATCATCTCTGAGTCCTAGTAATTTCTCTTTTTCCCTTACCTCTTGTCAAAACACACGAAACATATTCATAACTTCCGAAAATGGAAAAATGATTCGTATTAAGCAAAATCCCTGAAGCAGATCTGAAGCCACACTAAGCAAATTTTACAATTTTTAACATGATCATGACTATGAGAGTGATTTCATGATTTTCATATAATTTCATTGTTCATAAAGATCACTCTATAAGATGAAACTTTCGTATAATCCTAGATATAAACAAATCCTTTTTATAGTTGTCGGCCAATTGAATTTGACTACTTAACCAAGAATGCTTTGTTCTCGCAGGAATAAAACCCTGCTTAATGCTAAAACAGTCAATGCCTGTTTTTGACCGGATGCCAAGAGCGTCAGAGTGAGAGTGGTTTGATTTATAGAAAGCCGTTCTTAGTTGGCCATACGGTTCTAGAAAGCAATCCAGGCCTAGTGGTAAAAAAAAGAAAAGAATAGTAGGGACATGTGAAAGATAAATAAAATTCAGGCCGATCTGACTTGGCGGTCTCATTATTTCTATAGATGGGAACCTGACCTTTGCTCGGCTCTCGCCCGCCTTATTAAGACGTTTATAGAAATCAACAATCCGTAATATTTCCGACATTCCCCAGACATTTTAGAGAAAGATATCGAGACTGATAATTATTCGGCCTGAACTATTTTAGATTCTGAAGTAAGTATTTGGCTAAATAACCATGTGGCTAGTCGATGTCGGTAGCATGCCAGAACGAACAATAGATAGATACTACGGAGTTTGAATATACATAAATTTTGCCTATTAAAACGATACAATTCCGGAAAGTTTCGTCATGGCCGACGAGGGATCACTACTCGTCGTTTGCCCACTTTCCATAAAACTAGAATCTCATTTAACCCAGGGCCAATCTTCCTGCTCTTCGATTTTCACCTTTGAACCTTTGGCCGAGATTGCATTCTCCCCTGTTGAGAAATGTCGACGGTTGGTCAAACATAACTTGGAGAAAGCACGGCTGGTTCTATGTCGTTCAAACGGGGTTGAAGAGGATCACCATTGTGAAAATGATGTCCTAGATTTTCCATTGATTTGAAGAAGGGAGGAGACCGGGTTCTACTTTTGACACAGGGAGAACACCTTACTCGACAGAATTGAGGTTTGCACACAACATCCAAGATTATTCACGGATTAGACGAAATTTGCACCGGATCTGCTAAAGAATGTGTTGAAGGGAAAGAGACAACCATCATGATTTGACGTTCCTTCTTATTGACTTAGTGGTAAAAGGAAAAATCTGATTTAGAAAAAAATCTATAAAGATAATTAAGAAAGAAAGTGGAATATACCTATTGATTTCAATAAATAATTCGTTCTCAATCAACCATCTTAAGCATTTTAAGCCAAGAAGAGTGTCGTACATATCAAGAATAATATTTATTAGATTGTTTTAAGCCACACTATTTCATTAATCTACTGTAATTTATTATTATATGTCAGTTGAAAACCATTTACATATTTAACAGGATTCAAATGATTTCCATCAGATCGATATTGTTATTTTTATACCCCGTAATCGACAAGATAATATCCAATTGATCCCATGGGAAAATATTATTGCAACAAATATTAATACTAAAATGTTATTCATTGTGCAACCGAATTTCCTTTATTATGTATGAATAAAGAAGAAAGCACTTTTGTTCAGTCGCACAGTCGAGTCCGACTCTTTGCGACCTCATGGACCAAGTCCCGCCAGGCCCTCCTGTCTTCTGCTGTCCTCTGAAGTTGACTCAATTTCATGTTCGTTGCATCTATGTCACTGTCTAACCATATCGTCCTTTGTCGTCCCCGTCTTCTTTGACCTTCAATCTTTCCCAGCATCAGGGTCTTCTCCAATGAGTGCTCCCTTCTCATTTGGTGGCCAAAGTATTTGAACTTGTCTGCTCTTCCAGGGAACAGTCAGGGTTGATTTCTTTTAGGATTGGCTGGTTTGATCTTCTTGCAGTCCAAGGGACTCTCAAGAGTCTTCTCCAGCACACTAGTTCAAAAGCATTTATTCTTCGGCGCTCGGCCTTCCTTATAGTCCAACTCTCGCACCTATGCATGACTACTGGGAATACCATTGCTTTGGCCATGCGGACTTTTGTGGGCAGGGAGATGTCTCTACTTTTTATCATGCTGTTTAGGTTCGCCATCGCTTTCCTCCCAAGGGGCAGGCTTAATTTCATGGCTGCTGTAACAATCTGTGGTGATCTGGGATCCCAGGAACGTGAATTCTGTCACTACTTCCACGACTTCTCCTTCTGTTTGCAAAGGAGCGATGGGGCCGGTTGCCATGATCTTAGTTTTTGATGTTGACTTCAAGCCCACTTTTGCGCTCTCCTCTTTTACCCTGAGCAAGAGGCTCTTTAGGTCCTCTTCAACTTTCTGCCATTAGAGTGGATTCGTCTGCATATCTGAGGTTGTTGATTTTTTCTCCAGCAATCTTAATTCTCGCTTGTGATTCATCCAGGCATTTCGCATGATGTGCTCTGCATATGTATTAAATAAGCAAGGTGACAATATACATCCTTGTCGTATTCCTTTTCCTATGCTGAACCAATCAGTTGTTCTATATCCGGTTCTAACTCTCTCTTCTTGACTCTTATACAGGTTTCTCAAGAGACATGTAAGGTGGCTTGGTACTCCCATCTCTTTAAGGACCTGCCATAGTTTGTTGTGATCCACACAGTCAAAGACTTTAGCATAATCAATGAAATACGAATATAGTAAAGAAAGCACGAACGATTCTTACATACTAATGTAACTTGTAGGTTGGTTTTAAATTGATTCTTCCAATTTAACAAATTTGTTCCTAAGTGATTTGTGCACGCGTTGTTTATGCTTTTTTAAACATGAATTAATCACTGTAATAATATTAAATGAACACATTGTCTTTTTAAAAAACTTGACTAAAATAGTGGGTATTTGTTTTTCTGAATTGCCTTTGCAATCCTTTGCATTTGAGCAGATCTCCATGTGCAAGAAATTCAGTTTACTATCTGTGTCATAGTTGTAATGAATGGGTAAATTTTTTTTGCTCAAATATTGACCAAGCCTGTAGGCCCAACACCGTCAATTTTCCACCCTGAGGTACATTCACTAGAAACCTTGTGCACAAGAATTCAAAAACGACTGAAGGTGCACTGAATCCACATATTCTCAGACATCGAAGCACTGAAGGTCTTAGAGACTTCCATCTTCAACTGATATTTGGTTTAGGAATGCCTAATATATTTCAAAAACCTGGGAAAACGCAACCATCAGCAAGTAATACCACCATTATTGGTACCTTTAGAAAAATTAAATTGTCCCTATTGCATTATCATCTGAATTAATTTAAATTGTAATGAATAAACTTTCTACGTTAAAAATATTAACATTTTTTCTTCTGAACTGTTTCCTACCTTCGGCTCAAGATCCTGAAGACTACTGGCATATCTGAACAGAAAGAAGCCACCATAAAATCCTAAAAAGGATCAAAATAAATAAAATAGCTACGACAGTGTTTGACCAAATCGAATGTCTAGTATATCTTTTTTTTAATTTTAGCTTATATCAATATTTTTAAACTTAATTATTTATTGTGTTACAAGATTTTTAAATATATCATGTTTTTGTTTCAGAAACCACACCGGTTCAAAAGAAAATGGATTGCGGGAGCTTATTCGCCAAATATGTCCTGTGCCTCTTTAACCTGATAATATTCGTAAGTGGTTATGTTTCATTTTAAAATTTATTTGTCGATTATATACCCCCAAACTAAGCTTAAAGGTGTCCGCATCTCTTGGACGGGGTAGAAAGCGGGGTGGTATTTTGGAAAATGGAATATTAAAGACTTTCTTGCCCGGGCGTAAAGGCGATAATGACAGGATTTAACCTCCCATCCAGACGGTTTTGCACCAAAGAAGTACGTTCGCCGGTTGTTTATCATCGTCGTGACACCATGTTTTCTTCTAATAGACCATTATTCACAGGAGTCACGAAGCCCTTTCAAACCCTTGACGGTTTATGTTGAACTGACAATAAGTTCGGCAGTCTTCGACAACGATGCATCCGATTTATCTTCCACCGATTGTAAAATACTTCGCGACAAATATCTACTTGCTTAACGCTTAAACAATATGGTTAAATGTTGATTCAAACTATTTTAAAATTCATTTGTGATACATGCTTAATGGATTTTGACTCTAATTTTGTCTCTAATGAATAATGTAAAAACAATTAAAATAGGCAGGTATTATACCAAAGTCACTATTTAATATAATTTTTGTTTTGTTATTAAAAAATTTGATATTGTTTCTTTGAGTAACTAATCCATATATCCATATATTATTGTTTTTTTTTGTTTTTTTTTTTTTAAGTACGTAATCAACAAGTTATTGTTTTCTCTGAGTACCAAGTCAATTCGTTATTATTTTCTTTGAGTACCTACTCAATTCATTATTGTTTGTGCATACTCAATACGTTATTGTTTTCTGTAAGTACCTAGTTAACTCGTTATTGTTTTATTTGAGTACATGATTAACGCATTATTGCTTTATTTGAATGCTTAACCAATATGGTATTCTTTTCTTTCAGTACTTTTTTTAGTACCTCATCAATTCGTTATTTGATTGTTATATTACGAAATCAGTACGTTATTGTTTTATCGTAGTTTTTTTAAATTAATACGTTATTGTTTCCTGCCATAATTAGTCGTTCTTACTAGCTAATCAATACCTTATTAATTTCTTGGTGTAATAAGTGAATTCGTTATTGTTTTCTTTGAGTACTTAGACAATAATCAATACGTTATTGTTTACGCTCAGTACTTAGTCAACTCGGTATTATTTTCTTTCAGAACTTAGTCTATTCGTTATTGTTTATTATAGTACGTAATCAATACGTTATTGTTTTATTATAGTACGTAATCAATATATTATTGTTTTCGTTATGTACCTAGTGAATATAATTTTTTTAGTACATACTAAATTCGTTATCGTTTTATTTTATTACGCAATCAGTACGTTATTGTTTTATCACAGTACGGAATTAATACGTTATTGTTTATACTTAGTGAATTGGTTATTGTTTTATTTAAGTACATGATCAATACGTTATCGTTTTCTTTCAGTACTTAGTCAATTCGTTATTGTTTAATTTCAGAATCACTAATCAATACGTGTATTTTCTTAGAGTACCAAACCATGGTTGCATATCCAAATACCCACGCACAAACTCTTACTCCGTTTATCTGCCTGTCTGTTTGTCTGTCCGTCTGCCTGCCTGCCTGTCTCTCTCTCTTTCTCTCTCTCTCTCTCTCTCTCTCTCTCTCTCTCTCTCTCTCTCTCACTCACTCTCACACACTCTCTCTCTCTCTCTCTCCCTCTCTCCCTCTCTCTCCCTCCCTCTCCCTCTCTCTCTCTCGTTTTAGCTCTCACGGTTGCTTTTACATTATTTCCCTCACTTTTTGTTAATATCCCTCTCATTTACTGTTGGTTTTCAAATTTATATTGACAGATAACGATAACAATTTAGACATTTCACCTACATTCTAGACATTTTTTGATTTCTAAATTTTAATTGGAATTAAAGTTGGAGTTAGAGTATTCTTTCGTGCATTAAAGTGTATTTGATATAGACAGACAGAATAAAATAACTATCTTTCACATATTCTCTAATTGACGACTGGAGAATCTTGTATATTATACGTGCGAATTAGTCTTTCCATCGTTTAAACCATAACATGCATGAGCAAATCATTGCGATTTAGATTTTTCCCATTCCTCCCAAGGACAATTCCCATAGGAGATTGTATAATAATACTAAATAATCTCCCTGCAATGACTAATGCGGAGCGTTTACCCTTGAGAGAAGGGATAGGGAACGTTTTTCTTCTGGTTCGATGGCTTTAATAACTTCACTCAACTGCCTCCTGGAAGGTAGCAAATCCCATTAATCCAGATTCAGAGGAATTGGTTTTCCCGTTCAATTATTTCTTTGGGAAAGCTCGGAGAGTGAGGTTTTGCCAGCCGTAGACTGAATTTAAAAGCTTGTTTCAACACAGACATTTCAAAGTTATGTCACTCGTTCCTTGTCCATATTTCATTAATGTTTTGTAAAGTTAGTTCTAAAATTCTTGCAGTTCCCTTCCTTAAGATTTTCAATATAAAGCCAAATGGTCTATTGTTCTTTTTAGATTTTTTGTTTGTATATTAAACATTTTCATTTTATGGAAAATTGGAATAAAATTTTATGCAAAACATAATAAAAATCTGTTTTTCTCGAATTATTTCAATGTCTTTATCTTAGACTTGGAAAACATGCCGTGGAGGTTGTTTTCACCGTGATTCACGCTTTATTCCCATATCTGAATAATGAAAAAATAATAATATTAATCCAGGTGCTCAGGCGAGGAAGACAATACCGATGCGTCATCTTAGGAAATATGAATACAGACTGTTCAAATTTAACCTTTTTGACGTTTTAGAAACTAGAGCCAGTAATTTTACGTAAGCTTTGTTAATTTCCTTTCAATAAATCTCAGTGTTAAAAGTGGTCCCGACGCAACTAAACACACACAATCTATTATCGAATGTAAATTTATAAAAAGTTAAAATCATACGAGAGATTTTATATAATATATCCAGACAGTTAATCAATCCACTAACCTTTTTAAATAATTGTGAATCAAAAAGTATAGAGACAAATTACATTTATTATTTTGTGAGAACACATTTATTATTTTTATGGCGGTTATTATTTTTATTATTTTAATGGTCATAAGGTATAAAACTTAGAGATTCTAAAACTTAGAGATTCTAAATTTATACACTATTAGACAGTGAATGAACTTGGTAAAGATATCAATTTTTTGGTATCATTTCAAAAAATCCAGAACGACAATGTAAAAACTTTTTATAACTTCTAATTTATCTTGTTGCACCATTGCTTGGTTAAAATTTGTAAAAAAAAACAATACATTTTGTTTTGAAAACTCGATATTCGGTTTCTTGTTGTTAGTATTGTATTTTTTTTTGCAAAAGGTCACTTTCAAAAGCTCCAAAACTTGAGAAAACACAACAATTTAACAATATCGTGGGTGGTGTAATGAGATAAAAAATAGGCTACTCCATCTCAGAATCGGTCCAGAAAAAAAATTGGACAAAACCCAAATGTGTCAGGCACGTGAGTGAAGAACCCTCACCAAAACTGGCAAGCACATTGCTACAGGGCATAACTCAAAGGTGTGATATGGATGTACATAGTAGATGTATTTAGCAGTCATGGTCTGAGAAAACACGTAGAAATCGTGATATATTCAATGATGGCTCCATTTGTGAGAATGACGAGGAAGAAACTGCCAACTATATCATATCCGAATGCGAAGCAACGCTCAACAGAGAAATAATCCGTAGGGTATAAACAACTCCCGGAAAAAAGTTCTCAGCAATGACAGCCATTGACTGAACTAAGGAATTATAGAGAGTACAATAAGACAAAAATACTTGTGGAATACCAGATCTCCACTTCTTTGTATTTTTTCAAATTGAAAATATGCTTCTGCCGAAACATATGAGTAGATCATGGTAAAGTTTTGGTAGGCTGCCATCTGATTCCCACTACGGCTTACGATTTTTTTTCTAAAACAGACATCTTTTCAAAATTATATTACATTTTCGGTAGATTTCTATATGCATTTGTTTCGGACCTAATAAATCATTCGATTTAACGATGATTAGATTATTCCATGTACCAGGTTTGCTATGATAATGACTCGCACTGGCAGTAGTAATAAAACAGTCGAACAAAACCAAATTAAAATTGAACTTAGTTTAAATAGGTTTCTCTTATCTTCTGGTCTTTTTGACGGATACAATCGTATTTGTAATACTTTATGGTGAAAAGAACTCATAAAAACCAATAATCTAACTGGATTCTATACCATGCTTATTTCATCGGGGTTTTCATGTAAGATCAGAGAAATAGGGAGCTGGATCTTACGGCTAATAAATGCAGCGATCAGGCAATATTTGTTGAATAAAAAAAATCGATCTTTAACATATATGCTTAGCCCTAAATGGAAATATCAGTGAAATTCTGGAAATGAAACTAGTTTCTCTATTGAACAGAAATTTAATCATATGAACATCAACGACTTTCATGACTTGTTAAAACTTACTGCCATTTATTTTCGCCCTCTATAATTAAATTTTACCTTGAAAAGTTTGAACAAAAGCTCCTGTATGCCAATAATTAATTGTTTTTATTTTATTTCGCAAACGTGTTATCGAGATTGCTTGTAATAGAAACAACAATAGCAGCAAATTGATTAGATTTCTTCGCTCATAAAATCAACGAAATATTTCGAGATTGAGGAAGTAGAATATTATTTTCTGCTTTTGGATAGCACGTTTCATATAATTTTATTTTTATTTATTGAAGTAAATATTCCAAATTTCACAGGAGTATGTCAGGACGTTCAGGTATTTCTGAATTTATGGCTCGACAAATTCCATCATTGCTCGGCAGATTTCACGTTAGTTCTTACCCAATTTAAGAATTTATATAAACTCAAAAATTACAAGTCTCAAAATTTGAGATGGTTTCCGTTTATTTTTAGATTTTTGAAGGTTGTCATCTTTTCTTTTGGGATGAAGCTTTCAAAACGATTCTTTTGTTGATATCTTTTAAGTAAGCCATTTATAATCACTTGTTATATCGTCACGAGAGGGTCGGCTGTCTTCTGCTTTATTGCGAACATATGAAGCTGAAACATATTTTCTTTCGAGCTTTTACAGAGGAGACATTATTTTCGCGACATGCCTTCTTTGTACGTATCCCGGATGACAGTAATGCACAAACGATCCCCAAGGGTCTTTGAAATTTGATATTTTTCGCCTTTTAGACAGACAAGGACGAGACAACATACCGCTAAAAGCTTTCGTGCACGAGTACTATCAAAATGAATTTCAGAATTTCTTGTGATTATGAAAAGCCATTGAAGAAACTGACACTGACAAATCGCTTTATCTGGGAGAAACTGTGTACAATTACATCACAGTTCTAATTTTGATGGAAGAAATTGACTGGAAGGTAGTACTAATTCTCTTGTTTTATTTGATAAAATCAATTTTCGACCTTAAAAACACGTGGAAGCCGTAAAGGCCTATGAGAACCCAGGCCTCCGTTCCACTGTAAGTTTCATAAATAAACTCGTATTTATTATTACGCCCTCTTCAGCGAATCTGCATAATATCGACCCAGTTAACTTTTAAATGACAGCTCAACCTTCGGCGTTAGAAACCGCTTTCATAAGTCTTTTTTATTTCTTTTTCGAACAAGTCCATAGTAGGTGAAGTGACAATCGTTCTGAAATGCTGTCCCGCCTGGCCAGGTGCATGCAATCAATCGTTTCCCTATTTCACCGAAAATTTAATTACAACTGTGGTCCCGTGCAACTTTTTGAAAATTAATTGGTAACCTCTATAGATTTGTACATTCAGAATCGTGAATAATTTCCCCCCAATTAACTTTAAAGGAAACAGCTATCGGACTCAGCCACCAAAAATGAATCTTTTGTCAAAAAGCGGGGATCATCAACTTCATTGTAAAGATTGCGATATTAAATACATAGGACAAAGCGGCAGAGAAATTAAAATGAGAGTTAAAGAGCACTAACGTAAATCGAATTAATTTTCTGAATTTAAGTACCATCTAAATGAAACAAAACATAATTTAAATTTAAATACAACGTTGTTACACAGCTGCAACAAAGGAGGAACTAGATTGGCTTGAGAAATAAAAACTGCATGGAGATAAATGCATAAATAATATTATATATTGATTATTTGGAGATCGTGAGATGCGGTCTGAAGTGAAGTAGGTTTAGAAAAACGTTTTCTTTATCGTGCCAACGTTTCGATCTTTATTGAGATCATCTTCAGGGCCTGGGATTTATAAACATTTTTTAAATTACACAAATACATGTAGGCTGTGAAAAAATAAATTTATTCAAACAAAAACTTTGAGTGAATCCCCAGGCCCAGAAGATGATCTCAATGAAGATCGAAACGTTGGCCCGATAAAGACAATGTTTTTCTAAACCTACGTCACAACAGGACCGCATCTCACGATCTCCAAATAATCATTAACTAACGGTCACTAAACACCACACACAAATATAATATATTTTGCTTTACCTCCTATTTTAAACATGTACTTAAACAATATTTGCCATACACATTGATCACTAATTTAAAATTATTTTCTTACAGTATTCGTACAGTATTCTTAGTCGTGGTGTGTATTATTCTGCGCCCTTTAAGAGCTATTGTTTCCCACAGTATTTATTAAGATACAAGAAATATCTAGTAGTATAGTCTGTTCACTAGTATTGGCCTAAAATATTAGGATAGTTATTCAGATATCGTGAGATGCGGTCGGGTGTGATGTAGGTTTCAGAAAAACATTTTCTTTATCGTGCCAACGTTTCGATCTTTTATTGAGATCATCTTCAGGGCCTGGGATTTACAAACAATGTTTACATTTAACAAATACATTTAGGATGTGGATAAGTGAATTTATACAATGCAAAATATATTTTATATTAAAAACAAAGTATTTCTACTCACTCAAAGTGTTTGTCTTCTGTGTAATTGTGCCTCTCAACACGACACACAAGGATGGCACAATTACACAGAAGACAAACACTTTGAGTGAGTAGAAATACTTTGTTTTTAATATAAAATATATTTTGCATTGTATAAATTCACTTATCCACATCCTAAATGTATTTGTTAAATGTAAACATTGTTTGTAAATCCCAGGCCCTGAAGATGATCTCAATAAAAGATCGAAACGTTGGCACGATAAAGAAAATGTTTTTCTGAAACCTACATCACACCCGACCGCATCTCACGATATCTGAATAACTATCGATTAACGGTCACTAATCTCTACACATATTAGGATAGTGTTTAGTTGTGTTGTAATTCACGGTTTTCGCAGTTTCAAACTTGAGCGGCATTAAAACCAGCTTCTCATTGGACCGTTGGAAGTTGATCTCTTTCAATTCATGTTAAGAAACGTGTTTGTAACTCCTTCAAACTGATGATGAGCGTTTAATGCTCAAAACCCGGTCGTTGTAAACAACAAATGTGAGAACCATCATTAACAAAAAGTGAATCATTCACATCACCTACTCACCCAGCCGTCATCATTTCTAATAGCCTGGTTTAATCTGGCCAAGATGATTATCATGTTGATATATGGGAAGCTTGCACATATAGAGCCAAACACTGTATGTCTTTCTGTGGTTAACTAATTCCACTAATTCAATAACCATTCTGCCGTCCAGGCAACAGCCAATACACCTGGAGTTCAACCTGCTTATACTCGTTAACAAGATCTACAATGGAACAATCCGCAAACACTAGCCATAGCAGCAAGGGTGCTCTCAACAGCTTATCATTCACACTTTCAAAAGACGTGTCTGCCTGCTACACGAGGCCCTACGCTCGCTAGGACATCAACAATCAACATCATCCGGCTATCGCCTGCCATCGAATTAAAACAAGCTTCCCTAAGCACCAGCCTTTTTCGAATTCTCTAAAATTCCAATATTTTATGACGAAGAAAAGCAGTTACAAAGATCAATCCAAGCAAGCTTTACGAGCGATTTGTAGCCTGTGTAGATCGCAAGCATTGACATAGATCTGTTCACGACCACCAAGCTCTCCAAAAAGTAGAGCGAAGAGGAAGAAAACCATAGAAACAGGGATAAGCAAAATCATTGTCTTGCATCTATTCGAAATTGTATATAGAGAATGCTTCATTGTACATAAATTTATTATTAAATTACTTACACAGTTTTTGGGTTGAAAACTCAATGATTACATATTTCAGTAAAAGTAAATATACTGTACTGGTCTGCAGTTTATAAAAAATTGTTTTAACTTTGTTTCATCGTTGGCTATAGAGTTTTTATTGCTTGATAAAAAGCCTGTCTTGTATTGTAAAAGATGATATAATAAAAAATGTAAGAATTGACCTCCACGTTGAGACGCCAGTTATATAATACAGAATTGCAGGGAATATGGCGACAGTTATAACCGCCAGGACAAAGATGGGCAATCGATTCTTTTTATTTAGAAAGCATCAGAAAAAAAGGCTTTTCATCGCCGTCTGACTTAGAATTTCCGTTAGCCCATCTTCACTTAAGCGAGTATGCTGTCAAATGAGACCCGCCCTCGGTTACGAGCATGAAGAAAGGTCAGCGGTCAATGGACCCGAATTGATTGGATCCATTCTGCTTTTCATTGACTCGCGACTTCAAGGTCATTTCATTCATGTTTTCCGCTACTATTCGGTAAAGCTTACACGGCTAGATGATTTCGATCTTGTTGTGTCGTACGGTTGTTATTTTCGTGTTAACAGAAGTTTACAAATCGACGGCCCACATCTTCGGTGGCTCGCAACCTGAGACAGGATGAATATTATTTTGCGACGAGGTCAAGGGGCCCATCCCTGGTCTCGCTCAGTTAATTATACCGGCCAGCTTCGAAAAATAGGCGAACATGTACGGGAAGATAACGGCAGTCGTTTTTGTTGGTCCTGTGCTACCGGTTCTTTAATTACATCTGGCCGGATTTGTTGAAGATGATTATATATCCCGATGCACGAAGCTATATAAGTATAGAAAATAGAAGCTCACGACGACTTAGATTCTCTTTTTAAACTTATTACAGAAAAAAGTTATTAAACATCTCATAATAACAGCGTACAATCTTACAAGGAAGTTTTTTCAGCCATTATGTATTTGACATGGGATCGTTCTTCAATAATTATAGTATAAGGGGATTTTGAAGTTTCGGAGGACTTCGGAGGTTCAGATACTCCAAGTGCCCTTGGAATGACTTTTTAGATTTCGTCACCCGTTGTTCTGAACTTCAAAGGGAAAAACGGTTCGTAAATTGCCGTCATTTTTTAAACGCTGTCGTTCACTCCTTCGATTATATGCGTATGTGAAAAAGTGGGCAATTTTGCGCCCAACCTAGCGGTAGAGTCATCCAAGGGGCTCCCATAGTTGTTGGAGAACAATGGAATCCGAAATGGAATTCTGCTATGTTAATTCGCCTCGGGAGCATATGGTTGACGTGTTTAACACTTGTTCCTGCGTGAGTAATCGTCCAAACGGGAATATAATGTGATTAGTTATAGGTTAGGTGAAGTGTCGTTGAACATCGAAAATTAATTTCAATGTTCATGAATAAATTAATGGTTTTTTACCCCGACAAAGCTACATACGCTCAACAAACCAGCCGGAGTGTTTCAAATTCGACCTTTTTAAGTTCATTTCCTTATCATGTTCCTCTTCCTTATTCGGTTCGGTTCGAAAGGCCGTCTTTACGTAAGAGGATCCCGAATTTTTTTTAATACATGGCCGTATGGTTTTGTTTGGATGATAAACTTTTAAAAGATACACGTTCTTTTACAAACATACCAACTTTAGCGAGGACGTCGGAGAGGATCTTGCAAGTCGAGAGCACGACCTGTAGTCTCAGAGAGCCTGAGCAGGAGTCGACGAGGGATCGTCCTCACCTGATTGAGGATTGGCCATACGCGGTTGACACCGGACTCCTGTTTTTGGGCCAATGCCCGCGCAGTTTCCCCTTATGCAGAGAAAGGTTGCTCGAGTGTCCCAAATAATAGAGGCCTGTCATCCCTTGGCTCCATACAGAGAGCGTGTAGGTCCGCTCGATTTAAGAATGATTCTCGGACACGGTAGCGTGTTTTAGGGTTCCCTGTTCCGCTTTTTAAGGGAATTGGGAATTTTTGTTATTGTACATAGCCGTCACAGTATGCATTTTGTGTTTCATATGAGTGAGTGTATTTATCAGAGTGAATGGCGAAAGGCTGATGTTGGATTAGCATCGCCATCGCCCTTCGAGCTGTGTACGTGACTTGGGTCGGTGGTGGAATATTTATAAACGTACACCATCGGCCCCAATTAGATTAGTTTGTTAGTCAGGTCATATTGAGTACTCTACCAAATAGAATGAATGCAATGTATATAGGTGTGAATGTATTTATTTGTGTGAATGCTTATTGAATGTGCATTGTTATATTTCGCATGCGCTCGGGGCTGAAATGACTTAAACTGATGGCCCTTAAAAAAAATAAAAAATAAAAGAACATACAAACTAATTAAAACCGTTGTGAGGAAAGTTATCTATAATATTGCCAAGAGAAAAAAAAAATATTCCAGCTTATTAATTCTCTTTTTCTTGAAAATTCAAATTTTCTTGAGTTTGCCTTTGGCCAGAATTTTTAAAATTCTTTATTTCTACTTGAATTATATATAAAACGCAATTCAATAATATTTACAAGTCTTGTGTTCACAAGACAATTGAGGGTAGCTTATAGCCATTGCTTAGAAGAGAAATTGGTAGTAGGACGGGCAGCGTGGCAGGCCTACTGAGTAGGAAGGAAATGGATTATAGCCAGTTGGTAGTTTTCTTTTTGCCTTTATGTCTGTAACCATGCGATTTAAGGATAATCCTTACTGAAAAATCTGATCTTACGCTTTAAATTATGTTTTTGAACTTCTTACGAGGAAAGTCAATCAAGTCGAATTTACTACAAAAGAAATTTAAAATAAATTGCTGTCGGATAAAAGTTTTTTCTAAGACTAACCGTTTCATTTCAATTATACGTTTCCAAACAGATACAAATGGTCTTAACAGCGAGGGCTTTTAAATTATGCTAATGAATTCCAAACACTGTTCCATTTCAATCCGAAACCCGGCGAATTGACGAAAATATTTACTTTCGAGATGATTATATTTTCTTACGGTTTTATTTAATGAACAAAATTTTAGGGCGTTCAGAAGGAAAGATACATAATTTAATGTAGCAATTACAAGGGAAAAAAATAATTGCAAGTTCTGTGTTATTTTTGTTAATTTTAACCTGATGTTATGAAGTTTAAAGCGTGCTCAAATTAATAGTTAAAAAAGTTAAATAGCAAAGAACAATCAAAAATCGACTTGCCCTACCACATGATCCATATAGATAGATGCCATGAAAAATTACAAAATAAAAATTACCCAACACAAATCATTCTGGATATCCATACATTTTGACCTTATTAGCATACATTTTCTTTTTTAAATCATTTTAAAATATCTTTAACCAGAAAATGAAAGTGCTCTTCGGAGACACACAAATGTCAGGGTTTTTGAAAACATTCTTATGAAGAATTGTTTGCATCTCTGATCAAACTCTCTTCACCTAGGTATATATTTATTTCTGTGTACAAAATATGAGATTTTGCCAATTTTCTAACTATTCCTCTTTTTTAACTCTATACTTATGTAATTAGTAATAAAGCAGATTCTCAATAACCACTTTTTTCTTTTCGTACAGAATCACCATTTAATAAATCTATAATGGAATGCCTGAAATTTGTAGATTGACGTGTCCATTTTTTTGTACCAGAAAATTTGTTTTGTAATTATATATATTGGCAAGACATTTGGGACTCTCGATTCCGGAGAAAACGCAGTGACCCCCGTTCACAACTAAAAGATCCCCTTCAGATTTTCATATTCAGGGCACTACAGAATTCATTAAAGGGAAAAACATTACTTGAGAGTTGCAGAAAATGCATCTAAGTGTACATTGATGAAAAAACCGAAATATTCTACGATGGCTACAGGTAGTGGTACTAATGGTTAATATATTTCTGTTTACAATTATCTAAATTTTTATTGAATTCCATTGAATGTCATTATACAAAATAACAATTGGATGAATTTTAATGAAGTGTTTTTGAGTTAGAAAAGCCGAAAGGTGTAACGGAAAAGAGCTTGAAACCTAAACTAAACAACAAACAATGAAAACAAATATCAAAAGAGTCGAGTTAAATTTAAACGGACAACAAACAACTTCCTTGAAATAAGAACCCGGCCAAGTGACTTTTTCTAAAAGAAACGGCTGTTAATCAAATTTGTAGATCTACGCAAAACTTTTTTTGTTAGCGAAAGCAGTTTACAGGATCGTCCTGATGATTTATTCATGATTTAGTGGACTAGTGACTAACATTTGTGAAAATAGAATATCATGCTTTTCTAAGGGGAAAGAACAGAAAACAATTCAGTCCGGTAAAAATTTGCAAAAATAAATCCATCGAAAAAATCCACTGAAAGAAAACACTTCAAATCCGATATTTTATAAGAAAATGTTGAGCATTTAAACCACTATGGTTTTTTTGTTGTTTTTAAATCGTTCATACACGTCATTTATTGAGAGACACACGCACGTTAGCCCGTTTCATGTTGTTGAACGTTGATTGGTAAAATTCATACTAAGTACAGAAACTTTTGTGACGAGCAAGAAGGGAAGAAAGTGGGGATTTTTAAAATAATCTGTCTTGATTGACAGATAAAACGGCGTATCCCTTTAAACCGGACGCGAAGCAGAATTATTCCGTCTGTTCTCAGCTCCTGTATTGAAATCAAAACCGAGGAAACCGCGGTGGAAAGCGTCGATTCATGAATCTTCCAATGCCTGAGGTTCCACGGCTCTCCGATGGGTTGGCTCAATTATGAATTTACTATTGCGAATGTTTCGTGCCTGTCTGGACATCATGGGATCAGCGCTGAACAACAGTGCCAAGGGGCGACTTTGTCAAATCTATGTGCACAGAATACGGTTGGCGGGAAATTCAATGCCGCAAGTGACACTACGCTAAAAGTGTCTTTTGAAAAAAAAAAAATAATATCAAAAAATTTATCAAAAGGTAGTCTCAATCTTTGCTAAATGTATTGTGATATTGAATTGTAATTTCTTTTCGAAATTCTATTATTCGTGGTTCATTGTACAAAAAGTCTTAACTTGCTTGTTAACCTAGTTCTAACGTCCAACCTCACTATTATTAATTAATGTTCCAAAAGGTTTACTTATTTACTCCACTTTGTAAAACATAAATAAGCCATAAACTAAATACGTACAAATCAAAATTAAGATCTTCTAAATAAATGTTAGATCTAAGTGATTAAACTTAACAGAACATATTAAATCTATATGAAACGAAAGGGAAATAAAATTTCTCAAACTTCATTAAATTTTCCAATCAACGTAAGTATTATATTTGCAAAACCGCAGATAACAGGATGAAACCCAAGAATGGGGCAAATTTGGAGATGCGTAACTGTGATTGTGACAAACATTATTTTTAATTATAAGGTTTATCAAGAAATAATTTCGTTATTTATTTAAAATAATATTCTCATTATTTTTAATTAATTCACCACATATTGCTTTTTTTTTTAAATTAAAAACTATAAAGCTTGTAAAACTTCTAGCAATGTTACTGGTTTTATTAGCACAAAATTAATTTATTTAAACTTTTTAATGACCATGATATGTGGGAATCGCGATTAATAAAAGTACCCATAGAAATACTTGTTCGTTGAATGAGAACTTTATAAGCTACGAACCATTTAATTGGATCCTGCAAATAACGGTTTTAATTATTATCAGGAAATAATGTGTTCATTGGCAATTCGTTTATTATGCAAGACTAAAATGCACTTAAAGCTTTTATAGATCCAAAAGTATTTTTGAATTTTAATATAATTGTGCCTGGAAATGAACGTAACATGACTCTGTCAATTTAATTGGCAAGATGTAACATGTACAACGTGAGTGCGGCAATTTTTGAATCGATATATGAATCATTATGTTGCCGTTATCTTAAAAGCTTTATGTGCACTTTATGTGAACTACTATAAACTGGAAGTTTAATTTTAATTTTTAAAATGTTAAACTCGCGTGAAGTGAGGTTAACTTAGAATTATTGCACGATTGAAGTGGGTGATATAGTCGGGACATATGAAATCTTGCGTGACCATTTTAAAAAATCTTTTTCGTTTTCCGTAGAGCATATCTTTTGATACCCTATAGTCCATGAGGTTGTCATTGATTGTGGGTTAACGACAAACTGCGGCTCTATGGCCAACCATTGTGGTGGACGATACAGAAAGGAAATAGAGCAAATATTATGATATATTGTTTCATTAGCATTGTATTTATTTTTCAAGGGGATTATAATGAATGTTTTCGGGATACTAGGTCGGTAAATATTAGGCACGTGTCGAAACGCTTGCCAATAGGACCTAGGACCCGAGGTTTATTTAAGTTCATTTAAATAACTTTTTTTAATGTTGTTTTTTGCCTTTATTGCGCATGCATTTCAAGATTATTATGTATCAGGTGATTTGTTAAAATTTTTGATTAAAATAAACAGTTACGTAACAAATGAGATTAGATAAATAAAAAGTTACAAAAATCAAAACACGTTTCTAGTAACTTTTTTTTTTAAAGAAAAAACAATTTGGATTCATTGTAAACACCCTTTAAAGCCCTTAAAGACGAATTTTCCACAATAAATAAAGTTTTTAGTCTGGATGGTGAATAATTTTTTGCCGCTGGTGTCCGGTGTTCCAATTAAAAATTCATAACTCAAAAAAATTTACAAATTTAATTTATCCAAATTAAACGTTTTTAAAACCATTGAAGAAAACGAAAAGATAATTCTACTCACAGACTGTTTTAAGCAGCTTAATGCTATCTTTTCCAAAAAGTGAATAGACTCACCCTACTTAAAATTATTTATTTAGAGAAGATTTATTTTTATGACTAACAACGTTGTGATATAATGTCAATGTAAGTAAGAGAAATAAAGATGATATGATAATAATAAATAAAATAAAAAAATACCTGCTCAAACGGTTATTTACGGACAAGACGTTTCTGCCGCTACGTGTAGGTTACACGGCTCTTAAGCCCTATAAGGTCTCCTGTAGTCTGTGCCCTTAAAGTTACCACTATTTTTGAGATTTTCAAAGCCGGAATTTTTTACGAATTTTTTTCTCCAAAAGTTTGTATTCAAGAGTTTCTGTGGGTGCATAAAACGATTATCAACTTTGTTTCTTTCTAAACAAATATTTTAACCCACTTTGCTAAGTCGTTCGATCACTACGTCAAAATTGAATTTGGCAGATGACATATTACGAGTATCCTATATAAGAAAATACATTATTTTTGATCGAGCGAGGTAACGGAATAGGTTAATTTTTTTAAGCAAGAAACAAAGTTGATATTAGATTTTGGCATCCCCAAAACCCATTAATTTAAACTTTTGTGCAATTTTTTTCGAAAATTACAAATACGGTGATAACTTCGAAATGATTCCACTATTTCTATCAGAAACTTGACAGAGCTTAGGACCTATAAATTACACGTAATGACATAAACGTCGCCTCTGTAAATAAATTAAAACGGGAAATTGAAAATTCTTCGTTCGTGGTATTTTTATCGATTTTCTCATCATTTTTTTTTCAATTAAAATGACATAACATCTAAACTTTCTGGCGTTGGCTAAAAGTAAAACCATCAATCTTTCGAACGTTTGATATAACGTTAAATTTGGATAAAATCTTAAATAAATGAGTACATCAATTTATTGGTTAAAAACGACAGTTCTACTCACAACTTGACAGTACAACTAACAATAAATTGTAACTGTAAATAGTTTAACTAACCGTTCCAGATTATACGAACTAGTTTGGAACCAAAAAATTGGGGAATTAGCCACATTTTAGTTGAACAATAGAACATTGAAGCAAAAAATGCCTCGGGCTAGTCTTTGTTGCTTGCAGTAAAAATTCGTATTTAAGGACTTTAAACGGTGCTTAGGATGAATCCAAATTGATTTTTTAAAATGAACTTTACTCGTTGCGCTATTTGATATTTATAACATTTTATATCTAATCTTATGATCCTGTTTATTATTTTCTTATCCTAGGTTAAAAAAATCAACTGATATATTGTAACCTTCAAACATACACGCAAAAAGATAGAGACATTTTAAAAAGTTAGACTAAACCAACTTAAAGAATTTCCGGACTCCTAGGTCTCTTTGGCAAGAACGCTTAGACAAATTTGTAATATTTTTCCAATTAGTATCACCAAAATGTTTCGTTTAAATCGATGATCCCATCTTCGTGCCCTCCCCTTATTAGTTTCAACAGTTATGTGATGGCGAGAAACGTGGTTAAAGGCACAACAGTGGTGGACCAACATTTTGCAACTTTTGCCGCTTTGTCAATGAAATATGATTCCATGCATTGGCAATCATTAGGAGGACTGATGTTATATGGCATTTTTACATATTCCATTAGATTAAAATTTAATATCAACGAGAGAGTCTCTCTTCCGTCAAATACGGTGGGCGAGATTGCACGTCCCATCTCAAGTTGGGCAATTTTCATCGCGTCATCAACGAAATACGAATTGTTACGTTGTCACGGATAAAAACCGCTATGTTTCTATTAAATAATTCACGTAGCTATTTCTTTCACGTCTCATTTATTTTGTCTTGTTTGAAAAAGTAGGTCACGTCACGGTGAACTTTTTTACCGAGCAAAATTTTAAAGATTCAACGGCAATATCATGATTCTTTTTCAATTTTCCCTGCATTCAGGTGTTTTCAGTACATACGAAAGGTATTGTATTTATACAAAAAAAATCTTGATAAAGAAATCTGTTAATTAAAAGCCCTGTCTGTTTATTTCTAAAGCTATCTTTCATTCTAGGCTTAATAAATTAAGTATTTCACTAGATTAGATTTTTAAAATTTAAAATTCAGCGAATTTTGGCAGAAGAATATTCTTCTAATTGAAAAATAATAATTATAATAAAATGTATTAGTTTCAATAATATCGGAAGTTGGTACTATTGGTGCCACATATTGGTGTCACAAGTTTTACTATGTCCTTAAAAAAATTAGTCAAATATTTCACTAGATTCTTTTGACTATTTGCAATGGCAGTGAATTTTGAAAGAAGCATTTCTTGCTTTACAATTTTTTTTGGGGGGGATGCATGAGACATGAGACAAATTTGAACTGATGACGATCTGGATTGACAATTTGGTGAGTGGGATAGTAGGTTTTTTACTTATCTCCTTATAAATAGAATTTTTTTGATATCTTATAATGATTACGAATTATGACACAAGCTTTTCATGGTTTGATCGATTTTTTGATGGAAAAAGTAATTTTTGATCTGTTCAAGATCAGTATCGAGAGGTGGGTAAGATAGTGGGCGCCCCAATTGTTGCTATGTCGTTATAAAGCTTTGTCACCTATAGAACTTTGACAGAAGCTTTTCATTGTTTGATAGGTTATTTTGAAAAAGACAGTTTTACATATCCAATATTAATGATAAATCATTTTATTGTAAATAAGAATGGAAATAATGAGACAAGTTTGGACTGATGACTGATGACTATCTGTATCGAAAATTTGTCGGGTGAGAGAGTGGGTGCCATAATTTTTTTTGCTGTCTCTATAAAACTTTGACTACTATAGAACTTAAACAGAAGTTTTTATCGGTTGATAGATTAATAAGAAGCCAGTTACATATTCTCTTCCAAATAAATCTAGGTACCAAAAAAGAATGGGAACGAGAGGGAAACACCTCCTTTAAGAATGGCACCATCCTTTGGTACACAGATGGATCTAGAACACAAGAAGGTACACGGGCAGGAGTATTTGGACCTGGAACCAAATACTCAGAACCCATGGGAAAATACACCAGTATCTTTCAAGCTGAGATTCACGCAATCGAAAGATGTACTCAACTCAACCTGAATAAAGGGTACAAAAACAAGAGCATAGCCAAGCAGCCATCAAAGCACTAAGTTCAAATATTAGTTCAAGGATGGTGCTGAACTGCAAAACCAAATTAAACATATTAGGTGCGCAGAACAAAGTCAGCCTTTGCTGGGTCCCAGGACACATGGTAGTAGAAGGCAACGAGAAAGCGGACACCCTTGAAAGGCAAGGAGCTGCTACACCGCTGACAGGACCTGAACCCTTGTGTGGTATAGGAACCCACAGTATTAATGAGTATCTCAGGCAGAAGGACAAAACGAAAATGAAGGAACAATGGAATTCACTCATTGGACACAGGCAATCCAAGAATCTATTAACAAATTTCGGAAGAAAAGAAATTACCGAATGTGTCATAGGAAGCAGGAAGAAACTGCGAATCCATTTAGGATTCTTAACAGGACACTGCAAGTAAAATGGACACTTAAAGAAGTTTGGAGTAATCCAAGACGGCACATGCAGATTCTGCAAAGAGGCAGAGGAGACACCAACACATCTACTAACAAACTGCGGTGCTACACTTGCCAGGATGAAGTGTTTTGGGATGTACAATGTGACCTAGAAGAGCCACTGAAACAGGGCCTATTATAATCAAGTTTCTTGATGAAATAGGACTCACTGATGTGCTTTAGGCAGAGAACGGGAGATACAATAGCTCTTAAAGGATATATTACACCCCGAGTATTACATCTATATCTACATATTCTCTCACTTTTAATTTTTAATAATAATAAATTATTTTAATTTAAATAATATTGGAATAACAAGCTTTGAAGTTTGGACTGACGACTATCTTCAACGAGAATTCGGTGGGTGCCACAACTATTGCTGTCCCTTTAAAATGTGCCTTTTCGTCATCATTGATTAAACGTATCTTATTTTCACCAATGTGCGTACTGTTTTTTCTAAGCTTAATTTAATCGTGTTTGCGACAGTAGAGATAATTGTTTGCCCGAATGGAAATCCACATTAACAAGGTTCCAATTATTCCTTCTACACCATCATGTTCCTGTTTTAATAAATTTTGGGCTTTTCTTATGCCATATTTTAGAATAATATTGTTATACAGAGTGCGCTTTTCATCCCACGCTGATCTGAAAATGGATCGTTATCTTAGCGCGTTGAAAGCAAGTCTAAAACAAATGCGGTTACCAGGACACCTCTGCCAAAGCCTCTTATGCCTAGAATAATCAACTTATTCTAGACAAATATTTATATTTAATAATCATCAGTATTTATGGTTGAAAAAATCACCTCGGTTTATGATACAGGGTAGTTTATTTAACGACAAAGATGTAATAAAGTTTATTATTTTTGATCTCGAGAGTGCTAAACAACTCTCTGAGTGATATTTTTCTTAAATCCGAGCCATTTTTCTCAAGAGAACGATTAAATAAAATATGGTGCACAGGTGTCGATCTGAGGATGACAAATTACCGGTTCGACTGAATCGAGTCGCACCCTGCTTCAACCGGCCATTGTTACCATTTTCAAAATAAAACCTAGTTCTGATCTAAATAGGCCTACTGTCATCGAAATGAGTCACATATCGATCTGCCTTAACTTCCGGTGTAGTTACTATAACGCGCAGTTGTGTAACCTGCAGCGCTGATGTTTTGTAGACCGTAAGCATCTATGAGGCAACTTTTGATCGATGCCCGTTTAAAGTAATGAATTATGAGAAAGTACTTTTGTTACTAGGAAGAACGGGGGCGAGATGAATAGAAAGTCTCTTTACGCCTTTTAAATATGTGCTTATTGTTTTTTACATTAATTATCTTCATTAATTATAAAGAAAATGTAAAGTTTTTCTACTCTTCTGATTTTAAATATTCAAATTGCTTTTTCCTTGAATAAAGTCTTTTAAGCCAAAACTTGGCTTACAATTAGTAAATTAAGCTTTGGAAACAATGGAACGAAATATAATACCTATATAATAAGTTTGGAACAAGAGCCAGTGGAATTTTCTTGTAAAATAGTATAATTTGAAGGTTTAGGCATAAAATTACTTTATTTTAAAGGAATAGGTTTTTAATGTATGTTTTCCGTTTATTTTGAGAATTTTGAGCCTCATTTATACAACAATTTTGACCGGGATTTTATTTTTCTTTGACCAAAACAGGGTATCGCTGTTTGAACGTAGCATTTCAGAATTATACGAGAAAGTTGCGATCTTAGTATGCTGTTCCACCGTTGAAGCTTATTTTAACATTTGACAGATTATCCTTTAGATGACGCATAGAAAAAGAGAAGGGACTAGCTGTGGACGTTATCAAACGCAGACCTTTGATGACAAAGTTGACGACCTTTTGGTTCAAAACTGTAACCTACATGGGTGTCAAACTGGATCCAATACTAAATTTCACTGAACTGACAAAACCGTGTACGAAAAGGCAAAGCCGCTATCGCAGTCCTGTTCCCATTACTTAAGACAACCAGTCATGAGCATAAAGAACAAACTCATGACCTCCTACATCATCGTGAAACGCATGTTGCTATATGCCTGTCCTTCTGGGAGTCACACAAGCCAATAAAACATAAAAAACTCCAATACGGAACAAATTTCTGCACCTTGACACAGGCGGTAGTTGACATGTAAAAATAACTGCGCTTCATGAAATCACGAACATATGTATTGGAGAAGAGGTACAAGGAACAGCTACACAATTCTTGAGGAGTATAAAATATCCAAAAAGAAGTTATGTCGTTCCACTGGAGCATGGCGCAAAACAAACGATTTAGATCAAGCCAGCCAAAATAGTGTACCCACCTTGATTTTGTGACTGATCAATTTATTAACTGTTCAACACCTATATTTGTGCGCTTTTTATGCCATAAAATTATAATTTAATATGTCAAAGGATGTTGTAGCGCGCAGAGAGCTTTCCCTTTTCTCATGTTTTTCAATTTATATACGATTGAAACATTGTAAATAATTTCTCTCTCAACAGAGACGGGGTCAACATGATGCCAAGATAATTGTATTTGCGGACACCTCAGTCTTCTCGTTTTGAAGAAAGCCATTGCTCTCTTGATGCAAGTTTTCAGAAACTCATTATCTTTGATTTTTTAGTAAGGTTGTTTGCAGTTTTTCTAGTTGAATTATCATACTTCGAAAATATTTTCGATTATCAGCAACCACGGCTCCGTGTTAGAAGCATTTTTTCATCTAAGTTTTTTTTTAAGATGTCGTTTTGGAAGATACTGAAGAGCCAAGGCCTCAAAGTCTTGTTTTACCCCTATCTTGGTTATATCATACTGATGAAGTTCCGTCCTTGTAAATGTTTAAATGGCTTGAATTTTGATGGAGATTCCTAGTGGTGCAACTTGTAGAAAAATTAAGTCCCTATTTGAGTCAACTATTTAAGCTCTTTTAAGTCGACAAAAAATCAATGCAGTTCCCTTTTTTTAATGGTCATCCTTAACATTGCCATGGTAATAACTACTAGGATGAATCTGCAATGGCATACCCTACTAAAAAGTCTTAAAATTTCCCCACTTTGTTAATAAACGTGATTAAATTTAAAAAATACGAATGTTTGGTTTTGAGGTACAAGGTCTTTCTTAGATGTCTGTAAATATTAGGGTTTTAGGTTAATCCTTTAATGTACCTGAGCTTTTCTTGTTTCCTCAGACAAAAGCAGTGTATCGCTGCGTTAAAACCACATTACAATAGGCTTAACGTAGTAAGGGTTTTTATTGTATTGTAAAATTTCAAGTTACATGAATCTACCAATTTTGAACTGGATTATTTTAATTTCCTTTGACTAAAGCAGTGTACCGCTGCGTGTAAACCGAATTCCAAAAGAACAATAATCCTGACAAGTCAGGGGGACAACATCATGCCTTTTTTTCAGATTTGTTTCACATCCCAACATGAACCTCTGAACTGTTGCGAATTATCCGAGGAATAGTTCGTTTGAAATTCATAGGGTCTTCAGGCGATACTCGGATCGCACTGTGCAGATTTTAGCATGACCGTTTCGTGTTTTTTATTTTTTTGTTTTAAATTTCCACTGACCATAGAAATGGCCAAACAAAATATGATTGATATATTAAACAGTGATTGGATAGGTGTGCCATGAGTGGATTGTTTATTCCCCTCCATTTATCCACATTTTATTTTTTAGAAAATTATTGCTCATTGGTATATTTAATTTATGACATACATTTATTTGGTACATTTCTATTTTGAAATGTAATCTATTTATTTGTCTATATTTCATTTATTTGTTTTATTTTGCAGATATTAGGCGCTGTGGTGCTAGCAACGGGGGTATGGCTCTACGCGGACAAATCCTCTCTACTTTCGTTCACCAGACTTGTCCACGAATTTCCAAAGGTAAGTGAACGCATAGAGGAAGATTTTTCCGAAAGATTAAAAGCATGGGAATGCTTGAAACGGAAGTATTTAACGTAAGAAGGCGTAAAGTCCGCGAAATTAATGATGCTTTGTAAGTGTTAGCTGTTGTTTAATAATCTTCCTCACGATTATTCCACATATTCTTCGCCTAAGGCTATGTTCTGTTTTTTCTTTAAAGAAACAATTCTTAAACGACGTTTTAAAAGCACGTAAACTAAGAATTTCATCGAGGAGAAAGTGCAATTTTGAAGTTGTACAAATTTGTTCCAAAATATGATCTTGAGTTAACTTAATTTAGTTGATAACGCTGAGGAATACTCTGATCGTGGTAATCTGAGACGTTATTGGAAAACAAAGACTATTGAATGTTGAAGAAATATTGTCGCCCAGTGAAAGAGGTTGCATTCAAAGGCTTTATTATTAAGTTCCAGGCTTCAAGATGTGTTTAACTTAGTTCATGAGCATCAGCGATACTGAATCACTCGACAGTGACGGCTTAGCGGCCTCTTTTCCTTTTGCAAATGTCACCGTAAGCTGATATCATAAAAAAGTGTCCTGATTATCCAGCTATGACTACATCAACATGATTTGGCTGTAAGTTAAGCCAATGAACTCCTGACCTATTTTTAAGTGATTGAAAGTGGACATATTCGGGAAATGTGTCCACATGTGTGCCCTAAACAAACGATTCAATCTGAAATATTCTGAGATCGGATTAACAAAAGCTCACGCTTTGCTTTTTGCGGAAGCTGTGAATCACTTTGAACTTGTAACGGATGGCAGGGTTATTGACGTGAAAGAAAAAATTTGCTTTTTTATAATAATGTAATATAGCAATACACCAGCAAGACAAAAGTCATGGGCATCTTTGACGTTTGAACCAGATTTCACATAAGTGAAAGGAGTCAAGGCCTTGCCTTACCCTCCTTATAACCCAAACCCCCTGCAATCCAATTGGGCGAGTTAATATCAAATTACGACGCGGGGTTTTTTTTTTTTTTTTTTTTTTTGCTTTTTAGACTTCTAGATTCCAATTAGAAATAGGAAAATAAAATAATGGTTTGTAACGTATTCCGAGGAGTCGAATTCATTTTCAATTAAATGGTGTATGTCTTTATCATTGGCTCAATCTGTAATTATGAATTTATGATTTTCATGTGACGGACTGTTTTAACTTTGTATGCTGTACTTGTTGAGATTGACTAATCCGAATGTTATGATGAACTATTTATAAGTATCTGCGGTTTTGAATATGTTACAGGTTTCGCGTGTCTTGATACTTAATATGTCATGTTCTAGATTATTTGCAAGTGAGAAAAACTAACTAATCGGGTGTCTCTGTCTATTTAATGGGGGAAACTGGTACTGCTTCATTATTGCGAGAACGGTCTTCGATGGAATAGTGTTTTCTCGCTTGTTTTGTCCCATTTCGCTCGGCCGGTTCTTAATCCGGCAAATCGAATTATCCCGAACGGGGCAAATAGACAAGAGTGCTTTTGTGCTCTTCGTCAACCGACCGGGTAAGCCAAACTGAGAGGAACTACGCTCCGTACGTTGTTTTACGCAATTAACGGATTGTCGGAACAACGAGTTAGAATTTCCTGAACAGGATGGTTACACATATGATGATCCTTTTTGAAGACTTGGTCCGGTTATGTGGATACGTCTGTACAAACTACTGTGATCAAGACGCGCTGAACCAGAAAATTCACAAACTTCATATAACATAACTGTAGAATGTGAAAGCAGCGACTTTTCATTTTTATAAAAAACTATTTACAATGAAACAAGTTTAAAGTGGAATTATTTGATGAAACAACTTAACAAACTGCTTGTCTTTATCAATGAATTAAACCAAAGTCGGCAAGGTTAATTTCACAATATACATCCGTGAACAAACTGGTCTGCCTATCTTCGCTATACTTTTTACATAAACCTACGAAAATACAAATTATACAACATAAAATATAATAATAAAACATAATTTTACACCTTGAACGATCTAGAGTTCGAATCATTTAAAAGGAGATAAGCAAGTGTTTGAGCAATATTTGAGCTTTATTTGCATTAATTTGTCCTACTGTTCGTTTATTTTCTTTTGGCTGCTAGTCTATTTTCATTTCGTTTGGTGTTTTATTTGTGATTGAACTTAAAAGCAGTTTACTTTCTTTATTTTTTGTTTAGTTGGGAAGGCCTTTTCGAGCTCCTCCTACGTCAATTCGGCTGTTTTTTAAAAAATATTTTCTACTAGAAAGGAATAAAGCCAAATTAAGGAAGAAGGATATTAGGGAAGCTCGAAAAGGCTTGCCAACCAAATAAAAAATGTAGAATGTAAGCAAATTTTTTATTTTTTATATTTACATATTTTTATTACGGTTATTTTTTTAAAGGTCTATTTGTATACTCTGGGTTCGAATTCAGGGTCGCTGCGATTCGATCACGGAACTCTACAGTGATGCCTGGTCAACCCTCTAGATAGATTGATATCATATTGGAACCGACTACAACAAACTTAGTCGTATCTATCACATTGGAAAAGTCTTGTACCCGTTTGTCCCCCAGTAGTGAATTTTGAAAGTAGAGTAAAGTAAGTGATTAAACATAATGATCGTTTATAAATCCCAGGCCCTGAAGATGATCTCAATAAAGATCGAAACGTTGGTACGATAAAGAAAATGTTTTTCTAAAACCTACGTCACACCAGACCGCATCTCACGATCTCCACATAATCATTAATTAACGGTCACTAAACACCAAACAGTAGATGTAACTCTCATAATTATTACAAATTTGAGAATAAATGTAAGAAAATTCGCAGAAAAAGACGCACTCTAGTCATAGGTCGCAAGCAATAAATCCGAACATGTTGGGATCGAGTCAGAGGTCTGAACTGAACTGAGAGGGCTTACATTTATTAGGTTGGGAGAGCTTGAAGGAATACGAACGACCAAAAATCGCACATAGTCTGTTTCAGTGTGAGAGGGCTGATAATATTCCCTAGGCTGGGGATGTTTGTACGAAGTAGTGTGAATACGAACGACTTTTGAATTTGACGGCTGATGATTACAGTCCCATGTTTGAGAAATCTGTACGAATTTGTGCGAATACGGCCGACCAAAAATCATACGTACTCGGTTTGAATGAAAGTGTCCATACACAATTCAATATCTTAAATCTTTCCTTAAAATTGCCGATAAGTAAATCTGTAAAACGGACAATCCAAAAGGGCGTCGGTGGCCGCAACGGTTTAGGCGTTGACACGGCGCCCATCACTATAAGTTAAAGGTCCCGGGTTCGAATCCAGCGGCCCTGCATTCGAACCCGACATACTTTCAAATGGGCTTTTTTTTAAACATCGAATTCCGAGAGTTCATATAACCTTCTAGTTAAAATACCCACATAAAAAAAAAGAAAAAAAAAAAATCAGAATTTTCTTAGGATAACGGTTCAGAGTCTATAAACCAGCGATATTAAGCGGACCGGAAACGATAATTGATGATTAAACGGGTGACGACATTTTCAACTATTACGACTTGTTTATTCATGCGATCATCCAGCCTTTTAATATCCTGTCACAACAAGAAAGGAAAAAGCGAAATTCCTGTGCCTTTCGCTTGACAAACTACGGCTTCGCGTGTGGCAAAGCGCCTGAAATAAAGTTATCAAAACTAGATCAAATTGGAAGTGCATCCAATTTAAGTATGTTGCAATATTTCAAAGATAAATATTTTTTTTTATTGGAAAGTTTCACTTTTATCATTGTTAATTAATTCATGCCTCGCCCGTGCCCAAGCGTTAGTTCGCGACGGAACGGCCTCCGGATGCTTAGCGGGACCCCAGTTGCGTGACTTGTGTAATTCTTTCAGTTTTACACAGCGAAACACGATTTTCTTACTTTCTGCCTCCAGCCGTGGAGAAGAACGGGCCAGACGGTTGTTTACTTCTTAATTATATTCTGTTTTTCTCCTGAGCCTTCAACCACGACCTCACCAGATGTGTATATCTATGAGTTTATAAACGCATAACATAATGTCTTTTTTTTCTATTTACAATCCGTAAAACTTGTATTCTTGCGCTATTTGTCAGTGAAAATTTAATAAGGATGAGTACTTATGTTATTTTAATATACGTGTAACTCAGAACGGAGAAATAAGTTGGGTAATTTTAAGTACTCTTTTTTTAATAATTAATTCGGTTTCAAACTTGTTTTAATTCTCCATCCAAAAGCGGTTTAATCCCCAGGGGTTAAATACGGAATTAAAAAAGTGTTCCAGATATTGGGCATAGTATGCTTTTTGGATTCTAAAAAACAACGCGATTGTAGTCATTGAACATTTTAAAGTGGTACTTTAAAGCGATAAGGGAGTTTCGAAAAGGATTTTCTTTTTTTTCCACTAACACTAATGCTGCGCCCAGAGGACATATGCCATGAGAAGCCAGCCAATGCTGGCTCTCACAATTGTGTGGAGGATTAAGGGCAAGGAGGTCTCGAGGTCGTGTCGATTAAGGCAACATAGCGGGTTCTCGGGATGGGAATGCTTGGACAGGGCTTGGGTTAGGATGGATCGAGGTTGGTATGGAATCGGGAACGGATCAGTTCGAACGAAAGTTGAGGTAGTTGTGGATAGTGAGGTACATGACATAGTAACGAGCTTTGTCGATTGTCTGAGGACTTTTGATCGGAAGGATTGGATGCGCTGGATGTTGGATGACTTTGCCGGATCCCAAAGTTCAACTCCGTATGTCCAAAGTGGTCGCATTAAAGCCTTGCATAAGATTAGTTTAGTATTGAAGGTAAGATAGATTTCCATTCTAGAAGTCTTCGTTGTCCAAGTCTTCTGTTAAGTTGTTTCTTTCCGGTCGGTTATCGGGGCTTTAGGCCGGGAACACTTACCCGATGCTACACCATGCAACGCTACCCGACGCAAATCCAAACTCCGATTTTCCATAAGGTTGTATTACCCTCGTGCACATCTACCCGATGCTATGCCACGCTAACCTACCCGACGCTCTGCGATCCCACTGTCCAGATTTTCGTCGGGTCGCATCGAGTACAGTCGAAGACAAAAGAACCGGACACTCATATTTTTATTCAAACAACATGTATTATTGTCGTTATATTAATTACAACATACTTATTTTAATGTAAACCAAATTAACTGTGAATAAAAATTAATTAATTTTTATTTAAAAAATTAATTTTAATGGTTTGGTAGAAAATTAATCAAAACACCGGAATACGATTTTTTGATATAATGAATTTAACTAACAATTTATTTTACCTGCTTCGGCGGTACATATACTAAAATTGGAACAATTTATTACACGGTTTTGCTCATAAAATTTAATTAACAATTAACAATTGCTGGTAAAATTACACCATTTTCGTCGGGTAGCATCAGAACAGGACACCCATATTTTTGTAGTTTATTTCAAACTAAGTACATGTAATTTTGTCGTTATATTAATTACAACATGTTATTTTAATGTAAACCAAATTAAACGAGATCAAAAATTCATAAGTTTTTATAAACATTGTTTAATTATGATGGTTAGGAGTAACTTTATTTAAAACAATTAAGTTTAACAAATAATTTATTAGATAGTTGTGCTCATAAAATTTAACTAACAATTTATTACAACGTTTTGCTCAAAAGAGTGCATTAAAAACAAAAGATGCGTTGCGATTGTGATAAACGGTGTGGACTGTACGCGACGTGTGCTTGCGTCGGATAAATGTGTACACCCCACCAAAACGTGGCAAGGCGTCGGGTAGCGTCGCATGGCGTAGCATCGGGTAAGTGTGTTCCTGGCTTTAGGCTGATTTCTACTTGTCTTTAGCCCCTCCACACGTGGTGAATATATTCTAAAACTAATGCGTACCCATGCATTCAAACTTAGCCTGACTTTAGTTTGGCGGGTTTCAGGGTACTCGATCCGCTGAAGGCCCGCCCTCTTTCACGCTAATAAATACAATCACACTGTTTAAAACCTTTCATACCATATGTACAGCTAAAAATTGGGGAGCCACTGGAATATTAATATTACGCCCGTACCTCCCTCTTTTCATTCTAAAGACACGTAACCTAAAGCTAACCAAGTTTGGTGGGTCTGTGGGGTACTCGATATTCCGCCACAACCCACCCACATATACTCGTTACACTCCTGACAGTAACATTTCATTCAAGAACACAAAACACTCACAAAAAATGGTAACCTACAATAACCCACCCCTCATACTTAACTCACGTTAATCAATACATTCATTTCAGGCAAGAAAACCACTCGTGGAAAAGTATCAAATGCGACTATATGCATTTATTCGCTTCAGTTATTGGACTATTTGTTAACTAATTAACTATTTGTTACGGTTAAATTGTTGTCTTTTAAGTCTTGTGTGGTCATTCCATGTCAGTTTGTTGTCTAGTCTAGTCTTAGGTATTTGACTTGAGTTGAAGACGGTATCTCTTTGTTGTTGCGTTTGTTCTCAGCCCTCTAAACTTCATTTGTTTCTCTCATTTTTAATGCATATTCTTTCGAGGTTGTTTACTTTTTTTGTGGAACTCCATCATCAAAGGTTGTTGGTTCATTGTTACTCAACGGTTGATAATTTAATTTTTTTTAGTTTTTACAAAAAAGAAGGGAATAAGAAAATTTCGATATTGAAGCAGCAATAATTAATGTGTGCTAATAAACGGTGATTACAAACTACAAACTATTCGTTTCCAAGTTCATCCAATTTTCAGCCCAACAAAGAGTAAAGTCAAAGCAAATAAACCTGGAAGTATTGACGCGGCGGAACCGGCGGAATTAACCGTCTGTGACTTTCTCTCCACGGGAATTTGAATATCCGCGGTGATTCCACTCTGATGAGATGGAGAGATAAAAGCGCAGTCGGCTCCCTTAATGAAAAGACTCCTTGAATACTTGATGAGCTCGCGCTCCAGGAGCTGTGAACGAAGGGAAAACGACATCGAGGCAGTTCGAAGATGTTCGATTTGATGATAAAGTAAATTTCGCGTGGCACTTTTCTTATCAGCCGAGGGGGAACGGCGCGGGCGCTTAGCCCAGCGAGACCAGTCGGACAACATTCCTTTCTGGCCCGAGCGGACCACGAAACCCACGACTTAAGGCAATCGTAAATCCCCGCAGAAATGTTTAATTTGGAGAATTTTGTTATAATTTTGACACATTAATCTTATTTAATAATTTGCAATCGATATCAAAAGTTAAAGCTGAACCTTCTAAAAATCTGAGAAACATAATTCTTTGAAAAGGAAGAGACCTGCTCAACTATGGACTCTGCCTTACTATACGCAGGTTAAGATCCGGACGTCATATGTAATTCATACCTAGGCAATCTAATCATAAAAAGCTCGCCAATATATATGTAAGTTAGAGGAATCACCAGTGCATACAATTATTAACTGCCCTAAACATAGAAAGCGCAGGAAAGATTTGGTCGAAAAAGTGACAAGCTTGGTGAAATGTCTATTTAATTATGTACAGATGCTAACCATAGAAGATAGAAATATATAAATATACGTATAAATTTAAAAAAGAGACAAAATTAAATTTTAATGGCAACAAATGAATTGAGATTAAGGGATGGTCGACGCTAGAACCGATTACGAGGTGGGTATCTGGCTGAGGCTGAAAGGCCGATGTCCAAAACATAAACTTTGGACATATAGTTATGTCGAATTTGTGCTATATACACATTTCTATCACAATATCTATGTACAGAATGAAACAATTAATAGTTAAAATGTACAAGTTTGTGGCAAGTGTCAGTCAGTTCAGTTTATTTAGTTTATTTTTTAAAACTCTTTTTGATTTACTTGTCCTATTTTTATTGTTGATGTTGTTGTGTTGTAGATCCTAACGTAGATTGTAAACTCTCAATGCTGGAAAGTAGGAAAAACTTTGGTAGGAACATGTTATAGCTTATAAGCTCTTGCAAAGGTCATGTGTCATTTCCCTATGTTTTTATCTTAAAATCGTCTAACTTTTAATTAAAAAATACGCGTCATTTCTGTAAAGCTTAGCTTTACATGTTCGAGTCCGAAATTGGAAAATTTTAATTTAGGTACAAGGATGAATCAGAAACCAAATGAAAGACCATCTTGTGCCTGCAAAAAAGACAAACGCATAGGCTTGACCACAGAAAATTGGGCAAAAAAGACTTCATTACTACAGATTATAGTCCTTGTCTTTCTTCATTTCTTAAGATTATATCAAGAATCATTATATCATGAAGATTTTCGATGAAGATTGTATACTGGGTGTAAAATTCAACCATACAATGTCACATTACCATTACACGGCATCTTTTTAAATTTGTAGGCAAGTGCTACTTAAATTATTCCGTGTCTCTTTGATCCCACTCTCTTTGATTTAGTTGTGATGTATCCAAAGTAAATATTCTAAATTCTCAATGCTGGAAAAGTAAACAAATTGCTGTCTGGAATATGTTATAGCTGCTTTCCAAAGATCGGTTTAACAAATTATTTGAATATCAGAAATTGTACTAACAAAGGTCATGTCCTTTTTTCTATGTTTTTATCGAGTTAGGACAAGGGCTTGATGAAGCAAAATTTTCATGTCTTAAAATCGTCTAAACTTTAGTCAAAAATACGTGCTATTACTATTTCTCTACTATATATCTATCGCTATACTTATTTGGGACCAAAATTGCAAAATATTTCTGTGTTGGAGCACAAAACAAAATGAAAGACGAACTGGACCTGCAACTGGCTGAAGAATCAAAATCAGGTTGTTCTAAATTGTTGAGACTAATTCTGATACAGAGGGATGACAAAGTTCAGATAATGAAAGTCACCGTTTAAACACTAAAAATCATTTAACTAACTAGAACACACAGAGATGTCGGTAACACCTGGAAGAACACCAGTTATGCAAGTTTCTCACGGCTCATCATTGTGTTAGGCATTTAGTTGATATCCTTACAAAGCGAAATATACTGTGTGTTAAGTCGGGTGTTAAAAATAGCAAAATCATAAAGCTATGTCACAACATGTAACTTATTCCGACGGGATTTATTTGGGCCCCTTGTCCATATCTTAAGATATTTATTTGTTTACTAAAGAAACAGATTTAAACAGTCACGGAAAGATTGAATGTAGAAAGTGGTTTTCAATTATATACTATGTTTATAACGTTTTGAAAGTTTTGATTAAGTACGTTTTGTAACAGTCTGGACAGGCAACCTTCTAGATTTTATTAACTTGTTTTATCCCTGAAAAAGTTAAAATACTTTTTTTTATATATTTTTTGTTTTTTAATGAAGTAATCCAATCTTTTTTTTGTATATTTTTATAAAAACATTTAACAATTTAAAAGGTAATGAACCTTCTTGGGGCTTTTCACCTTGATTCAGTACTTCATTTATTTCTTTGTCTGTTTATGTATTTGTTGTGTTTTAATTTTATTTTCTATTAATGTATGAGAATTTTACTTTGTTTTTTGTTTTATTTTATTTTGCTCTATTCCTTTACCTATCATTTTTATTCACTTGTTTATTTTTATTTTATTTTTTAAATTTATTTATTTTGTTATACATATTTTTGAAATCGTTTTTGTTATGTTGTCTATATATATTTAGTATACGTTTTTCTTTTATTTTGCTTATTTTATATTCTTTGAGTATCTTTGTATTTTTTAGAAATTCTAACATTTTATTTAGACATGTTGATTCGTCGCTTAGGATCTCTTTTAAGCTTTTTGGGAGGTTGAATATTTCTCTGGCTGTTTTTGTTGAATTCATTTAATATATGTTTTACAGTCAGAAATACCTTGCATGTGTTGCAATGTCGAGGTGTTTCTCTGTTCATGAGGTGTTCATGTGTATATCTGGTATGTCCGATCCATAGCCCGGTCAAAGTTACTTCTTGTCTGCTTTGTCGGAAGGACGAAGCACCTGACAGAATCTTTGATGCTTCGTAGTTTATTGTCTATGGTGTTGTGCCAGGCTATTCCCAACCTTACATATTTTTTTTTGTTCTTTTTCTGCTTTAATTAATACTATTAAAGAGTAATCAGAACCGAAATTGAATTGTATAGGGTTATAGCTGATTCATATCCCATTTTATGCGTTATTTCAAAACTAACTTTTTAAAGGCCTTAAAATGATTAGTTCTAATTATATTAGTTAGACCATATAATTATGTTCAAATGTTAATACCAAGTGCCATGTTTTATTTTTAGAACCTTAAGTTGTCCACTGTGATGTTAGATCAATTAGATGCCATTAAGAAATCGACGAACTTAACCTTGAGGGAGAATTCGATTGCTCCAGTGATAAAAAGGGTGTTCTTACATTTATGGGATTCTAGGATGCTGGGCTAAAAGTAATGGCCCGAGTAAAGTTGATTGTGAGAAAACGGCCATTCTTCCCGGCCCGAATGGAAATTTAATGAGGAATGAGGTATTCAACACAGAGGGACAGCATCGATTTTCTTAAGTATGGGCAGATTGGAAATAGATAATTTATTGAGGTTGTCACACTGGCACACATTTCTCGAACGAATGAAGGCCGTGGTTGAAAGCTCTGCTAAAGTGATTCTCCCCATCCGAGTTTACCCTATTTCAAACTGATTCAGAACGTGAAAACGATTTTCGCCTAAGGTAAACAATGGCTGGATGAATATGCATGACGCATGATTAGAGCTCATTGGCAAGTCGGTCAATCCTTCCTAAATACTCGCCAAATAAGGTGGTTTTTAAAAATATTTTTGCAATGTAGAAGTGGAGTTATAATGCCCAGGAATCCTCTGACCTTTTTGAACTCGGGGATAAAAGAGGCTTTCCGATTGTGTGGGAATCGACACTCCCATTAACGAAAATCGGGCAGACAATGGTGGGATTCTAACCTCGTGGGAGAGTGGTAAATCCAGAACATCACACGCAAAAAAAAAGGTCTCTGGCCAACAAGGGATGCCATGGTTCCTGATATTTAAGATTTAAGCGCGCGCTGTCTGCATTTGAAAGGAAAAACGGGAGACCTAACAACCTCTTCGACCTAACTACCTTCATCATTACTGGTCGAAACAGGAGCGTATTCGTGTATCATTTATTCATACATATCTCAAAAATTATTGGATAAGCTAATGGCGGATCAATACCTAAATACATGTGGGCAACTAGATAACACACCCTTAGAATGCAATAAAATAAAGCACAAGAACAAAAAATTGGGCACATAAACATCATTACATTATCGACCTAAACCCTTTTTTGTTTATTTCGATTATACAGGGTGTTCGGCTACTAGTGTTACTGACTTTGCCACTAGATTCTACATTCCCAATGGAACCAAAAAGTCCTCATTGACTATCTCAACAGTTTTGGAGTTATTGGGTTGTCCGGAAAATAATGCAGGATTTTAAGTTTTCATTAAAAAAAATCTATATAAAATATTCTGTTTACGTTTACAGGATTACATGTCAACACTTATTAATCCTCTTCCAAATGATATTGTTTGTTTACCTCTGTAGCATTCCGCTACTTGGAAATAATTCAGTCATCCTTATAATGTCAAAGCGAGAATTTCGTACGATTTTCTTTTACGAGTTTAAACTCGGCCGAAGCGGAGCCCAAACGGCTAGAAACATTAACCAAGTCTGGGGCGAGGGTTGTGTTAATGAGTGCACTGTGCAAAGGTGGTTTAAAAAATTTCGGGAGGGAGATTTCAGCCTTGAAGATGAAGAAGGTCGTGGAAGGCCTTCCTCTCTTAATGATGATGTTCTGCGATCAGTGGTGGAAGAAAACCCCAAAACAACTGTTCGAGAACTTGCAGAGCAACTCAAAGTCAGTAAAACGACCGTCGCTGACCACCTCAAGGCGATTGGAAAAGTGAAAAAACTCGAAAATTGGGTTCCACACTCATTAAACGATCGCCAAAAAAATCAGCGCTTTGATGTTTGTGCATCACTTCTTTGTCGAAACAAAAATGACCCATTTCTGGCCAGAATTGTTACATGTGACGAAAAGTGGATTCTGGACAGTGGCTCGACAAAGGAGAAGCTCCAATACATTTTCCAAAGCCCCCAACTCATCAAAAAAAGGTAATGGTTACGGTATGGTGGGCTTCATTTGGTTTAATACACTACAGCTTCTTAAATCCTGGCGAAACCATCAATGCTGAATCATACTGTAACCAAATTAATACCATGCATCAGAAATTGGCAGTAATGAAGCCCTCTTTGGTCAATCGGAAAGGGCCCATTTTGTTGCATGACAACGCTCGACCACATGTGTCACGTGTAACGTCACAAAAATTATTGGAGCTTGGCTATGAAACTTTGCCTCACCCACCCTACTCTCCGGACCTCTCGCCTACTGACTACCATTTTTTTAGACACCTGGACCACTACTTACAACAAATAATATTCAAAAATCAAACGGAACTGGAAAATGCATTTATTGACTTTATCAATTCTAAAAATTCTGAATTCTACTCAGACGGAATTAATAAGTTACCAACACGTTGGGAGAAATGTATTGAGAGTATGGGAAATTATTTTGATTAAAGAACATTGCTTTAAAGTAACTAGTTTCTTTTTTTTTGTTTAATACCAAAATCCTGCATTATTTTCCGGACAACCCAATATTTCACGTTTTCTGATTTTTTAAGATTTCACGACCTTGCTTCAAATAAACACTGATAACTCTAAATCTGAAAGGTTTTGGACAAATGGATTGAGACCATTGAAAACTACGTTAAATTTCCAATAAGATGTAATCAATAAAAGCTGTAAACCTTCGTCAAATAAGCGTTTTGGTATCGAGAACTTTGAATTTTTTTTTTCAAAGTTGAAAAACATACTATGTTGATTCTAAACTACGATTTCCAAACCTAGAGACCTGCAAATTTCAGAGAGCGTACTCCTTTTAATATCCTTTTTAGTGGTGCAATTGTTTTTTAATTACCAGTTGAGACCATTAAAACTACGTTAAAATTCCAATAAGATGTGATCAAAGAAAAAAAACCTTAGTTGAAGAATTGGTAAGGTGGAAAGATTAAGTTTTTTTTAAATTTTTCACCTTACCAATCCGTCAGCCTCGGTTTTTTCTTTCCTCAATCAATTTCTTCATCTTTCAAAAAAGTAATTAAAACAGAAAAGACATTACAGCACTAAAAAGGAAATTAAATGGAGTATGTTTACTGAAATTTGCTGGTCTCTAGGTTTGGAAATCGTAGTTTAGAATCACCATAGTATGTTTTTCAACTTAGAAAAACAATTTTTTTTTCAAAGTTCTCGCTACCAAAACGCTTATTTGACGAAGGTTTACAAGTTTAGTATTGATTACATCTTATTGGAAATTTAACGTAGTTTTCAATGGTCTCATCGGATTTGTCCAAAATCTTTTAGTATCTTAAAAAATCTGAAAAAGTGGAATTACTGAAACTGCTGAGATTCTGTCCATAGTTGATTAGGACTTTTTGATTTTGAATGTATAATCTACTGGGAAAGTTTTTAACACGAGTAGCCGAACACCCTGTATAAAAGACATGAAATCTTTAAGATCTTCAGTGAACACTATTTTGCAGGGTGTAAATTTTGCCTTACGATGTCAGATTGTCATTACGACGTTTCGAAATAAGATTATTCTTCACCACGTGGCTGGGTCGAAGCATTATCAAGGGGATCATCTTGATTTGATCCAAAACGGCGTAAAAAGTACTTCCTGGTTTGCATTATCCTCCCCAGGGGGAAATAGTGACAGGCTTATTGCTGAAGTCAGGAAAAGACACCATTTGCGAAACAAAAGTGACGGTTGCATTTTATTAATTCGCGTGTTCTATCAACTGAAACAACGCTTTCACACGAAAGTAAAACCAAATGCACGTAATGCGTTGTTTATTAATTAATAAACGTAAATAATTTTTGATATTCACAATTTAGACAACAGAAAATTTATTTACTGCTTAAAATGTATATAATTTACCCATAAGGGGTCTCTTGAGGTTGAAAAGGATCCGTGGGATGAAGCATTTAAAATGGTCTTGAATACGACTTTTCCGGCTTTGCTAAAGATGGATAGGACCCGTATTTGGATAGCAGCAAGGCTCCCAATTAATTACACGCCTGAAGTAATGTGTCTCCCACTCAGCGATATCGATTTTCTAATGGGACGGATTCGTCTATACTCCTTTCAGCAGAAAGGGCGTCAACTGTCGTAAGAAGGCCCTATTTCTCCAATACGCAATCCTGCCAAGGCGTAACGACCCGGGAGGACGCCCTAAGTGGATGAGATTCGGAATAAAAGCTGACTCCGGGGCGGCGAATATCCTGTGGAGATGTTCGGTCGTGATTCTTTCTCATGTGAAATATTGACAGCTGTCAAATCGAACAAAGTTCGCGGCGGAAATTGATTTTTCGTGTTCTTCAGTGGAGTGATGACACAGCTCTGTTAGGAAGCTGGACTAAGGTCGTCTTGGCACAAATTCTTTTCTTATAGGTTTTTTTAAATTCAAAAATCTCTTAGAAAACTACGAATATAATTTCATTCTTTATAAATACTTATAATGGATATACCTTTATTTTGTAGATAAATAAATAGGCAAATAGATAGAGAGATGAATAAATCTCTTTAATTTTACTTTAAAGAAAGTAATATAATAAAATTGATTTGATATGAATGATTCTTCGATCCTTTTATGCTTAATGTTGCAAGTATGCTTTGCTATACCAAGTATTAGTTTATTATGATTTCCTTCCGGATTTTCAAAATTCTCGCCCAGACCAGTTTATACTTTATCTTCCCCTGTAATCATTGTTTCTATTTGCCGTTAGGTAATCTTCATGGGGAGAATGTGGTTTAAAATGAGTCAGAGCCATAAAAGTTTATACCCCAATCCGTCTAAAATTGCAAAACGCGATACATCGTAAAACTCGAGCTTGATTTTTTTTTCATCGAGTATACTTTTGGACAAATTGTAGACAATTTAATTTCCGCTGGACTTCTTGGAAGAAAGATGGTATCAGCCGGAAGTGCTTGTTGATTTTGGCAAACATCAACTTAAGATAGTGTCAAAAAAAGAACTGCGCTTAAGAAAAACATACCTTAAGAAACAACGGTAAAAATCCTTACAGACTGCTTTTGAACCGAAACAAACCCGCTCGTCCAGAACGGCTTATCATCAGCATCACTCCACGCCGGGACTAAATGCATTTCTTTGGATCCTGTTTGAAAGGACGCTATTTTGAGGAGGAGTAAAGTGGATTAGGTGTTAGTCTTTGTTTAGGGGGGACAAGCTGTAGTAAACTCAAAGGGATGTTCCGAGGGTCAATTAACCCGTGCTAACGATAGACCTTCCAATAATACAGAAACAACGCGGATCTGGATGAATCGAAGGAGCTACAAACTCTGTAATCGTATATTATACGATTATTATATTATAAATATAAAAATACGACGGAAAAGGGTAAAATTTCTGTCAAAAAATAGAAAACAAACCATATGGACATTTTACGAGGAATTAAAATTTAGTGGAACCTACAAAATCTGTATTCGCTTATTGAGATAATATCATGAGAACAATGGTAATTGGATTACTCTTGAACCTGGATAAATTTCAGGGTGATCCCGGACGCGACCCGAAGCCCACTTTCTATCGGCACCGAGTTCCACTTTTGTCCATGATCGATACCATCCCGCGAGAAACGCCGGGTTAAAAAGCTAAACAAAACTTATAAAATGTGGCCTATTTCTATCATTTCCCCTTTATTTGATTATGTTATTACTCACTAAATATTTGATCCCTTCAGAGGAATGTAATTCATTCACCGTTGGCATACAACACCAGGGGAATTACTTTGCTATTCGCGTACCATCATTTTGCCAAAATCTGACAATGCCATAAATACCTTAATAAAGGTTTCATTTATTATTATAATGTTAATTTTTAAGATTTATTCATGCTGATGATTTCATACCTTTCCAAAGATCTTTGCTTACAAACATCGTTAGTCCATATTTAACATTATTGTTGTTCATTTGTATAATTTTGTTAGCTATTAGCATACAACAAGTAACTCTGTGGTCTTATTAGATTTTTGAACATTGCTATCACAACCCTACTAGCGCGACGAACTGGAGCTTTATGTGCCTTGAGGATTGTAAGGACGGGTTCAGTTTTGAAGAAGTTTGACTACTAGATGGTTGGGATAAGGGTGGAAGGTTATATAGAGGCGGTTACCAGAACAAATGGGATTTTTTTCTGTGTGCATAGTAACTGGGCACTGGATCTGGATTTGCTGAAAAGTTGGCGGTATAGTTTGCATATTTGACGAGTACTATACCGGGATTGATAGTATTCCGTGCTTAATAGTAGTTGAGTAGTTTATATCGTTTGCCTTTTGTCAATGTAAAGTCTCAAATAGAGGACGACATCGATTGCTGGGGGAGGGACAGAGTTGTAGTAAAATGGAGGAGAGGTTATGTAATTTAACATTGATGGTTTATTCAATCATGTAGCTCAACCGTCATTGGAATGTACGATTGGTCAATTCTTTCAGAAATAAGTAAAAAGTTAAAAGGCAAGTAAACGGAATATTCTTGATGAGTACTTTATGAAAGACACCAACATTGTCCAGGCTTGCACAAATTCTTTCAAAAATACATAAAAATGGCATATTTGGCATGATATTAAATGTACAGAAAATGATTCCTGTTTTATCTTCCGTTTTACAAAACTATTGGCGGTGTATTTTTGATAGGCTTTAGATTTTTAAAAGCCAAATTTATCGAATTTATCAACCGGAATGCAACGAGCTTAGAAAATGTTCTGCCCATTTTATGCGTTGGAATAGGCAACCTTCAGCAATAAGTGTCAAAAGGTAAAACCTTTGCCTACTTATAACCCTAACGGTGTGCTATGTAATTAAATTGTTGCCCCGATACCTAAAGAATGGTATCATCAACAAATATTAGCCAAAATAGATATTTGTGGAAACTTCCTAGGAAATGAAAATTTTTTCTTAAATATTAATTTAAAAAAGTATAACAGCGAAACATTTAGGACATTACTGCAACTGTCAAAAATGTAATAAGCAATAACATTCTCAATTGACAAAGTTTCATTTATTTATACATTTTAACTTATGTGTTTATTTTTATTTTTTCATACCGATTGCATGAGGTTTTACTGTGCCATCAGTACATTAATTTGGAAAAAACTACGTCATGAATTTTTGTATTAAATTTTCAACAGTTATCTTTGTGTTATCTATGGTCACAAAGTCTCATCTGTTATTTTAATTCTCATTTTAAATATCATTCGGATTTCTGCGGGGATGGTGCTATTTATCAAACTGGGACGCCTGGAAGGGATAATGGCCTAACTTCCGAGTGGTTTCATTTTTAGCTGTGACCAAAATTAGGGCGGACGGTTAAAGCCCTGATTTAAATCGAGGTTTTAAAAATAAAAGGCGACACGTAATTAAGGAAAATTGTATACAGTGGATAACATTTTCCATCGGAATTATAATTTTCCCTTCATCAAAAACTACCAACTTGTGTATCTTCAATTTGAGCTTTTCTTAGATTAATCCTTAATGTTTAATTATCCAATTTATAATTTTTGCTGCTACGAAATGATAACTTTATAAGTTTGAATTGCGTTTTAAAAAATCTAATAAACCAACTCGTTTGTTCTTAACAATCAATTATATCCATTCTACACTGTAGGCCTATTTGCGAAATGCAATTTCCCAGATAGAAAACGTCCCGATGGAAAGATAATTAAGATGTTTTCCTAAACAATGGAGCCCCCCGTCGAACGAAATGCCTTGCGGATCGACCGGATGATTCAAAGGGCCATTATTGACAACCCCCTGCAGCAAGCCACCGTGTCCGTTAACAGTACTGGCGACCAGGAAACCATTTCCTGGGGATGAGGAGAAAAACGAGTAATGAAGGACATCCTGAATCTATCGATCCATCCTATAAATAGGACTCATGGCAAATATTCTTGTCAGAAAATGAAGAATCATTACAGTTACATCATAAAAATTGAATTAATACTTTGCCTCTAATCTGCCTCCAAATCCTCGAAAATAACGTTGCTCCCAGTGAATTCGTATTTTTTTAATGTTTTGTTCCTCTAGTACAACTTCATGGCCACTGTGAAAATGGCAAAACTAGCTATCTTAGGTTTAGAATCAAGATTTGTTGCGTTTCCCACGCTTATAAACATCGACAACAAACCTTCCTACAAAAGGGCTCTTGATGACTTGATTTTTCAATCGGAAAAAGACAATTTTTTTAACTTCCCCAGGCTATTTTAAAGGGCTACGGAGGGATGATATCTACTTCCGGTTCTTAAATGCGAAACGGCTCACTATGCACTGCCCATTCATTGATAAATCCACGAGAGAGACCAACTTTTTCTCACACCTACAGACACAAAATTACTACCACCACAAAGGTACAAAACAAAATTTTTTTCCTAATGATAGCATTGGTATAGTGAAGATAGTACATTATTATTCTCTCTCTCTCTCTCCCTCACCCTCTCTCTCTCCCTCACCCTCTCTCTCTCCCTCTCCCTTTCTCTTTATTCACTCTCTCCCTCTCTCTTTATTCACTCTCTCCTTCTCTCTTTATTCACTCGCTCCCTCTCTCTCTCTATTCACTCACTCCCTCTTTCTATCTATCTGTATTTATCTTTCTATAGAATATAGCAGTACGCATGTCTATCCCTATCTCCCACTCTCATCTATCTATTTCTTCTATCCACCGAATCTATTTAACCTATCCATTAACCTCTTAAAGTTGGTGGTGGGTGTTGTTCTGCGAGTTCCTTGCTGAAGTTGGCGTAATGCCGAAACGCGTATATAATTTTAAAAAATCCGCGAGGGTAGACGGACCCAATTAGTTACCCAGTGTCGGTTCAACATATCGTTGACACCATGTTAAAGTGACGAATATGGATTTCTCCACTTTTCACATTCGTCACTTTAACATGGTGTCAACGATATATTAACCTCTTACTTGTTCTTTTTGTTGTGGCTCAGTGAGATAAGCTGTGTAATTATGCGTTCACCTTGTTAAAATTGACGTTTTAGAGGTTTCAATTTGAAACAAAAAGTGAAAATATTAAAAAAGTTTCGAAGCTTTTTTTTCACTCCTAGATTTAATTTAAACACTTTTAAAAAATTACATATAAACTTTTGCCGTAAGATCCGTTTCATGCGTTCAATACTTTATTTGCATATGAATAAAATTTTTGTCAAATGCAAATGTGAAAGTGGTTATCGCCTTAAAAACCGGACCGACCTTTTGAATCAGTATAAAAATTTGAAATCTGATGAAGGTTAAAGGACTGAAAACCTCTTGAGGCCTACTTTTAAAGTACCACGCCTTCTAACAGTTTTTGTTGACTATCGATTGAGAGGAACCTTAAGGCAAGGGAATATTTTATTTTTGTATCTACAAGTTAAGTTTGGAACGCTTGAAAAAAGTATTAACACATTTAACAAATCCAATACATTTCGTGGTGCGATTGACAAAACTAATTATTTCAATTAATTAATCTTTTTATCTAAGGTATTGGTTGAAATGAAAAAGTTAGTGTCACGAGCGGGATTCGAACCCACGACCTTCGGCTCAATACGCCGCAGCTCTAACCACCTATCTTCAGCTCTTGAGCTATCGTGAAGTCAAGTGTTTAGAGCAGCGGCGTATTGAGCCGAAGGTCGTGGGTTCGAATCCCGCTCATGAAACTAAGTTTTTCATTTCAACCAATACTTTACATTTAACAAAGTTATGTTAATAATTTATATCGAGCTGAGTGTACAACGAATATGGACAAGCTGTTCGATGTTGTTTTAAGTAATGGAAAGGAAAATTCGTTGGTGAGAATTAAATATTTTCGTGTTAACGTCAGATTTCCCAACAAATTAATTTTTATCCGGTGTTGATCAGGTGCGAAAGGCAGTAAACGACGATCGGAAATTAACTGAAAATCCATCTCGGCCAGCTTGGTGACTTTGGCCATTCATCTGGGCAAACACCACCGATAATCCCATTCGCCGTCGCTGTACGTGCCTTATTCCCCGTTATTAAAGTGCATTACGAAGATTGCTTTTTGCACTGCGCGTGCCCTACCGGCTTTCATTATATTCGCATTTCACCTTCGACTTTCCGTTGTATTCTCCGGCGATTAATTCAATTATTTAGATTGCGTTGAACTGTGCAATGGATGGACTCCCGTCTGCCGTGTAATTGCCAGCTTTCTCATAGTCTGCAAGGAGTTGGGACGAAGAAAACATATAATAAAAATTAAGGGCAAATTACGTTTCAATATGTTATATGGTTGAATGTACTTTTTATACACTGAGAGGCAAATAGTGGCCACCCTTAATTTTTTAATTATCTCTTAGACAATCCTCCATTGATTATCTTACAGCAATATACAGTCCGTTTTAAAAGATTAGAGATAAATAAAACATATAAAATATCATTTTTGAGTTTACAATTGGAATTTGTAAATAAATCTTTGAATAGTCAATGTCTTATTTGTTGGTTTTTCTGTAAGCTTCTTGTTAACGGTCCGGTGGTATGATTTTTGTATGTTGCACCATTTTCTAGTTTTAAATTTGTTTGAGTGGTGGCTTTAAGTGATTCAGGTTGCCAAAAAAAAAAGAAAAAAGTGCTTAATATTCCCAGAACAACTGTCCATAGTGTCTTCCATCGCCATCGTATCAGAGATGATAGTTTTATTCTTTCCAGTTTACTCCGTTATCGACATAACCGCTGTTGGGATCAAGCAACTACTTCAACGAGTTAGAAATGTTAATGTTGAAAAGCTGGATGACGTGCGAGAAGGCCGCCCGCCACTGGTCCAGAACTTCTGACATTTGACGGCCGAGAGAGAGTCAGGAGAAGAACAGGAGAGCGATATAATATCCCCGCAACATCCCCCCCCCCCGAAAACCTATGGAGGTGGTGATGTTTGGGCAGGCATTTCTGTGGAAGGTTGCACAAACTTGATTTTCATCGAGGTTCCCTAACAGCTGCACGATACATTGAAATGTGTTATCAGAAGAAGTTATTCCCTATATACCGCTAATTGGCGGTTTTATTTTTATGCATGTCAATGCAAGGCCCCACACAGGATCGTTGGTGACTAGTTTAAACGGGCTTCAATTTAATGTTTGGAGTGGCCAGCATGTAGTCCCGAATTAACCCTATCCAACACCTTTAGGTTCAGTTGTTAAAAAGGATAAAAAGTCACTCAGTAAGCCAGAGAATTTGCAGAAATTAAGAATGACGCTTTTTGAGGAGTGGTAAAATATTCTACAGCGCTATAACTACATTCAAAACCTCATAAAATCGATGCCACGTCGAATGCAAAAAACCCTAGAGGAGGGAATTCCGAACTGAATTGAATATTTGCTTCAATGTTTCCATAGCAGTATTTTTGATAAAACTTTTATTCAGTTTAACTTTTTACTGTATTTTGCTCTATCTTACATTTTTCTTTAAAAATATTCAGTAAACTACAAAAATTATAACGATTGCAAGTATTTACTAATAAAAAACGAGGGTAACCACTTTTTTTCCCTCTCAGTGTATATTATTAAATAGAGATCATGCGTTATTTAAATTTATAATATTGCGATAATCTTTTGGGTGACCTAAATGGCTACATTTATCTGGAAAAATATATGAATGTTCTGTCAGATAAAATTAAGGAAATTCTCAAAATGCAAACAGAGACAACGAAAATTTGGATGCATATACGTATTAGTTCTATCACTCCAGCCAGATGAAAATAAACTAGTACGTTTGTTTTGAACAATAATAAAATGTAGGCAAATCTTTAAAATATAGACGTACAGAGCGATCATTTAGAAGCACATAAATGCAAAACATCAAGCGATAACTGCATGGATATCACTGAGCATGGAACGTTCAGATCTTTCCGATTGCAAAATGAGGCAGAATGTTAGCACTGATTTTTTTTTAAATTATTAAATCCAGCTAGTGAACTGTTTAAAAAAATTCTCGGCTGTGCATTCGCCGCATGAACATTTCTGGTACGTGCATTGAAAAATTTGCCTGGGAACGAACGCGCCCGCAGGGCCCACGAGGAAACTAATCGATGTGGTGTTTTTACAGACTGTCGTTGGGCAAATATTCGGGCTCGAGCCGGACGTCAACGATGAATTCCTTAAAATCCAGAAAGGGGTAAATTTTGAATTAAATTGAGCATTTTTTAAGTCACGAAAAGTGTGGGAGTCAGTGTATGGAAAATCAGTATAAAAACTATAATGATATAAGGTTACTGCTGAGACTAAAGGGGCTGTTTAAAAGAAAATTACCGTATTGATGCAACTGTTGAATTATGTTAATTATACTATTACGCAAAACAAATGCGCTTGTACGTACGAATTCATTTTGTGGTATACATTAAGCACCTGGAATTGGGTTTACACGTTTTTGAGTTTTCTATCTGTTAAATTTGCTAACTTATTCAGGAAGGTTAGTCATGTGCTTACCCAGTTTGACTAAATTTTGTATCCTTAGAAACATTTACACATGAAATAAATAACTCTCATCTCAGGAGCGCAGCAAGAATAATACTATCAGATAGTAAAGAAGCTCTAAAGGCTCTTAAAGCATACAAGAAAAACTCAAAACATATCTAGAACTAGCCGAATATGCTGAAAAAACTGGGATCTACAAATAGCATAGCGCTAAGTTGACCAGGCAACAAATAACCTAACATATTAGCTATAGCCTCAGAACAACATGGTACGAATCCATTTTGTGGTACACATTAAGGCACCTGGAATCTGGGTTTACTAAGAACAAAAAAATACTCGGAATATGGTAAGAAGCAAAAAGACTAATCGCTAAAACCGCTTAATGGTAGAAAGAAGAGTCTAAAAAATGGGTGGTATGGGAATGGGAATAAAAGAACTATGAGCACCACGTTGCCCTTGGTTCCACTACAACCATCTTTCAAGTCAATTCCCTAGTCTTACAAACATGAACACATGAAAATAACGAGAAACAATTCAACAAACAATATCAGATAATAAGACAGCCTAAAAGATCAACTCAAAAGTAGTCAAAAAAACTGCTTACCCTATATTAAATACCCTAAATTACTGGCCTCTACAAATAGCCTGACCCTAGGGTTCCATCTCATCTTCAAGCAGGTTCCTAGATAAAAAGAGAAACCTCGGAATAACACAGGCCCAAATCAGTTTAGTAGCATAAACTGTAGCCACATTAAAAGAGAACTGGAATCTTGGGTAACTAACGAGTAAATTTTTGGAACGTGACATGAAACAAACTTAAATACTACTCGCAAAAACAATCCAATGGAGAAAACATCCAAATCCAAAAAGGGATGAAATTTGAATTAAATTTAGAATTTTTCTCCTCTCCAACAGTGTGGAACAGAAAATCGTATGGAGAGTCAGTATAAAAATTAAACGATTTGATAAGATTGTGGCTATTGAGACGACAGTTTTTTAAAAAGAGAATTAGGGTATTCACGCAATCGTTGAATCATGATAATTGTGGTATTAATGTGTACGTATTACAAATAACCGTTAAAGACCTGTCGAGATTTCTATCTGCTAACTTATTCAGAAAGATGATTTTACCCTGCTTGGACTACAATTTGAATCTTTCTTTCCCAATTCAACTTGTTTTTTTTTCCTTTTAGTCCTTTTCTATCCCTTCTTTTTCAATCTAACTTGTTAAAACTTCCTCTGTGAAAACTTACATTATTAGCTACATGAAACGTTTCTGCGAGGTAACAATTTGCATATCGGTTAACAGACGTGCCGGTGTCGAGTGTGCTATTTCTTCTGAAATAGTAACTTGAGACACCAAAGTTTTCTACTTTTAACACACTTAACTCGAATAGTTGGGTGAATGCGCTCAAGATTTTTTTCATTGATCATGTAAATCAGTAACCTGCACTAAAGATAACAAACAAACAAGTAAAGAAATATAAATAGCTTTCAAGAAAATCGACGTATTAACTTAAAAAAAATAATTAGCATCAATAGACATAAATTAGCAAAGCTCTTATTTTCGAAGACCTGCGAGATAGATGAAATGAAATACTCAACACATCACTTCGAGATCCTTATTCAATTATGTGATGGATTAATGATTTTTAGGTTTCGGTGTCTGTTTACACCTCGCCGTTGCTATTGTGTTTCCCTTTCTGTACTTCACGCACCGGCGCTTTGTCCCATCTCCCGAGAAAAATATTTAGAAAGCTAACATAAAATCAGACCAAAAAACGGTTCTTTTGGTCAATTATTTATGTTCTATTTACTGTTAACTAAAAGAAAGGAGGAAAGTTTTGGAGAAGGTTATTACTAATAAAGAAAATGGTTACCTTATGGTATTCAAGAGAATCATATCTTTAATTCAATAAGTCCATCAAAGACTCATATAATTGCTAAATTGTCCTTTGAAGTTCTGTTTACATCGGCCCACCGACGGATAACCACCATTTTCAAGGAAATAATTGGACTCTGGGTCAAAAACCAATTCCGCTGAGATTGGAATTTACTGCCTTTTGAAAGTAGACAGATTTAAAGCGATCGAAGCTTTAAAAACAATCAGCAAGATCCTGTTCTCAAGGGACATAATTAAATAATATCTTGCAATATCAAACGGTTGTATATAGGCTTTGAGTCTCATGAATCAGTTGGTACGCACAAATTGATTTTTCAACTGTCAAAAACGAAAGGGAAAATTCACCAGAACAGCCCACTTTATTGGCATTTGACAAAT